>NC_081552.1:219643289-219963289 GCF_963082655.1 Stomoxys calcitrans | reverse complement strand
ATTGAATATCAAATACATTTTCTAATGTTAAATACCTTTCATTTGAGTCCCATATTGTCGTGATTGGTCTATATATATCTTTGGTAAATTTTGGGGGTGGGGCTGACCCCCTAGGTATCCCATCCGAAATGTGGATACTAAATTTTGGATTTTTAGGTTACTATAAGAAAGCACACGAGGGTAGCATGTCCGCCTATGACTCTGAACGCCTGGGTTCGAATACTGAAGGGAACATCAGAAAATTTTTCAGCAGTGGTTATCCCCTCCTAATGCTGGCGACATTTGTGAGGCACTATGCCATGTAAAACTTCTCTCCAAAGAGATGTCGCACTGCGGCACGCCTTTCGGACTCGACTATAAAAAGGAGGTCCCTTATCATTGAGCTTAAAATTGAATCGGACTTGTCCCTTTATGGAATGTTCATGGGCAAATTTGCATAAGAAAGCGCACAAAATTTGGCTTAAATCGCACCACCCATTTCCAAGATCTGGCGTTTCTGAAAATTAGGGTAAGGGGGAGGGTCCGTCCCCCCTTCATATATCAAAAAAAAATGTAGTATCCTATTTTCACCACGGGATCATTGTGCACCATCTGTGAAAATTTCAAGAAAATCGGTTCAGCCGTTTTTGAGTCTATAAGGAACACACAAACAAACACAAATTGATTTTTATATATAAGAAGATGAAGATAATACCCAAAACACGAAATAAGCCTCATTCAGATCTACAAATCATTTGAAAAATCCAAGGTGGTGAATATGCATGGTTCGGATGCGGCTGTATTTATTACTTGATTTCCATTAAATTTTCACATAGACTTTCTTAAGGTCATAGAGTTCAACTTCAACAATATAAGCTAAAAAAATATCGCTTAACCCTAAGACGAGTCTTTCTTTCTTTGATTTAAAAAAACGAAGAAACACTGTCCCCATTTTCAAAGTTTGCCTATTACGAAAACAAATTGTTGATAATTTAAAAAACAAATCGTGAATATCGTAGTTTTTTATGAGGATTTTGTGACATTTATGTTAATATGGCTAACAAAACTTTGAAGATCTAAATCTACTTAACACTTGCTATAAATCTAATCCATCCATCCATCCAACCATTCATTTATTTAACAGAGCCAGATGATTGTTTTTGTAAAATAGTGGCAGCAGTTATGCTATATTTTTGTTGCTGCTATATGCCATCTTCTTGAAGGAGAACGATATTTAAAAAAAAATTCATTAAAATAAATATTTATATATGTAAATATTTATTTAAATTTGTTTGGTTTTTTCTAGACATCCACCATTAATAGCACCTACTTTTTATGATTCGATGAGATTTATTTCTCTTGTTTTTATTTTTTTTGATTTGCGATGCAAATTATAATCCACCAAGAAACGCCACTATTTTTGTGTGTTTTGACACTTTTGTTTTCTTGCTTTAAAAAATAATTTTGCCCGCGCGTAAAATTTCAACCGTCGCTATTGTATCGAGACACCCAGCGAACTGTTTCCGTTTACGTTTAAATGCAAACTGTTTTCTTGGGACTAGTTTGCCCGCAACTAAAGTGGTCGTCTATATAGAGAGCCATGAACAATGGCCAAATGAATATCTTGACACTATCTGTGAATCTATGAGATAGTCAGTCTAGCATTTGCATATGTGTGTGTGAGTTGCTATTGGGAGAGCCAGAAGAGAGAGAGAGAGAGAGAGTGAACGGCTGACGATTACAACTCTTTAATCTTTTGTTTTGGGTTTGTTTAATTTCGTGCCTTTTTTGAGTGACGCTAACATTTGAAATGTAACGAAAAACAACTACCTGTGTGACAAGGGTTGCCAAATTGAAGAAACAAAAGGGTTTTACCATGCAAACTTTTTAAATAAATGCAATACTAAGACATACATTTAATTAACGTAAGACCCTTAATCAGTAGATCCTACAATAGTTCGATATGGGCCATTTTCGGTATACATGCCAACCCTTCAAGACCCTGCATAGGCATAGTGGTCTATATCGTAGCTACACCTAAATATGAGCTGATCTGGACCACATCTTATATATAAAATTCAATTTGTGTTTGTTCCGTATAGACTTAAAAACGGCTGAACCGATTACCTTGAAATTTTCCCAGATTGTGTAGGTTGGTCTGGAAGGAAACATAGGCTATATAATTTTTTGATATCGAGAGGCGGGCGGACCCTCCCCCTTACCCTAAAAGTACAACCCAAAAATAAAAGTGAACCGATCGGGACAATATGTGATTCAAATGAAAGGTATTCAAGAGTAGAGTACGAATTCCATAATAAAAATTGGGTCCAAGTACGTGGGTGGCCGCCTCAGCCCCAAAACCCATTAAAATAGGTTTATTTGACGAGCATGACTATATGGGACTCAAATGAAAGGTATTCGGGAGTAGATAACGTATATGATCAGGAGGTAGGAATAGGCTTAACAATTTATTGATAACGGAAGAGGGCGGACCCTACACCGTTACCCCAAAAAAACCACCCAAAATCAAAAGTGGACCGATAGATAACGAATCTGGCACACAAATTCATGTCGAAGTATAGGGGATCACCCCAACCTCACAAAAAACGCCCAAAATGGGCACATTAGCCAATCACGGATATATGGGACTCGGTTTGTTTGTTCCGTATAGACTGAAAAACGGCAGAATTGATTTTCTCGAAATGTTCGCATAATGTGTAGGTTGGTCTGGAAATAAACATAGGCTATATAATTTTTCGGTTACGGAAGGGGAACGAACCCTCCCCATTATACCAAAAACACAACCCAAAATCAAAAGTGAACAATATAGGTATCAAATGAAAGGTATTGGAAAGTAGAATACGAGTATGGTATTGAAATTTGAGTCTAGGTACCCATCGGGCCGCCCCAACACCAAAACTCCCCCAAACAGACATATTGAAAGTTAATTTCAATATGGGGCTCAAATGAAAGGTATTCGGGAGTGGATTTCGAATCTGGCATACAAAATCTGTTTGAAGTATAGGGGGTCATGCCACCCCTCAAAAACGCCATTAGACCAATTATGTCTATATAATACTTGGCTGAATCGATTTTTTTAAAATTTTCATAGATTGTGTACGTTTTTCTGGAAGGAAACATAGGCTATATAATTTTTACATATCGGTAAATACCCAAAAACGCTACCCATATCCGAAAGTGGTGCGATGGGTGCAAAAAGGATATCAAATGAAAGGTATTGGAGACCAGAAAACGAATATGGTATTAAAATCTGGGTCCAAGTAACCAGCGCCCTCCAACCCCAAAACTGATATATTCAAAGATCATGTCAATATGGGACTTAAATGAAAAGTATTAGGAAGTAGATTAGAAATATGGCATAAAACATTAGGTTCATGTAATAGGAGGTCGCCCACTCCCAAATACCCCCAAATGGACATATTAGCGGACAATGTCTATATGGGACTCAAATAAAAGTTATTAGGGAGAAGATTACGAATATGACATTAAAATTTGCGTTCAACTCTAGGTGGCGCTTTTCCCCCTAAAGAAACGTCAAATGGGTTATTTGACCCAATATTCAGGATTCGAAAGCGTTCAGGATTCGAACGCTTTAGAGAGTTAAAGAAGGCGAAGCGGAGCGGGCCCTGTTCGGCTAGTTCGTTATAAATGTCGACCGATCAAATATAAATCATAGTTGGATCGTGATTTTCGGGTTGGCAGCTGGAAAGTTCAAACTCTCTACAGAGGATGTGCAGTATACGCACTGGCGAATGTACTACACAAAAAAAAAAATATCATTAAAATTTTGTCAATTAAAAATTTAATTGAAAATAAAAAGGGCCTTAGCATGCAAACCTTTTGAGAAAATACAATACTAAGGCATACATTTAATGAACGTAAGACCATTAATCAGGAGATGGTATATATAGTCTGTTCTGGGTCATTTTCGTTTTAAATGTCAATCCTTCAAGACCCTTAATCGGAATATTGGTCTATATCGTACCTACATATATCTAAATATGGGCCGATCTGGACCACATTCGGTATGAATGTCGAGCTATCTAATATAAATCATAGTTGGATCGTGATTTGCGTTTTGACAGCGGGAAAGTTCAAACTCTTTACAGAGGATGTGCAGTATACACACTGACGAATGTACTACACAGAAAAAAATATCATTGAAATTTTATCAATCAAAAATTTAATTGAAAATAAAAATGTTTTCATTCAAAAATATAATTGATTCAATCATTTTTTCATTGAACCGGCGAATTTTTGCATTACGATCGTGATTGAAATTTAGGAAATGTTCAGTTAAAAATTTAATTGGTTCAACCATTTTTTAATTGAAACTGAACTTTGAATTCAATTACGAAACTGAAACTAATTTTTTTTGCTGTGTATTACCACATTTGAGACCTTTTGGACCGAAAAAACATATCGATTTCACCTTATAGAAACTGACCAATGATGTATTTGGTTTCGATAAGCAGAACCAGCGACCAATGTTTCCTCCACCCTTCACCGAGCAGATATTATTCCCCTTGCCTCTTCCAATGCAAAATAGTTATACGAACAAATAGATTAAACTTTCCATTAGATCAATCCATTGTACCTAATCGGTTACCATCAAATTGACGTTTTTAGGTGCTAGCTTTGGTTGGAGTGCAAAAAGCACGCGCCCTATTTGCACTCGCTCTGCATAGTCTGTGGAATTTTGTATTTGTTACAAAATTTCGTCAACATTTGATTTTATTTGAAAATCGGTTGAAGTTCATCGAAATACTCATACGTCTCAAGAGTTACTGTTTTTTAGATTATCTCACACAGTGGGATAGAATCAAAAAAATAGTAAAATATATGCCATTTGCAAACGGATGGAGATAACACTTTAAAATTTGAAATAGTTTACGCTCAAGGCCCTAGTGGGTTCCGCCAAGAGCCCCCATACCACGAAGGGCCTTCAAATTTCTCAAATGACATATTTTTTACTAGTTTTTTTCGATTCATTCCCACTGTGCGTCATATGACTTCATAAATCACAAGACTTCTTTTCACTATCTCAATTATAGATTTGAAGAAAAAAATTTTACTTTATTACGCAGATGCCTTCTGGTATATGATACTATTAGTATGTCTCATGAAAGCAAATCAATTTAATTTTTTTTAGTAATGTATTGACACTTTTTTCAAAATGCTTATTATCAAAATCCAAAAATATATACATATCTTGAAAAGTTGACATATGAGGAGATATGTTAGAAAATTGCATTGTCAATATCTACGATTTGGGTTTTTATAAAATACTAACTGGCACGGTGCGCTTCGCTACACTCTAAAGTGGTAATTTAGAATTGAATGGTGCTTTAAATGTTGTGAAGCTGGTGCCCAGAGCCATATATCCTCTTCGCAACTTTTTTACTTTATTGGTTTATCTATGTGTTGTTCAAATATATATACTACTAGCATCCCGGTGATCCGCTTCGCTGCTGCCGTTTTTGAATGAATATCCAAAAACCTAGGTAGTCACTCGATTTATAAAATTATGAAGTTTTGTAATAATTGTGTATAAAATTTCAGAAATCTGTCTCCTTCTGTAAAGAAAGTACCAAATAGTACCAACAATAGCAATATATCCGAAAAATCACTAAGACGCCCAATATATATTGTCAAGGTATAAATGAATCCCAATTTTGAGCGCATTTGCTCAATTCATAAAGAAAGTACCATTTTGTATGTTTAAGTACCTAAATGTAGGATTTTGAAAAAAAAAACTTCTGGTTGCTCAAAATTTATAGTCAAGGCGTAGCTGTATCCCAATTTTGAGAGCTTAAGATCACTCTGTAAAGAAAGTTATTTTAGTATCTAATGGCACGAATTAAAAACATACCTTCTTACCGCCCAATATTTACTGTCGAGTTGTAACTGTATCTTAATTTTGAGTGCTTTTGCTCAATTCGTAAAGAATGTACCATTTTGTACGTTTTATTACCTAAATGTACGATTTTCAATAATCTTCTGGTCACCCAAAATTTATATTTGTAATTGTATTCCAATTTTCAGAGCTTTATCTCACTCCGTTTAGAAAGCACAATTTAATACGTTTGGGTACCTAAATATTCGAATAAAAAATATTTTCTTGTTGCCCAATATATTCTCTCAAGTCACTAACTACACCAAAATAAGTACCTTTTCTTCCACATGTCGTATTTTTGTCAAGACTGCGATAATGTTTGTCAAATTCCTAAATTTTAGCAGTGTCTGTTCGCTGTAGGTGAAGATAAGCTTTTTCGTACTATTTTGCACTTTTTGGTACCGAAATGTACGAATTTTGAATGGATCATTTAGTCACCCATTATGTATTTCCCACTTGTACCTACATGCCAATTTTCAGACCTCTAGCTCCAAATGTAAAGAAAGTACAAAATTGTACCAAATTTGGTACCAAAATGTACGAATTGTAAAAAGCTCTTAGTCACCCATTAGGTTTTTCCTAGTTCTACCTGTATTCCCAATTTCAGACCTCTAGCTCCATTTGTAAAGAAAGTACCAAATAGTACCAATTTTGGTACCAAAAATTACGAATTTTGAATAGATCATTGAGTCACCATTCATATATTTTTCAGTTGAACCTACATGCCAAAATTCAGACCTCTTGCTCCATCTGAACAGAAAGTGTTACTAAAATAATAAATCATCCGTCATATATTTCTTAGTTGTACCTACATGCCAAATTTCTCAAGCTCCATCTTAACAGAAAATACTAAATGGCACCAATTTTGGTACCAAAATTTACTATTTTGGAAAAGATCAATTAGTCACTCATTTTTATTTCCTTCTTGTACCTACATGCCAAATTTCAGACCTCTAGCTCCATCTTTAAAGAAAGTACCAAATACTACCAATTTTGGTACCAAAATTAACGAATTGTGAAAAAATCATTTAGTCAACCATCATATATTTCTATGACGCACCTACCAAATTTCAGACCTTTAGCTCCATCTGAAGAGAATGTACCAAATGATACTAATTTTGCTACAAAAATTTACGAATTGTGAATAAGACATTTGGTCACCCCTCACATATTTCTCACAATCTAAATACATGCCAAATTTCAAAACTCTAGCTCCATCTTTAAAGAAAGTACCAAAAGGTACCAATTTTGGTACCAAAATGTACGACTTTTGAATAGATAATTTAGTCATCCATCACATATTTCTTAGTTGTACCTGCGTGCCAAATTTCAGACCTCTAGCTCCATCTGTAAAGAAAGTACCAAATGGTACCAATTGCGGTACTAAACGTACGTTTTCTCCCGTCACCAGTACAATTTTTATACCCTTCACCATAGGATGGGGGTCTACTAATTTCATCATTCGTTTGTACCTCCTCGAAATATTCGTCTAAGACCCCATAAAATATATATATCCTTGTTCGTCAAGAAATTTTAAATCGATCAAGCCATGTCAGTCCATCTGTCTGTCGAAAGCATGCTAACTTTGGAAGGAGTAAAGCTAGGCACTTTAAATTTTGCACAAATACTTCTTATTAGTGTAGGCCGGTTTGGATTGTAAATGGGCCATATCGGTCCATGTTTTACACGATGTATTTTGTTATGATTTTCAACAATTGTGCATAGTATGTTTAAAATCGGTCTATAATCTGATATAGCTGTAATATAAATCGATCTGGGGTCTTGTTTTTTTGAGTCCCAAGAGGGCGCAATTATTATCAATTATGGTTAAAATCGGTCTCTAACCTGATATAATTGTCACATAACTCGATCTGGGGTCTTGACTTCTTGAGCCTCTAGAGGGCGCAATTATTATCCGATTTGTTTAAAATTTAGCATGACGTGTTCCGTTATGACTTCCAACAACTGTGCTATGTATGGCTTAAATCGACTCATAACCCGATATATATATATATATATATGTGATATATATATATATATATATATATATATATATATATATATATATATATATATATATATATATATATATATATATATATATATATATATATATATATATATATATATATATATATATATATATATATATCATATATATATATATATATATACATGTAGTGGGCTGAAATTTTGCGTGACATGTTTCCAACAACTGTGCTAAGTATGGTTCAAATCGGTCCAAAACCTGATATAGCTGCCATTTAAACCGATCTGGGATCTTGAATTCTTGAGCCTCTAGAGGGCGCAATTATTATCTGATTTGGCTGAAATTTTGCACAAGATGTTTTGTTATGATTTCCAACAACTTAGTATGGTTGAAATCGTTCCATAACCTGATTTAGCTGTCATATGACTCGATCTGGGGTATTGACTTCTTGCGCCTCTAGAGGACGCAATTGTTATTCGATTTGACTGAAATTTTGTACAACGGCTTCTACTCCAACATTTAATTCAATTATGGTCCGAATTGGACCATAACTTGATATAGCATAGCAATTCTTTACTTTGATCATTTGTTTGTCCAAAAAGAGATACGGGAAAAGATCTCGACAAATGGTGTTGGGTATATAAGTTTCAGCCCGGCCGAATTTAGCACGTTTTTAATTGTTTCATTTTTTCTTTTCACCCTCATCCCTTTGCAATAGATGTCTCTCAAGTCAAATTTAAAAATTCCACCTCTATCCATCCGCTCTGTACAAAGTTCAACCATTTCGTACCTTTTTAGTACTTTTTTTAGTACCTAAATGTACAAATTTTCAAAAACTCTTCTAGTGCCTAGGTTCCAAAATTCACAGCTCTAGTTCAATTTAAAAAGAAAGTACCATTTGCGGTACTCAACATACTATATCTCGTACTTTCGATACGATTTTCCAAAATTTGTATATACCAGACGCTGTTCAATTTGAGCCCAAGAACATAATTCTTACCTCTTCCGTTCGCGCCGGGCAAATATGTACCAGGCTCATACAAATTCTGCCTTATCCCGTGCCTAAGACCCAAGACCAACATTCGTGCAAAATTCCATGATTCCTGCTTTAGTCGTTTGGGCTGGGCGATGATCAGTCAGTCAAAACTTGAATGCTGGCTGCTGGGTTACAAACGAACATAAAATTTCGATTTCAGTGCGACACATTCACCATTAATTTGTAGCTGCCTCAGTTATTTATCTCCAAATTCGAATATCAGATTCGTATATTACTCCCAAAGCTCTTGCATTCAAGTCCTTCAATGTACCGGCTGTTCCGAATGGGCGTTTTGCGGGCCAAAGTTTAAAAAAAATTAGAAGTCAAATAAATGCGAAACCAATAAAGATATTTTATACTTAGAGCGGACTTTTTTTTGTAGGAAGCACTATCGAGCAAAACAAGAATTTTGGAAATCGGACCATAAATGAATTTGATTTGGCGGCCCGAACAATTCTTCGGAATACCATGGTGGTCAACTTTCAAATTTAAAAGAATTATCTCTATCCGTTCTCAAATGCCGTATTTTTTCTAGTTTTCTTCGATTCTATCCCACTGTGCATCGGTTTTGCCTTTCAGAAACCGACCGAAAGATGAACTTGGTTCTGAAAAACGGCACAGAACCAGGGTCTCGGAAGGTTTTTTCCATTCCGACAAACCACAGACATTTCGGGGTTTGGTAAAAAAACACTTCATTTAAATACCCTGACCAATGAAGCTGTCCATCAGATCAATCCTTTGTTAAGAACCTGCTGACATGGGATTAATTTATTTCTGTGTAACCCTTTGTGCAAGAGCTAAAAAAAAACGTTTAAATTGTTGCACCAGTTTCCAAAATCTGGCAATTTTGAAAATTTCGCTATGAGCGATTTTGCACCCCATACTAGACAACGTGTGTGAAAATTTTACTATTACAAAATGTTGTCAAGGAAAATTATAATTTAAAGATTAAATGATACCAAAGTTGATCGAAATACTCCTATGTTTCAAGAGTCTCTGGTTTTGGTTTGCGTCATAACTTCAAAATCATAAATCACAAGGCGTCTTGGCATTATCTCAAGTTTTGGTTTGAAGACTACTTCTAAGATATTTTTAGCATGTATGACAAAAAAAACAAATCCATTATTTATTTTAGAAATATAACAAAAAAGTTTTTATCAGACATGTCAAACCTTATTATCACAATAAAACAATACATGAATATCTTGAAATTTTGACATATAAAGACTAAAGTCAGAAAATTGCACTGTCAATATTTCGTCTGTTTTTTATGTACTTTTAGATTTGTGAAACCAATGTTGCTGATACCGCAACAAGTAAAAAGGCATTAGATTCGGCCGGGCCGAACTTTGGATACCCTCCACCTCGGGTATATATAGAAACCCACTTTCGTCATAATCCGTTTAATATTGGATAACTTATGCAACCAAATTTGGCACGGTCATTGAGTGGTCTAATATAAATGACTGTTCAATTTGGTAGAACAAAAGATTGGTTTTTTGGTAGATATATCCAAATATAAGACGATCTGAACCATAAAGAACACGGATGTCGAAAAGCCTAACATAAGTCACTGCGTCAAATTTCAAAGAAATCGGATAATAAATGCGCTTTTTATACGGCCAAGACTTTAAATCGAGAGTTCTTTCTAATCCAAATCTGTACCGATGTGAACCAAATTAAACAGGAATATAATAATCATCCTATTTTATTATAACTGCACTACTTTATACGTAGTTATATCTTAATAGGGACTGGTCTCGATCATATTTTATTCAGGTCCCGAGAACTTTTATGGCATTAAGACCATAAATTGGAAGATCAGTCTATATGACAGCTATATCTATATAGTGTGATCCGACCCATATTTGGGGCGGATGTTGGGAGGCTAAAAACAACTCAATATTTAAAATTTCAGCGAAATCGGATAAAAAATAAAGCTTTTATGGGCTTCAGGCCCTTTACCGGCAGATTGGTTTATATGGCAGCTGTATCTAAATATAGATCGATCTAAACCATATTTTGGTCAGGTGTCGGGAGGCTTAAAATAAATCTCTGTTTCAAATTTGAGCGAAATCAGGTAATAAATAAAACTTTTATGGGCATCACATCCTTTATCGGCAGATCGGCCTATATGACAGTTATATCTTAATATATTCCGATCTGAACGATTTTGAAGTCGGATATTGGCCCGATCAAGGACTTAACCAGCGTGCATCAAAAAGACTTACCTGTGCCAAATGTCAGCTCAATATCTAAATTTTTGAAGGCTGTAGAGTGATTACAACAGACGGACGGACAGACACACGGACATCGTTAAATCGTCTTAGAATTTTACAAAGATCCGATATATATATACTTTGTAGGGTCGGAAATTGATATTTTGATGTGTTGCAAACGAAATGACTAAATGAATATACCCCCTATCCTACGGTGATGGGTATAAATATAAATTAGAAAAAGTATAAAGAAGAGCAGATCGGCTGTGTCGGATTTTCTATATCCTCTATCATGGATTGGTTAAGCCAATCGGCTTGTCGGATTTTCTATATCCTCTATCATGTATTGGTTAAGCAAAGTTCTTAGATTATTTTAGGATGCGTACATATTTCCTATGATAATGCTTTAAGGAACAATGCCGAAAATCATTTCCTCGTGCAAAGAAAATCTAAATTTACGAAAAGTGATAAGCTTAAATTTTTTTTTAAATTATCTATTTTTATGCTTTGATAAAGGTGCTTTATTGGTGTTTCACAGAAAAAATCGAAATTTTTTCATGAATACGTTTTTAGAAAAAATATTTCGAAGAAAAAATCATCGTTTTCATTCAGTGGAAAACTTCCACTTTATTAATGATGAAATTTGAATAGCATTACATTTTTGTAGCGTTTGCTTATGGCACCGCCGTAGATCAGAGGTTAAGCATGTACACCTATAACGCTGAACGCTAGGGTTCGAGTCTTGGCTAGAACATCACACAAAATTTTCCCCCGTGTTTATCAACTCTTAATACTGGTAATATTTGTAAGCTACTATGCCATGTAAAACTTCTCCCTAATGAGGCAGGTCGCACTGCGGCAAGTCTTTCGGACTCGGCAGTAAAAGAGTGCTCTTCAAGCTGGCATGTTCTGGAACCTCGTGATATACGAAGCCCTAATGGATCTTGTCGAATATGTGTAAGACGTTGTGCTGAATACCAGTGTTCGTCCCAGGAATACAAAATTAAGCCATAGGCCTTTGTTCTCCTTTAGGTTACGGTTAGGTTAGGTAAGAGTGACAGTCTTTTACAGACTCACTTAGACAATTTTGAGTTCATTGTAATACTACAGTGGCGACGATCGAACCCACGACCCCTGCACTTGTTATCCAAGCACGCTACAAACTCGTTACCGGCCCCAAAAAAAAAAAAATACCCACAGAAAAATTTTTTTGGCAAGAAGTGGGAAGTTAGGCTTAGGCTAATATATAAAGCAAAGCCCAAGATCTTTAATTCAAGTAGGTGGGGTAAGAGCATGTGCAAATTGCAAATTTTGCCCATGAACATTCCATTAAGGAACAGGGGCAAACTTCTCACATATCAATGAGTGCAGTCCGATTTTATTTTTAAACTCAATAATAAGGGGCCTCCTTTTTATAGCCGAGTCCGAACTGCGTGCCGCAGTGAGAGAAAAGTTTTACATGGCATAGTATCTCACAAATGTTGCCAGCATTAGGAGGAAAACACCAACGCTGAAAATTGTTTCTGATGGTCTCGCCAGGATTCGAACCCAGGCGTTCAGCGTCATAGGCGGACATGCTAACCTCTGCGCTACGGTGGCCCCCAAAGTATTTGGTTTTTCTTATATACAAAAGTCAAAGAGTTAAACATTGTTTGTACGTTCCACATAGACTAAACAAGTAAAAGGGTGCTAAGTTCGGCCGGGCCGAATCTTGGGAACCCACCACCATGAATTTTGCTAAAAATTTATTCTACATACCAAACTTCCGTCAAACCAAGAAAAATTAAAGCTTATAAGAACCGAACAAGGATGATCGACATGACAGCTATATCAGGATAAATACCGATTAGGACCGTTCTTGGCATAGTTGTTGAAAGTCATTGCGAAACACGTCATGCAAAATTTCAGCCAAATCGGACAAAAAATGCGGCTTGTAAGGGCTCAAGAATTCAAATCGGGAGATCGGTTTATATGGGAGCTATATCAGGTTACAGACCGATTTGGACCGAACTTGGCAATTGTTCTTTATCAGGTTTTTGGACTGATTTTTGCCGTACTTGGCACAGTTGTTGAAAGTCATAACAGAACACTACATGCTAAATTTCAGCCAAATCGGATGAAAATTGCGACTTCCAGGGGCTCAAGAAGTAAAATCGGGAGATCGGTTTATATGAGAGCTATATCAGGTTATACACCGATTTGGGCCGTACTAGGCACAGTTGTTGAAAGTCATAACAGAACACTACATGCTAAATTTCAGCCAAATCGGATAAAAATTTCGGTTTCCAGTGGCTTAAGAAGTCAAATCGGGAGAACGGTTTATATGGGAGCTATATCCAAATCTGAACCAATATGGCCCGTTTCCAATCCCCATCGACCTAAATCAATATTAAGTATCCGCGCGAAATTTTAAGCGGTTAGCTTTACGCGTTCGGCCGCTATCATGATTTCGACAGATGGACGGACGGACATGACTAGATGGACTGAGAACGTCGAGACGATCAAGAATATAAATTTTTTTTATGGGGTCTTAGACGAATATTTCGACGTGTAACAAACGGAATGACTAGATTAGTATACACCCACCCATCCTGGTGATGGGTACAACAAGCAAACATCTGATCTGTCACAGATGTTATTGTAGTAGCCACATATCCTCATAAAGCTGGCGATCGTATAGGTGAAAAAGCTTGATCCGGTCCATACGACCGATCGCTGAGGTAACATCATAGGCACTTAGTATTTAAGAAAGAGCCAGTGCCGCCCGGATCCTCATTGAGTCTCTTTCCTTGATACAAATGAAATAACCGCGACTGCATTTGCAGCTTTTCTGTTGGAGCATTCTACTACCGCAGCTTGTAGGCGCGCCCGATAGGTTTCAGCTGAGCTTCTCATCATAACGATGAATACCACGCAGATCGGAGCTAAAAGTTCGAAGCTGTATGGCGCTTATTGCTATCCTTGACACAGATCAACTATTTGTGCTGCAGATACACTCGTAAACATAACTTATCTGATACCCACAATCGAGTAACAATTATTTTCCTCTTCGAGAAATGAGCTAAAACTTAGTCTTTTTCCTAAGTCTAATTGCCCGCGGTATCTATTTCTATCTATGATCTATTTATCTATAATATTTCAATGAGTACTTTCCGATACAGGTTTAATCTCAATCATAAGGGCCTTTATTTTTATTGCGGAATCTGAATGACTTGCCGCAGAGTGACACCACATAGTAAATTAGTTTGCACCGTTGATTACCTAAGGTAAATACCTGACAAGTATCGCCGGCACTAGAAGGGGAACCACCACAGAAATGTTATCTGATGTTCTCCCGGGTGTTCAACGTCAAAGGAAGATATGCTAACCGCTGAGCTACGGTAGCCCCATATCGACTATAAAAAAAGCCTCGACTAATTTTTTCGATTAAATACGCAATACCCACAAATCAGACAATTTTAATACAAAATTTTCCAAACTTTTATTCCATGAAATAAACCACCAACTCAAATGGAAAAACTGAATTCTCAGACCATATATTATCACCTTAATGCCGCATCGGGGATCTCCTTCTTTTCACACAGTTGTATAAATATTTCCAAAGCTTTGGCAAAATCCCAATTGGCTTCCTCTAGGCATCTAAGCAAATAAATATTTGAAAATTAATACAGTTTCCGTTCATTGAATTATTGGGTTGCCCAAAAAGTAATTGCGGATTTTTCATATAGTCGGCGTTGACAAATTTTTTCACAGCTTGTGACTCTGTAATTGCATTCTTTCTTCTGTCAGTTATCAGCTGTTACTTTTAGCTGCTTTAGAAAAAAAGTGTAAAAAAAGTATATTTGATTAAAGTTCATTCTAAGTTTTATTAAAAATGCATTTACTTTCTTTTAAAAAATCCGCAATTACTTTTTGGGCAACCCAATATAATTACCTGGTGCACCATATTGACTTAAGTAAAGTTGTTTCCTGAAACATAACCAACAGGGCCTCCTTGTCGGCAATAGTTAAATCATCTTTCTTTGCTCCTTCCATGTTTTTGAAATATTTAAAGGCAATTTTTGTTTGAGTTGACGTTGGATTGTAGATGCAGTACTGGTCATTAACTATTCGATAAAGAGTGGCACATTTCAAGGAACCCTAAAGTGTCAAAAATGAAAGAGTTGACATCAAAGTGTATGGTTATTTAAACCAAATTTCAACTACCATTTTTCGTTTAATTGGTTTCAGTATAAATGTCCTTGTAAATGCCATTAAAATATCCGTCTCCACAATGCTAAGCGCCTGATCTAAATAAACGCCATTGACTGTAATCACTACCATGTTATCCTTAAAATAACAAAAAAAAATATATAAATATATTGTTAAAATGTTAAAGGATTACTAAAGATTATAATTTGAAAGCAATTTTCCACACTGAATGGGAAATCAAATTACATCCCATTGATAGGGGCCTACTATTTATAACCGTATCTGAACTGTGTGCCCCAGAATCACATTATTTGCAGACAAGTTATACAATTCTGAAATAATTGTTGAAATAGCTGTGAGCACAACACAGACTCGATTTTAAAGGTTCGGTCGATGTGGTGTTCATCGCGGTCACGAGAAGTTTAGCTGCGAGCTACCGGGCGTGTCCACAGGTTGCGTATAGTGGAATGCTTCATACGGAGTGGCTGCAAAGGTAGTCGCGGACAATCAGCGGCATCGGGCGGAGAGTTTCAGTGAGATATGACAAGTCGGGTTATTGACATCTTTAAATAACCAAAGGCCACCCTGTTCCCGCGACATTCGGTCTTTTGGGCCGGAACGAACTTGCTCGCCTGCAGGAGCTTGACGAGGATCGCCACTTACACATGAAAAGTGTAAGTGGAAATGAAAACAATCACTTAACATTATTACTGATGTTCACACCAGGATTCAAACCAGACTTTTATTTCCATAAAGCTGGTACTATGTTCGATTTTCGCGAATTTTTTCGTGATTTCACTCTTCAGATAACAGATTTTGAAGCAAAAGAAACTAGCTGATTTCATTGAGTAGGACATTTCCCCATAACTTGTGACACAATTATTATGTTATTATGTACATAGTGCCTGCTAATAGATAGGAACGGTGGGCCTCAGTTAAGCAGGCGGTAACCACATTAGGTGAACAATTTATGCAAGCTAGATTGGGTTATACCGGTAGTCTCCATCGGAATCACTCAAAATTTTTGCATATCTGTTAGTTCCGTTTTCTTTTATTCGTATTCAATAGTAGATCTACCTTGTACATCTTCTGCGCAATTCAAAATGCATTGTTGTTTTACACCTCAGAGTATGCTCATATTTTTTCTTTTTATTTCTTTTTACTCCAAAGATTCGTAAAAGAACCCATAAGACATATTTACCTGAAACATTGTGCAATCGGTGCATAAACTTAACATATCATATGTTATGGGGGGAAGATCCATGATGACTCGCATAATTTCCTTTGAACCCACATAGGTAAAAAAACGAGTTTCAGAAGGCTCTTTCATGGTTTTGAGATTGCGCGAACGTTGGGAATATTTAGAAATTCGTTTCATAATTTGCGGTGTCATCTTATCCAAATTAAAACTGCAATTTATGGATAAAATCGATTTGTCACTGTACAATTCTGTAAAAAAAAAAAATATATATATAAAGCAAAAAATAAAGCAAATTAAATAAAACAAACCTTTTAAACCATATCGATCGTTTTCAAAAGCTTTACAATAACGCGTTATAAATTCTTCCACAAAATCATAACCAGCCACATCACATAGGAAATTCTTAGGGGAAGATAAATTATCCTTAGCTGTTATAGCAATACCATCCTAGGAATATACGAACGAAGTTGTAAGTCTGTTGCATTAATGCGTTTAAATGTGTTTTTTAGTTAATATCTTACCAACTTTGTTAAATCTGTAAAAATGTTCTTCACCGCCTTTATGTATTCCCCAGAAAAAGCAAAATCGTTGCACAAAGGGTTGCCATCTAACCTTAACGAAGTAATTCCCAAAACGGCCAGCTCTTTTACATCATCCAAGGAATGTATCCAATTGTTACCCAAATCGAGGGCCTTTAGATTACCCATTAATGCCAAGATTTTGGGAAAATTGGCGCTCAAAATCTTATTATGGGTAAGGCGTATTTCAATGCAAGTTGAAAGAAATTTACGAGAAGCTTGCATTAAAACACGTGATAAAATTTTTGGAGAGCTTAGATTGATTATGATATTCTCCAAGCCTAAAAGAAATGTAAAAAAAAAAACAATCTCCAATGAAAAAATAAATACTTTAAACATACCCTCGGTTGCTTGAAAGTTATTTAAATTTAGCATACGATCCATGGCACTGAAACGTCGATTAAGAGCCTTTTCAATGCACTCCATAGGCTCAACCTGGCCCTTCTTGAAGGGACTTATATCCATGAGCAAGTAATAGATCAACGTTGTATCCATAACTAGTTGAGGAGAAAAATCTGTTGTCGACTGAGTGGGAGGTGGAGGAGCGACAAAACGGGGAACCTTAATTTCGAGATTGCAATTCTCCACCAAGTATTTTATTTGATCAAAGCATTGACGCACCATAAATTGATGCTCTCCATTGGCATACTAAAAAACAGAGAAAAACAAGTAAAAACGTGCTAAGTTCGGCCGGGCCGAAACTTATATACCCTCCACCATAAATCGCATTAGTCATATGACTAATTCTTTATTATTCCTTCTTTATTAATCCTCAATATTTTTTATCTAGTACATGTATTATTTGCCGTTTTTTATAGTCCCCTATTTTGGAGTGCCTCAATTGATTCCATAAACATTTGAAATTTTTAAACTAGTTCGTTCAGGTTTCTGATGTAAAAGAATGGTAGTGTAAAAAAGTCTTCGCGACATTATAAAGTGCGTTTTTTATATATATTGAAATTTATAATATATTTCTGTTTTTTTTACACAAAAGTGTGGTAAGATTAAAAAAAAGAATAATTTGTAGCAAAGTACCTAAGTTTTTCGTTGAATATTATTTAAATATATAGAAAACAAGTAAAAAGGCATTAAGTTCAGCTGGGCCGAACTTTGGATACCCACCACCTCGGGTATATATATATAAACCACCTTTCGTAAGAATCCGGCGAAAAATGCATCATTTATGCCCCCATAGCAGCTTTATCGAAATATGGTCCGATTTGGACCAACTTCGACGTGTATAGTGGGTGGTCTAATAAGTACAAGTCATTGTTCAATTTTGCAGAATAAAATATCCAAATATAGACCGATCTGAACCATATACGACACGGATGTCGAAAAGCCTAACATAAGTCACTGTGTCAAATTTCACCGAAATCGGATTATAAATGTGCCTTTAATGGGGCCAAGACTTTAAATCGAGAGATCGGTCTATATGGCTGTTATATCCAAATCTGAACCGATCTAGGCGAAATTGAAGAAGAATGTCGAAGGCGCAAACACAACTCACTGTTCCAAATTTCGGCGAAATCGGACAATAAATGCGCCTTTTGTAGCCCCAAAATCTTAAATCGAGATATCGGTCAATATGGCAGCTATATCCAAATCTGAACCGATCTGGGCCAAAATGCAGAAAGTGGTCGAAGAGCCTAGCACAACTCACTGTCCCAAATGTAGGCGTAATCGGTCAATGAATGCGCCTTTTATGAACCCAAAACCTTATATCGAGAGATCGGTCTATATGGCAGCTATATCCAAATCTGGACCGACCTAAGTCAAATTAAAGAATAATTTTGAAGCGCCTAACACAACTCACTGTCCCATATTTCGGCGAAATCGGACAATAAATGCGCCTTTTATAGGCCCAAAATCTTAAATCGAGATATCGGTCTATATGGCAACCGATATGTCCAAATCTGGACCGATCTGTGCCATAATGCAGAAAGATGTCTAGGTGCCTCACTTAAGTCACTGTCCCAAATTGCGACGACATCGGACAACAAATGAGACTTTTATTGCCCCAAAACCTTACATCGGGAGATCGGTCTATATGGCAGCTATATCCAAATCTGAACCGATCTAGGCCAAATACAAGAAAGATATCGAAGGGCCTAACACAACTCACTGTCCCAAATTTTGACAAAAACGCCTAATAAATGCGCCTTTTATAGGCTCAAAATATATATATTATATGGCAGCTATATCCAAATCTGAACCGATCTAAGCCAAATTAAATATGGGTGTCGAGTGGCCCAACCGAACTTCACTTTTCCACTATTTTCGAACTTAATCTGCTTATGGACAAAAAACGAATCTGTGCAAAGTTTCAGCTCAATATCACAAAATTGTAAAGACTGTAGCGGGATTTTAACAGACAGACGGACGGACATGGCTAGATCGTCTTAGATTTTTACGCTGATCAAGAATAGATAACTTTATAGGGACGAAAACGGATATTTCGATGTTTTACAAACGGAATGACAAAATGAATATACCCCTATCCTTCGATGGCGGGTATAATAAGCATGGACCATTACTTTTCGAAATGAAGCCCTTAACCGAAACTCAAAAAGATGTGTCGGTACAAGATGGGCTTAGGGGAGTTCATCTTTCAACAAGGCAACGACCCAAGCACATGAGTAAGGCCGCTAAAAAATATTTTGAAGAAAATGACGTTGAAAAATTAGAATGGCCTGCTCAAAGCCCTGATCTAAACCCCATAGAGCATCTTTGGGCTATCCTAGATGACAAAATTTCTATGAAATCCAGATCAAATCTTCAAACATTTTGGGAAAAAATGCAAAATGAATGGAGGGCAATTCCAACAAATACTTTAAAGAACCTGGCTTTAAGTATGCCGAAAAGACTTAGAGAAGTCATAAATAACAAAGGAGGAGCAACTTTGTACTAAATTTTAAAGTTATTTAATTTTTATAATATTTATTAGAGAAGTTTTACCTTATTTTGTAACTTGAAATTCGGTCGAATACCCCAAGTGCGGCCCAATTTCCCGGCGCAGGCAGTGGCACTCGCAGACGAGCGTGATGGGATTGATTTGAATTGGACCCCACTAACCACAGAATCAGCGAGCTGAATCTGGAAATAAACATTGTAGTCAACGAACATAAGCAGAATTTGTGACTCCCGAGCCTCGTAGGAGAATTTCCATTCGCCGAGCATCAACATGGATTTCGAAAACTGCATAGCACAACAACAGCTTCGCATGCAATCGCCGCACACATTTGCCGTGGCTTCAATCAGCTCAGGCCATGTGATAGAAAGGTGCTCGTGGCATTGAACCTATCGAAGGCATTCGACACGGTCAGCCATGCCAAACTATTTGAGGACATCGCCAACACGTCCCTCCAGCCAGGCCTGAAACGCTGGACCGCGAATTATCTGTGTGGTCCCCAGTCATTTGTGGAATTTAGGGATAAGAAGTCAAAGCACCGTATAATGAAACAGGGAGTTCCCCAAGGTGGGGTGATATCTCCGGCACTGTTTAACCTCTACCTATCGTCCATTCCACACCCTTCAGACGGCATAGAGATCGTATCATATGCGGACGATTGTACGATCATGGCATCAGGGCCCCCACCCATTGTTGACATCTGCGATAGGTTGAACGTCTACCTCATCGAATTTGCCTTATATTGCGCTGCAAGAAATCTGAAGATATCTGCCACCAAATCTTCAGCCACATTGTTCACTACAAATACGCGTGAGGTGAATACTGAGCTGTGATGGTCGATGGAGAAATGATTCCGACCATCTAGTGTCCCAAAAAACTTGCCGTCACATTTGACAGCTCTTACACATTCTCCCCCCATGCCACAGCAATTTGCGAGTAAGTCAAAAGCAGAAACAAGGTTCACAAGTCACTTGCTGGCAGCACTTGGGGTGCAGACAAAGCAATTGGCCGGTCTGTGGGCTCGCCAGTGGGGTCTCAGCTTTGGAACACGCAGTGAAATAATGTTCAGATTTGTCAGAATGCCGCCCTCCGAAATTGCGACTGGGCTGTCTCCTCAGTTCACATGTGGACCACCTCCATCAGGAGACAAAGATCCTACCAGTGCGAAGACATAACTATATGCTGTCTAAGCAATACCTTTTGGGCTGTTACAGCAGAGACCATCCAAATCATCATCTTGTGGATAGATATACACCGCCCCGCAGCCTTAAGGTAGATCTACATGATCTAGAGCGTCAGGTTCAGCGCTACAAGAGAGAACCTCTAGATCAAGCGGCATATCAAGCAGGTCTAGACAACATTCATGCACACACGGTAGCAGATGCGGTAAATGGCTACCGGGTGAATGTATTCTTGGGAGAACGACCGCCTGCCACTGCACCTGAAGAAATTTAACTCCGACGGCAAATCAGAGTAATTCTGGCTCAATTACGTTCCGGCAGATGCAGCTGCCTCAACTCCTACAGAGCAAGGAGTGATGCCGATGTGCAACATGTATGTCCCGATTGTAACCAGGAACCGCACGTTACACATCGCCTGTTTAACTGCCCAGACAAACCCACTCGACTCAGACCCAGATCCCTGTGGACGCACCCCATCTTAGTCGCAGAGTTCCTGAAACTTGACACTCAACAGAATCAAGCGGACGAAAGATTGAGCACAACAAACCGCTACAATAACTTGAAATTCCTTATGTGCCAAATAGTTTGTATTGGGTTGCCCAAAAAGTAATTGCGGATTTTTCATATAGTCGGCGTTGACAAATTCTTTCACAGCTTGTGACTCTGTAATTGCATTCTTTCTTCTGTCAGTTATCAGCCGTTACTTTTAGCTTGCTTTAGAAAAAATTGTAAAAAAAGTATATTTGATTAAAGTTCATTCTAAGTTTTATTAAAAATGCATTTACTTTCTTTTAAAAAATCCGCAATTACTTTTTGGGCAACCCAATATTATAAATAGAAACTATAAAGTAAGAATTCAATGTTCAGTTCATTATTAGATAAAATATTAACCGCCGTAGCGCAGAGGTTAGCATGTCCGCCTATGACGCTAAACGCCTGGGTTCGAATCCGGGCGGGACCGATTAGAAAAATTTTTCAGCGGTGGATTTCCCATTCTAATGCTGGCAACATTTGTGAGGTACTATGCCTTGCTAATCTTCTCTCCAAAGAGGTGTCGTACTACGGCACGCCGTTCGGTCGCGGCTATAAAAAGGAGGCCCCTTATCATTGAGCTTAAAACTTGAATCGGACTGCACTCATTGATATGTGAGAAGTTTGCCCCTGTTTCTTAGTGGAATGTTCATGGGCAAAATTTGCATTTGCATTAACCGAATTAAGAATAAAACTATAATTTATAAACACTTGAAAACAACAAATAAAGGGTGATTTTTTTGAGGTTAGGATTTTCATGCATTAGTATTTGACAGATCACGTGGGATTTCAGACATGGTGTCAAAGAGAAAGATGCTCAGTATGCTTTGACATTGCATCATGAATAGACTTACTAACGAGCAACGCTTGCAAATCATTGAATTTTATTACCAAAATCAGTGTTCGGTTCGAAATGTGTTCATTCACCGTAACGTTGCGTCCAACAGCATCTTTGAAAAAATACGGTCCAATGATTCCACCAGCGTACAAACCACACCAAACAGTGCATTTTTCGGGATGCATGGGCAGTTCTTGAACGGCTTCTGGTTGCTCTTCACTCCAAATGCGGCAATTTTGCTTATTTACGTAGCCATTCAACCAGAAATGAGCCTCATCGCTGAACAAAATTTGTCAAAATTTGAACACATTTCGAACCGAACACTGATTTTGGTAATAAAATTCAATGATTTGCAAGCGTTGCTCGTTAGTAAGTCTATTCATGATGAAATGTCAAAGCATACTGAGCATCTTTCTCTTTGACACCATGTCTGAAATCCCACGTGATCTGTCAAATACTAATGCATGAAAATCCTAACCTCAAAAAAATCACCCTTTATATGTTTCAATCAAAAAATTTAAAACCGCACTTTTTTTGTCCGACAGTGTATATCAAGTTATTAATCGATATGGTCCATCATGCCTGCGCCCTCCAGAGTCTCAGAAAGTCAAATTGGAAGATTAGTTTATATGGCAGCTATAACAGGTTATGAACCGATTTGAACCATACTTGGCACAGTTGTTTGAAGTCATGTGCAAATTTTCAGCCAAATTTGATAAGAATTGGGCACTCTAGAATGGCAGGAAATTTAGTCGGGAGATCGGTTTATATGGAAGCTATATCAGGTTATGAGCTTATCTAGACCATACTTGTCACAATTAATGGTCAGTCATACCAAAACAAATTACAGCCAAATCAGATAAGAATTTTGCCCTCCAGAAGCTCAAGAAGTCAAAATGGGACATCGGCTCATATGGCAGCTTTATCAAAACATGGACCAATTTGGCCCATTTACAAACCCAACCGACCTACACTTATAAGAAGTATTTGTGCAAAATTTCCAGCGCCCAGCTTTATTCCTTCGAAAGTTTGCGTGCTTTTGACAGACAGACGGAAGGACGAACATGGCTAGAACGACTTAGAATGTCTTGACGATCAAGAATATACTTAATGGGGTCTTCGAACGAATATTTGGAGGTGTTACAAATGGTATGACGAAATTAGTACATCCCCATCCCATGGTGGGGGGGGGGATATAATTTCCAATAAAGTCAGGTTAAATGGCTTAAAAATATACCTTGTAATAGCAAGGATAGATATCACTGCATGTCGTGGTCACAGTTAAAAAGAAATAATCCATTATTTCTTCCTTGGTATATGTTTCCTCTGGATCGGGTATCTTGAAAATATGACCAAACAAAACAATAATTAAAAAAATATTCAGTTACTTTTACTTATGTAACACACACCATAAATGCATGCCAATGATTGCTTTTCTCAAATTTATTTACATCAGCCTTATTCGACCATTCAATTTTATATCCTCTTGATTTGCCCTCCATGGCGCCACTTGTAGGTGGTCTATAATCTTTGGAAAGATTTTCCGTGGGTATGCCATCCTAAGAAAAAAAAAACACTACACATGTATGGAAAATATTTTATAAAATCAAGTAGACTTACAAGCATCTTGAAATTTTTCAAAATAGGCCTTAAGCATTCGGGATAATTGGCGGACTTTGTTACAGGATTTCCCAATAATTTCAATTCGTCTGCTTTAATATTTTCCAAATCACGATTTAACTGTATGTATGACTGGATCTATAGGTATCAACATGGAAATATGACAATAAAAATTTGAATTTAAAACCATTCAACTTACATTATTATCTCTCAGATCTAGTACTGAAAATTCAACTCCGCTGAACAATTTAAATGGAGACATGGCAGTTATACCATTGTCTCTCAATACTATGCCATTTATGGAACGAAAACGTTCATCGTTTCGATATATCAAATCGAATATGCGTCCCAGTACACTACGGTTGCCCAAATTCACAATGACATCGAATAATTCGCTGTTTTGATCGAAGCGGGTTAAGTTCAATATGCCCTCCTCTCCATCAATACTTTCCATGCGATCGTAGAGTTTGTTTAAAGCTTTGGTGATTTGATTAATGGGAGAAATTTGTCCATATTTAAATTCGGCCACATTAAATTGTACTTGTATTTGTATAGGTTCACCGTTCGAGGTAAAAATACGAAGATTTTGAGCAAAAAGTTTATCCAAAGCCGGCTGACATTGACGCACTAAAAATCGATCCTCCAAACGTCCACGCTGTAAATTTTTAAAAATTCACTTTTTAATGTGGTAGAGTTTTCTTATGGTTAATGACTTACTCTATATGCCACCGGATAGAACTCCTCCCCTTCAATAGCCTCATAGAGGGATTTGAGTATCTCATTTCTACCCTCTATGCCCAGACCCATGGTAGTATTATGCTGCACTACAATCTGATGCCAAACAAATCCTTGGCTCATTATCTTCGGATCATAAATCTTACACTTGGAATATGACAAGGCATTTCCATATGATATCTCTATGCTCATATGATTTGGAAAATGAAGCACTTCATCTGTAATTAGAAATTTATAAAAAAAATAAAATACTGAACACTAAAATGAAACAAAAAAAATTTAGATCTAAACGAGGATTTCGCAGAACCAATCCCTGGCATGGTAGACGACAACAGTACTTGTGCCATCTCCACACAATGCAAATTTTGCCCATGAACATTCCACTAAGGAACAGGGGCAAACTTCTCACATATCAATGAGTGCAGTCCGATTCAAGTTTTTAAGCTCAATGATAAGGGGCCTCCTTTTTTTTTGCCGAGTCCGAACGGCGAGCTGCAATGTGACACCTCTTTGGAGAGAAGTTTTACATTGCAAAGTACCTCACAAATGTCGCCAGCATTAGGAGGGGAAAACCACCGGTGAAAATTTTTCTGATGGTCTCGCCAGGATTCGAACCCAGGCGTTCAGCGTCATCGGCGGACATGCTAACCTCTGCGCTACGGTGGCCTCTGCGTCATCACCACACACGGCACATATACCTACGGTCTAATTTGGAAAAGACCCGGTGAAAGAAACTGCTGCTGCATGGACCCCATAGCACATACGCTGATTAAGTCGATTTTTGAAATTCGTTGTTGTTGTTGTAACAGTTTATTGTGTTCTACCTTTCGTCTGCTTGATTCTGTTGAGTGTCAAGACCCAGATACTCTGCGACTAAAATGGAGTGCATCCACAGGGATCTGGGTCTGAGTCGGGTGGGTCTGGCTGGACAGTTAAACAGGTGACGTGTATCGTGCGGTCCCTGGTTACAATCTGGACATACAACTTGCACGTCGGCATCAATCCTTGCTCTGTAGGAGTTGAGGCGGCTGCATCTGCCGGAACGTAATTGAGCCAGAACTACTCTGGTTTGCCGGGGAAGGTCAATTTCTTCAGGTGCAATGGAAGGCGTTCGTTCTCCAAGGACTACACTCACCTGGTAGCCATTTACCGCATATGCTACCGTGTCTGCATGAATGTTGCCTAGACCTGCTTGATATGCCGCTTGATCTAGAGGTTCTCTCTTGTAACGCTGAACCTCACGCTCTCGATCGGGTAGATCTACCCCTTAAGGCTTCGGGGCGGTGTATATCCATCCACAAGATGATGATTTGGATGGTATCTGCGATAACAGCCCAAAAGTAAACAGCATGTATTTATGTCTTCGCACTGGTAGGATCTCTGTCTCCTGATGGAGGTGGTCCACATGAGAACTGAGGAGACAGCCCGTCGCAGTTCGGAGGACGGCATTCTAACAGTTCTGAATATAATTCCACTGCGTTTCACAAAGCTGACGAGACCACCCTGGCGTTGCATAACTTACCACAGATCGGCCAGTTGCATTGTACTTGGCTAACAAGGTTTCTTTGTCTGCACCCCAAGTGCTGCCAGCAAGTGACCTGAGGACCTTCTTTTGACTTTATCGCAAATTGTTGTGGCATGTGGGGAGAATGTGTAAGAGCTGTAATATGTGACGCCAAGTATTTTGAGACACTTGTTGGTCGGAATAATTTCTCCATCGACCATCACAGTCAGCTCCGTATTCATCTCACGCGTATTTGTAGTGAAGATTTGGTGGCAGATATCTTCATATTTCTTGCAGCGAAATATGAGGCAAGTTCGTTGAGGTAGACGTTCAACCTATCGCAGATGTCAACAATGGGAGGTGGGAGGTCTGATGCCATTACCGTACAATCGTCCGCATATGATACGATCTCTATGCCGTCTAGAGGGGGTGGAATGGAGGATAGGTAGAGGTTAAACATTGCCGGACATATCACCCCACCTTGGGGAACTCACTGTTTCACTCTACGGTGCTTCGACTTCTTATCCCTAAATTCCACAAAAGACTGGCGACCACACAGACTCCCCCAAACTCGGGCTCTTTCCAGGCTTCAGTAGCGGGATCACTCTGCCCATTTTCCAGACATCGGGAACTATAAAAATGTTCCAAGACAGGTTGATGACAGTAGTAAGGTACTCAACTCCAGGTAAATCCAGACTCTTCAACATTAATGTAAAGATTCCGTCGGGGCCCAACGCCTTGGATGATTTGGCGCCACAGATGACATTCGTAACTTCGCCCACGGTAAATTGTGATGGCTGTTCATCGGCTCGGAGACCACGAATACGGCGAATGGCTCTCCTCCTTACCCTGTCTCTCTCGGGATGCACAATAAATTGACGGTTGAACAACCTGGCGCATCTCTTCGGATCAGTCACGGTTATTTCGCCAAAAGTGACTGAGGTCCTGTCATCACGTCTACCGGGGTTCGAGAGTGACTTAACAGTAGACCACAGTTTGCCTACACCGGTGCCTAAGTTACATTGCTCCAAGCGTTTCAGCCACAAATTCCGCTTATGTTCGTTGGCTACCCTGTTTATTTCCAGATTCAGCTAGTTAATTCTGGGGTTAGCGGGATCCATAGCACGAATCCCATCACGCTCATCTGCGAGTACCACTGCCTGCGCCGGAAAATTGGGCCGCACTTGAGGTATTCGAGCGGCTGCTGCGTTAATGATGTCTCGGATATTACTCTCAGCCTCAAGCCCATCAGAGGGGAGTGGCAGTTCCCGGAAGCGGGGATTGGTATACTCTCTGAAGCCAGTCCAATCGGCCTTCTTATTATTGATAACGTCTGGCGCTTAGAGGTAATGAAGTTGGGTCGGTCGATGGTGAGAATTATGGAGAGGTGGTCTGACTCCAAAGAGATGACGGCTTGTCAGGGTACGTCACTCAGGAGATCAGGGGATGCAATGGAGATGTCTGGCGAGCTGCTGCACCTCCTTGTAATCCTAGTGGGGGCATCCTCATTCACCTTGCAAAACGTGAAGCTTTCAATCTGATCTGCCAAAGCTATGCCACGCTGGTCGTTACCTATGGGAGAATGTCATGACGTGTGATGCGCATTAAAGTCCCCTAGAACCAGACGATTACGGCCAGATAGCAACCCACTTATGTCGGGGTTGTAAGCCTGGCCATTAATCGGGACACAGCTACCAACCGGCGGTATGTACACGTTGTATAGCCCTATCTCGACAGTACCAGACCTGACTGCTTTCACCATGCATTCCAAGTAGGGGTCACTAGCGCCATGTGCAGGCGGTATAGGTCTATATTGCACGAGGTGGATCAATCGCCCACCTCCATTCCATGAGCGATCCTTACGTAGCACATTGTAACCATGACAACTGTGCAAGCTGCAGGTGTTGGTCAGCTTTGTCTCCTGGATCGCTGCAACCAATATGCTCTTCCAACTCACGAAGTCCACGATCTCATCGATCTTGCTACGAAATCCGTTGCAGTTTAACTGCAAGAGCGATACACTTCCCGGCACTGGCCTGGCAATATTTGGACTGGGATGCTGCCGTTGCGTAAAATGCCGTACGGGAGAGTTCGGGGGGTTCACATAGTCCGACGACGTGGACGCAGAAAGCGACGACGACGACGCTTGTGACCCACTGCTGGCTATGTTCGCACAGCACCCGTAGTAAAGTGAGGCCAGAGCAATATCGGAAATGTACCCACTCCATGCACCGGTTACACCTCACCGACACCGACCGATGATGAAGGCGGTTCTGACAAACCGAACAGAACCAGGGTCCGGGGTTTTTTTCAATCGCAGCACGGACCAGAAGCGTGCGGAGAAGGCACTTCGGGATGTGCCTCTCCCATGTCGAAAAATACGAACTCGTACACTGAGGCGGCAGCCCTTGCCGATGAGGATTCCATCGGGTCAATCCCCTGCGTACATCCGGCTGACATGGGATTGCATAAAATAGTTAGAAGGGCTAAGCGCTGCAAAAATGGGTCATGCAGGTTTAAGTATTAACGGGAATATGCTGGCGGGGAAACTGCTGCCAAGTGAAACTCATTTTTGAAGACTATCCGAACAGTATAGTTCTGGTGAAACTATGCTCCGAAGGATGTAATTACAATTATGCGGCGTAAAATATTTCACCATTTCTCAAACCGACCCACCTTAATATCAGTATGTACTTACCAGGACACTTCAGCGAAGCCATATTCAATATATCGAATGAATTGCGAAGGACAACAAATAGGGCAGGCTATTGCTTGAAGAAGAATGCTTGAAAGATGAAAATCTCGGATATACAACGCGAAAATTAATAATTCCGCCGGCTTCAGATGTTTTGTTTATGTTTAAGTTGAAATTGTAGTGTTTGATATGTATCGAATTTAGCTGCACCGAATACCTTAACATTCACATCCAATTAGAATTGATTAGTTATGGGACCAACGCACATTGAGAATATACTTGTTGCTTCAAATACTGCAACAAAAACTTTCTACAAATTACACTGAACAGCAAAATTCACTCGTCAAGGTTAAGCCGATCGGCCTACATGCAATTTTTTGAATATTCGTCATTAAGCTTGTCAAACTTGTAATTGTTTGAGTTTTTCTCACTTTCTTGCGATGTGCGTTTGTTCATATTCAAATTCAAATTGAATTACAAATTTGAAGCGTATTTGGAAAAGAAGAAAAAAATTTTACTGGCATTTCCTACATTCACAATAACCAGATTTTGACAATCTTAATGATGTTTATGGGGCCTGTCCACTTTATGTTTTGGTAAGTGACATAAGCTTCTATTACAATAGTAAATCCTGTCTGAACGGGCAGAGCGGCGATTTGGTTTTTATCAGTAAAGTGCTACGAATTCAAAGTTTCGAGATTAAGTGCTAAATCCTGTGTTTTTTCCAGGTTTTACGATACAAAAATAAATCCCATTTATGCAGGATTTATTTTTAAATCCAAAATAAACCCGATTTCATGTCCAAATAATCGATAAAAGTAAATATGCAAATGTTTTCAAGAATTGTGTGTGGATGTGTGTGATATGCACATTCATTTATAAGCATGTACGCTTGCGTATGTCACTTAAATTCCTCAATCCCATGACAGCCGGTGCTACGTACCGGATTGGCCCGATGGAGTCTTTCATCGGAAAGGGCTGCCACCTCAGTGTACAATGCACTGCAATAACAACAACAAAAAACACGGCATCTGAAGAAATGTTTTACGAGATTGTAATTTTCAAAATTGTCAGCTGTTGCCGTGTTGTATTTAAGTACAATATATATAATGCAATTAACGTGTTATTTGTTGTTATCTCATAACCCGATAAATCGCCAGTACAATCTTTCTCTGGAAATCTGTCCAATACATATGGGGCCGAATTACCGCATACGTGATCGAGTGTGCTGCCATATCGAAAGGAACTTCATCTCGTATTTATTTGGTTGTCCAAAAAGTAATCGCGGATTTTTCATATAGTCGGCGTTGACAAATTTTTTTCACAGCTTGCGACTCTGTAATTGCATTCTTTCTTCTGTCAGTTATCAGCTGTTACTTTTAGCTTGCTTTAGAAAAAAAGTGTAAAAAAAGTATATTTGATTAAAGTTCATTCTAAGTTTTATTAAAAATGCATTTACTTTCTTTTAAAAAATCCGCAATTACTTTTTGGGCATCCCAATAATATATACCACTTTTATAGACATTTCGATACAATTTATTTTACAAATTATAATCGATTTAAACATTAAGTTCTTAAATTTCAAAAATTCCCGTTCAATAAAGAGGTACATGATTCACAATAGAAAGATTTCGAACGATTTTACTCGTTCACGTATACGGCTATTCGGCCCCTCGACTTGAACTGGATAGAATAGTTATGAATTTAGTATCAACCGCATGTTTTGATATTTTTCCCGTTCTTCTAATTTTCCTGTGTGTACACCAGTTTCACACTATCATTATTGTGATTTACTATTTCCCTTTCATCAGTTATTGTGAATGTATGTTTTTCATTTTCCTCGCCGCTCACCAGCCGGTACACTTATTTATAGGTTGTTTGTCGACGTCGAACATAGACGTTTGTTTGGCCTGCATGCTTGATTTCTTTGATACTGAATTCATCGAAATTTTTCTCGTCCTTCTAATTTTTCTGTGTGCACACCCCATACACCCTACTATTATTGTGATTAAAAACTTCCCTTTTAGCAGTTATCGTGAATGTATATTTTCCAGTTTTCTCGCCGTTCACCGGCCGGCACACTTATTTATTTACATTTTTTTTATTATATTTTTCTTAAAATGCAAAGATTTTCCCGAATTTTTAAAAATTCCCAATGCAACATAATTGGCATGATACACGTCGATGCTCTGCCAGGTATTTTAATAATTTCTATTATTTAATTCCGCTAATTTTGTATTCTAATAACAGGTGTTTGATATTAATTTTAGGAACACCTCTATATAAGGGCAATTGGTTGGAGACCATTGAAAAGGCAAAACATGAAGCCAGTATATATCAAAAATATGAATTGGTAATTATCAATAGTGAAAAAAAGAGTTCATATAGGAAAAACATACAAGCGTCAACAAAAAGATGCTTTAGAAACTATTGGAATTACCGTCTTCATTTCCGTAAGACCCTAATGGGTAATAGTAAAACTAAATATAAACGGTTGATTTTTTTTAATACTGGATGAGCTCCAGCACACACAACAAACACGGATTCTTCCCTAAACAGATAAAGCCTCCATATGAACTGATGCACCTTCCTGACTCCCAATTATTAGTTGAAATTTGGTGTATGAAGTAGACTTTTGACCCCCAACATACACACCCAAGTAAACATCGATAATTAGTGGATTCCACAGCAGCCAGTTTTACGTACCAGATTGACCCGATGGATTCCTTCATCGGCAAGGGCTGCCGCCTCAGGCTACAACAACAACAACAGTGACTCCCTACTTACTAGCTGGAAATACATCTAACAGTGCTGAGCGCAGCACTTGGAAATTCGCCAACAAAGCTCGGGAAGAGTAATGTCTCAAGTCTCGATCGTCGTTGTTGTTGTTATTGCCAAATTTTCATGTGGAGGTGGCGATCCTCGTCAAGCTCCTGTAGGTGAGCAGGCTCGTTCCGGCTCAAAGAACCGATTGCGGCGGGAACTGAGTGGCCATTGGTTATTCAAAGGCGCCAATAACTCGCCTTGTCATATCAAGCGTCATAGGTTCTCAGTATTTGTGCAAGAGCCGGTGCCAACCGGCCTCTCACTGAGACTTTCCACTCGATACCGCTGATCGTCCGCGACTGCCTTTGCAGCTACTCCGTATGGAGCATTCCACTATCGGCAACCTGTGGACGCGCCCGGTAGCTCGCAGCTAAGCTTCTCTGGACAGCTTTGAACACCACACAAATTGGAGCTCAATGTTCCAGCCTGAGTGGTGCTCACAACTATCCCGTGCCGGGTGTCTCAATCATCTTAACTATTTTGCGGCTTCATGATTCCCTTCAGTCGAATACGTTGTGCGAATGGTCCTATGTGTTGGACATAAACAAATTCTCGTTTAAATTTTTATACCCTCCACCATAGGATGGGGGTATACTAACTTCATCATTCTGTTTGTAACTCCTCAGAATAAAGAATATATATTCTTGATCGTCATGACATTTTAAGTCGATCTAGCCATGTCCGTGCGTCCCGCTGTCTGTCGAAAGCACGCTAACTTTGGAAGGAGTTAAGCTATCCGCTTGAAATTTTGCACAAATACTTCTTGTTAGTGTAGGTCGATTGCGATTGTAAATGGTCCATATGGGTCCATGTTTTGATATAGCTGCCATATAAACCGATCTGGAATCATGACATCTTAAGCCGCTAGAGGACACAATTCTTATCCGATTTTGCTGAAATTTTGTGCAACGGCTTCGCCCATGATCTCCAACATATGCGCCAAATATGGATTGAATCGGTCTTTACCCTGATACAGCTCCTCTTTAAACCGATCTCCCTATTTTACTTCTTGAGCCCCTGAAAAGCCCAATTCTTATTCGATTTGGTTGAAATTTGTTAACTATGGTCTCCAACATTCAATTCAATTAGCATAGCAATTCTTTTCTCTTATCCTTTGTTTGTATAAAAAGAGATACCGGGATAGAACTCGACAAAAGCGATCCATGGTGGAGGGTATATAAGATTGGGCCTGGCCGAACTTAGCACACTTTTACTTGGATTTTCTAATTTTATTTTTCTACCCCAGGATTCCATTCTACTAGAAAACATGCATGACATTCCATATGTACAGCATCAACATCTTGGCCCCGAAACGGTTGCATGTATGGCACGCATATCACAAGAGGTACGCTCAGCACTAACTTCCCGATCGAAAATTCCACTTGGTGTGCAAATATTGGCTTGTGGCAATAGACAGGCTCTGGCGGTTGCAAAAGCTTGCCAGCTGGATTATATACGAGCCGAAGGTTTTGTATTTGGCCACGTTGCCGATGAGGGCTACACAGATGCTTGTGCTGGGGAAATTTTAAGATATCGTCAACAAATAGATGCATCAGATATTTTAATATTTACTGACCTCAAGAAAAAACATAGTTCACATGCAATAACCCAAGATGTTAGTTTATTGGAGACAGCTAAAGCTGCAGAATTCTTTCTAACCGATGGCATTGTTATCACTGGTTAGTCGATGGTTTTTTTTAATTTGGTTTTTTCTTCATTTTTTTTTTGTTTTTTAGGCAACTCCACTGGGGATGCAGCTAAGCCTCAAGATTTTAAAGATTTAATTAATAAAGTTAAAGTTCCTCTACTCGTCGGTTCTGGCGTTACTAAGGACAATATAGATAATTATAGCAAATTTATTAATGCCGCTATTATTGGCTCACATTTTAAAAAGCAGGGTCTGTGGTCCAATGATTTGTGTGAAAAAACCATAGAAGAGTTTATGTCAAAAGTTCGGCATATTAGAAAATGGTAAAAAATAATTAATGTTGCTTTTTTTCAAAACTTTATTGTAAATAAATATCAAATGGTAAATGTGTGATCTTAATATGATTGATACATAGATTATAGTATAAATATATGTATATCGTTATTGGAAATGCTAAAGGACACTCGGTTTTTGGAAAAGGAATAGAATGTTAAGTTAAGGCTGTGTAGCTAAAATATACTTGACCGATTCTATTTTCCAGTGAGAACTTCAGCTACTCATCGTTCTTCCATTTTTAACAAAAGAAAGCTTTACGATTTTCCTATCTCCCTTATTTTTTAGAAAATGAGACATTATTGCTGGGGCTACTATAAATCCCAATTTGAGTAGATTGTGACAAATTTGGAAAAAATGCGTTTAACGGAAAAGTACTAGAAAATCATAAACCCGATATAACTTTCTTAGTGAAAGTTCGATGGAAGGAAAGCCAGTCGACAACGTCATTTAACAAGATGTAATTTTTTGCGGAGCCATAAGCTTAAAATGCTTGACTTCAGTTTTCCTCCGATGAATAAGGGGCTCACTACATACAATTCCCTGCAACAACCAAAGGCAAGGATAAGCAAAACATCTTCTAGCACGATATGAACAGGTGAAAATTGCCTTGTTGTTGTAGCAGTTTGTTGTGTTCTATCTTTCGTTTGATTGATTCTGTTTAGTGTCAAGATCCACTCTGCGATAAAGATGGGGAGAAGAGGGGTCTGCGATAAAGATGGGGTGAGGGGCCTGTGTCTAAGTCGTGTGGGTCTGACTGGGCAGTTAAACAGGTGACTTTTATCGTGTGGTCCCTGGTCACAATCGGGACATACATCTTGCACTTCGGAATCAATCCTTGCTCTGTAGGAATTGAGGCGGCTGTATCTGCCGGATCGTAATTAAACCACCAGAACTACTCTGGTTTGCCGCGAAAAGTCAATTTTTCAAGTGCAATGGTGGGTGCAAATTATCTTGGAAACGTTTGTTGTTGTTTGTGTAGCAGTTGAGGCGGCGGTTCTTGTCAATGAAGGACTGCATCGGCCAATCCGGTATGTACCATGGGATTGAAATGTTTGAAATGGGATTGACGTTTTCCTTGGCGACAGGTCACTGTGACGCAGATGGGAGCATGTCAACTTGACGAGTACATCAGAAAAACATTTAGCGATGGTTATGTGAGGCATTCTTTTTACTTTAATTGGCTATGACAGAACATTTGTTCCGTTTGCCGACACAGAATAGATTTCAAAGTTGCTATCTTCTGCGCTGCTAAAATTTCTGTATGTGTCGGAAGCAGTACCTGCATCCTTTGAAAGAATCGAAAGAGAGTCGATGAAAATGGGTCTGACAGAAAATGGATATAAAACGAAATGGATGGTATCAACTCCCAAAAAGCCCTGTACAACCGATCAGATAGAGAAAATGGAGAAAGATGGGAACCACATCTTTGAGATAGTCAGCAAATTTATCTACCTCGGCACCGCCGTAACCGAGACGAATGACACCAGTTTGGAATAAAGCGAAGAATAATACTGGAAAACAGATGCTACTTTGGACTAAGTAGGCAGTTTAGAAATAAGGCCACCTCTCGACAGACGAAAATTACACTATACACGACTACCAATCCCATGGCAGCCGTTTGTACGTACCGGATTGACCCGATGGATTCCTTCATCGGCAAGGGCTGCCGCGTCAGTGTACAAAACACTGCTGCAACAACTGCTACCCGTGTTGGTATATGGTTCTGAGGCATTGGTACTTGTGATCACAGACGAGGCAGTGCAAGTAAGTCATAGCCAATTTAGTAAAGCTTTGTTCTTCTGTTACAAACCTTCAAACACGGCAGGTACCATCTCGCCTGTTTTCACAAGTACCCATGCTTCGAAATCATATAACAACACGGCCTGGCACGGGATAACTTTGAGCACCACGAAGGCTGGAACTTTGAGCATCGATTTGTGGAATAGTGGAATGCTTCATGTTGAAGGCTGTAGGTGAGAGTGCTCGTTCTGGTCCAAAGGACCGATCGCCGAGGGGAACAGTGTGACCATTGTTTATTTAAAGGCGCCAATAACCCGCCTTGTCATATCGAGCATCATAGGCACTGACCATTTGTATAAGAGCCGGTGCCGCCCAGCCTCTCACTGAGACTCTCCGATCGATACCGCTGATTGTCCGCTACTGAATGTTTGTGTTAGTTGCGCTGATTCAGTTTTGCGGTGCAACGCAAATGCGATACACCGCTGCAGATCTCTGCTCTGGACCTCTCGAAAGTCTTCTAAACTAACAGTCATGCCACGCTTTTTAAATAGATCGCTGACACGTCCGTCCAGTGGGGCATGAAACGTTGAATTACGAACTATCCGTTTGGGGTTCAGTTGTTTAGTGGAATTACCACTGCATATCTCTGCTCTGATCCTCTCGAAAGCCTTCAATACGGACAGTTATGCCACGCTTTTTGAGAAAATCGCTAACACGTTTGTCCAGTCGGGCATGAAACGTTGGATAATGAACTTTCTGTGTGGTCGCCAATCGTTTGATGGAATTTAAAGATAAGAAGTCGAAGCTCCGTAGAGTGAAGTATAGAGTTCCCCAAGGCAGGGTTCATGGACAAATTTGCATTGGAGATATATGCAAATTTGCCCATAAACATTCCACTAAGGAACATGGGCAAACTTCTCACATATCAATGATTGCTGTCCGATTCAAGTTTAAGCTTAACGATAAGGGCCTCCTTTTTTGGCCGAGTCCTAAAGGCATGCGCAGTGCGACATCCCTCAGGGGTGAAGTTTTTTCTTCCATGGCATAGTATCTCACAAATGTCGCCGGCATTTGGAGGGGATAACCACCGCTCAAAAAAAATTTTTGGTGTTCTCGCCAATATTGGAACCCACGCATTCAGCGGCGGAGGCCACTTGCGTTCAGCGGGCATGCTGACCTCTGCGCCACGGTGGATCATGGTGGTGGTGCTGTAAGCGCCACACAGGCTGGAACATTGAGCTTCAATTTGTGTGGTGTTCATTGCTGTCACGAGAAGGTTAGCTCCGAGTTACCAGGCGCGTCCACAGGTTGCGGATAGTGGAAAGCTTCATACGGAGTAGCTGCAACGGCAGTCGCGGACAATCAGTGATATCAAGCAGAGAGTCTCAGTAAGAGGCCGGATGTCACCGGCTTTTCCACTAATTCTGAGTGCATATGATGCTCGATATGACGAGACGAGTAATTGGCGCCTTTAAATAACCAATGGCCACCTTGTTCCGGCGGCGATCGGTCCTTTGGACCGGAACGGGCTTGCTCACCTACAGGAGCTTGACGAAGGTCCCCATCTCCACATGAAATGTGGCTACAATAACAACAACAACATGGCTTCCGATATCCTCTTTGATGACATCTGCGTGGGGTTGAACCGCTACACTGTCAATCTTGCCTTTAATTTCACTGCCAGAAATTTGAAGATATCCTCGACCAAATCTTCAGTCACACTGTTCACTCTATCATAGTGGAGATGCATAAGGATATTTGAATGTGATAGTCGAAGGCTTAAGAATTTCGATCACCAAATATCCCAAAATACTTGGTGTCGCATTTGACACCAAATCTTCCGCGTAGGTCACTGAAATTTGTGACAAGGTCCTCAAGTCGCTTGCTGGGAGCACTTGGTTTGCTGGCAAATAATCCTTGTTGACTGCAAAGCAATTGACCGTTTGGTGATCAACTATGTAGCGCCGGTGTGGACTCGCCCGCTGAGTGGAATAACTTTCAGATCTGTCAGAATGCTACCCTACGTATAGCGAAGGACTGTCTGTCTCCTCAGTTCTCATGTAGACCATCTCCATCAGGAGACAAAGATCTCTCTCTATCTCTGGCTAAAATACTGAATGCCCATGATGCTCGATATGACAAAGGCGAGTTATTGGCGCCTTCAAATAACCAATGGCCATAATATCCCTGCGAGCTAACTTACTTATGTGGCTACGGAAATGTAGCTACTATAGAATAAAAACACAACAAAGATCCAACCCATGCGAGCGAGAATCCTACCCTACGTTTATCGACGGGCTGTTTGTCTCCTCAGTTCTCATGTAGACCACGTCCTCTCTTGCTGAAATACTCAATGACAATGGTGCTTGATATGATAAGGAGAGTTATTGGTGCTTTCAAATAATCAATGGCCATAATTTTTCGCGGAACGAGTTTGCTTTAGGTAAGCAGACGAGGATCGCTACCTCCACACGAAAATGTGGCTACTAGAATAAAAACACAACAAAGATCCTACCCATGCGAAGCCACAAATACTGCTGTCAAAGTAGCATTTACTGGGCCTGCAATCGCAGAGACCATCTTAATCACAATCTTGTGGATAGGCATCCACCGCCTATATCAAAGAAAAAACCTCTAGATCATGCGGCTTTTCAGTCGGGTCTAGTTACCATTCACGCCGACGTTTGCAGAAGCGTTGTATAGCTACCTAGTGAACGCAGTCCTCGACCGAGATCGACCGTAACCCATCGCACCTGAAGAAGTAAGTCACCCTCTGCACAGTACTAGTACTCAATTACGTTGCGGCAAATGCCGCCGTCTTAACTGATACAGAGCTAGGATTGATGCCAGAGTGTTGGGAGTGTGTGCCGATTGTGTCCTGGGTCCACACGACACATGTGATCTATTGAACAGCCCAGCCAAAGCTACTTGACTCAGACCCAGATCCCTCTGGACGCACCCGCCCTTAGTCGCAGAGTTCCTAGAACCGGATCTAGACACACTGCCGCTACAACTAAAGATGAAGACACGAGAGATCGAGTGGGCCAGCCAGACCCACTCGACTTAGACCCAGATCCTTGTGGACGCACCCCATCTTAGTCGCAGAGTTTCTTGACACGTAACAGAATCAAGCAGACGAAAGATAGAACACAACAAACGGCTACAATAACAACACAGACTATTACAGCAACAACAAACTATACGTCTTGCTGAACAACTAAATGTTGTTGTTGTTGTAGCAGCACTGAGGCGGCAGCCCTTGTCGATGAAGGAATCCATCGGGTCAATCTGGTACGTACAACCGGCTGCCATGGGATTGAAGCATCTAAATAATTGACAGATGATTTGGACCCCATGTCGCATGATGGGCGGAGATCAGGGATAATGTATCCAATCTAGAGAAGTGATGGCGATCTGTGGTGTATTTTGCGGTGTATTACCAAGTAGTGGAGGGGGTATGCGCCTTAATAGTTCCCCTTAGCCTGAAGATTTCTATGGCTTGAGAAGGATTGAAGGATTTTTCATTCTTCAAGTATGTATAAAATTTTAATTTTTTACGTCCTCTGCCATTTCATACAACGACAAAGAGATATACGTATGCATAGGAGTATTGGTTTATATCTTAAAAAAATAAAGTTGTGCAGCAATGAGTTTTAAAAATAAACATTTAGACTATTGGAACTAGCATCTAGTCCACTTTAAACTTTGCTTAAGACATTTAAAAATAAAATCCAGTTTACCCTTTTCTCAGAATAAATTTGCAAAAAAGTCGTAGATTTTTTCACGTAGTGTAGTTCCATTTTTGCCATCTGTTTGGGTAACGTGACGTTGAAATTCAAATGTCGGCTGCTCATACAACTCATCTAAGGAATCATCGAATTTCACACGTTTTTTCTGTGGTGGTGATGAAATTCTGATGTTGGCAAAATTCTCTTTGAGAGCCGTTGTTGGTGAAGTACTGCCATTTTTTCCATTCAAACTCCAGTTACTTTTATTACTGCCATTGCTAGATCTCAAAGGGAAGAGAACATCACGAAAATTACCTGCAGCATCAGAATTTAAGCCGCCACTGTCCACTAAGAAATCTTCACGTTTTACTATTGCATGCGGTATGGTGGTGTCCACATTGTGTGCCTTAAAATATGACTTGGAATCGGAATAGCGGCTAGCGAAGCCGTAGGTGGGATCATTGTCAGAGAGACGATTAACTTGTGGTTGTTGTTGTTGCAAGCTTGGTTGCGGCTGCACATTTGTTCTCGATTGAGTTTTCTTCAGAATGCCACGTGTGGTGGCCCGCATTTTATCATTGGATATAAATTTATATAATTTGGAGAGGCGATTTTCTGGGGTGCCTATACCACTACTATGTTGACTTTTGTCTCTTAAGATGCTCTCATTTTCATCTACAATTTCCGGAGCTTTACGTTTTGGGGGTTTTGGTGTTGTGGGTGTGCTTTGCCTAGCGGCAGTTAGGCTCTTTGCCATTGTAACTGGCGTAGCAGCATGCGATACAATTTTGCGCTTGCTGCCACCAAAACAATTAGTTGCCGTAAACGAGTTATCAGCCCCAGTTTCGTCTTCGGACTCAGCATTTTTATTGCGAAATATGTTTTCAAATTCCTGTTTAGAAGTAAATAGACAATTAATATTTTTTTGAATTAATTCCTAAAAACTCTTACCGATTTCTTATTCTTTGGACTCAACATATAGTCCTCACCGAAATTCTTTACATCTTTTTTCCTTAATGGGGTTCGCTTGCTGCTCTCCTTGCGCAATGTTTTGCGGCACTGTATATGCAAATCAATGGCATCGCGTATAAAGCCCACCCAAATACGTGACAACTGCAAATCAGGGGAGTTAAAGATTATGCCATCACTCTGACAGGTGACCTTAAAGTGGCCGGGTAAAAGCTCATAGACTTTACACTTTTTCAGGGGAAATATGCAACAACATTCTAGGGAGTTTTCAACCACCGTATTAGCTGCTCGATCCTTTAGTATTTTGCAATACATGAAAATATCTGAGGTGAGGACACAATAACGTTTGACTTCGTTGCCATTGCGGGTAACCTTATTCAATACTCCTTCCTTTATGACTTTGCGTGAGGGCTTTACAATATTCGGTGTACGATGTACCAGAGAGTTTTGTATATTAATCAACATTTGTGTGACCTCCTGATCCTGCACACAGCTATTTATGTGTGAGACGGTGCTTTCGATTTGTTTCACAGACTCCTTTAGCAATTTGAAGTCAGCATCTGCTGGGCTGGTGTAGAGCAGCACCTGTTCCAGCAGCAATTTGTAACGCGGAACTCTTTGTATGGGCACTATCATTAAAGAGTTAAGCTTTCTTTGTACTTCAGGACGAAATTCATTGATTTCCAAAAATTTACGAAATGCACCATTCTTGGATGTAAGCTCCTGCAATACCAACAAAGCTTGGCGATAATCGAAGGCATAAACTGAGTACAGTTTAAAGAAAGGAGCCATCTTCAAAAAGGCCTGGGCAACATTATCCAGATCCGACTCAAGTTCCCTTAGGAATTCCCCATTTAAATTGTTTATCATTTCTATTTGGCCAAAGAGTGTGGTATGACTGGCTTCATCTATGATTTGTTGCTCCTTCAAGGGTTGCACAAAGTAATCGATCAACGTTTGCAATTGCTGAAGATATGTTTTTTCCGATGTAACAATTTCATGTATGGCCTGCAAACGAAATGTTCTTCGTTTGTCCGTTTCCGTATTGGGCGAAGATATTGGTGAGCGTCCTGTGCCTCCTATCAACATGGAACACACTGCAGGCACACACACACACACACATACAAATTATTATCATATTCATCAACTCTGTAGATCAATAACTTACCCTTATTTCTAGATTTTACCGTCAATAGATTACGCTCTTGCAACACCTGTCGTAATTCTCGGCTAAAACTCATAGGGGTTTCCGGTGTTCTTGGAGATGCCATTTCATTGATGGCATTATTGCATTGCCTTTTTCTTGGCGTATACATTTTAAATGAATGTATAAATATGTATGCTCACAAAAATGTTTTTTATATGCTGGCTTTTAAGTAACAATTGGCATACAAATATATTTTTTAAGCTGGGCGGGAAAATATCGTTGAGCAATTAAAAACTGGCCCCTTATTTATGGGCAAGCAAGGCAAATGGGGTTATAAAGGCGATTACCCGCCATGTATTAACAAATATATATTTAAAACAACACAAGTTCACAAAAATTATAACAATAAGAAATTTTTAACAACATTTTCTCATCACGGAATAATGGAAAATTTGATGATGCCTTGGAGAATGCAAACAGCTTTATTTTAAAAATGACATTTGATAAAAGAACAACTCTGCTGATAACAGAGTTGCCATGTATAGTTAGTAGTCTGAGAATGTGTGCTTAGGTATCGTTTACACAACGTGAATATTCACAGTGGCGTAGCGTTTAATACATTTTCGTTATAAGTAGCGGTAAAATTTGTGCGTGTGCATTATAGTTAATGCTGAGTATTATGTCCAGTATTTCGAGCGGAATGCTGTCAAACTCCATATAAAAAAACATTGGCTGAAAACCGGCGGTACACTGTTTTAAGTGAAGAAAATGGCAAAAAACTATTATAGTGGCAACACTTGAAAATATTGCCGGCATCATTTCTGTTTGTTTTATTGGTTTCAATGCAAGGCGGATTTAGAAATGTGGTCTCACGCGAATAGCTGTTAACAGCGGCCAGGTTTGTCGGTATTAAGATGTCGGTTTTTTGTTTGCATTATCTTTGTTATATTCTAAATAAAACGTCGATCTGCTTGATGACAAAATGGTGGATTGCACTATATGATTTGTGTTGTTTCGCCACGAGTTGCTCAAAACACTGATTCATTAGGATAAATTGCGCACAATTTTAATTGCTAATGTAATTAAACACTCACGAAATTGGCCGAATCAATTCTGCTTCAATACTTTTGTCTTGTCAACACACAACAGTGTTGTTGTTTGACTTTTCTTCATGTTCGGACAAAGAAAAGAGTCCGTCGGATTTCGCAATAATTTAAAAGGCATTTTCGTTGTGACTGAAGTCAGCACTAGGCTTTATCGTCTAACGACAGCTTATTCCGAATCAAATCATTTCTCTTACTGCCTGGTTCACTAACTTTGTATCATTGAAAGTGAGAGATTTTCGTTCGCCCTTGTATAAAAACCAGTTGATTTCATAAAGGAAAACAGATGTTGGAGTGAGTGACTTGACTCAATTGAGTAAAAAAAGTTATTGAACCAGGCAGTTAGTCAGGTTTCACTAATACAAGGTTATGTCACTTGCGAAAACATAAAGTGGATAGGCCCCATGAACATCATTAAGGTTGTCAAATCTACCGATATAGGAAAAAATGTAAACAAAGGATAAATATAGAAAGAGAACAAGTTAACATCCTCAATGTCAAGTACTGCCAAAAACTACAAGTACAGCTGATCGCTTGGCTTAACCTTATTCAGTGAATCCCAGCAGTTAGTGTAACATTAAAATAAATATGGGGTTGCCCAAAAAGTAATTGCGGATTTTTCATATAGTCGGCGTTGACAAATTTTTTCACAGCTTGTGACTCTGTAATTGCATTCTTTCTTCTGTCAGTTATCAGCTGTTATTTTTAGCTTGCTTTAGAAAAAATGTCTTCCAAAGTCCGCATTTCATCTAGGGTGCAGTTTCGGGTAATCAAATAATCACAAAAAATCCAAAACCTATCGATGACTCGATTTCATAATCGATTATTTGATATTTGGTCCACTAAAAGTCCTCTTTGACTTTTTCACACATTTTGTTTTGTTTTGCTTTCATTGTCCGAGACCAGTCGTATCAACCACGGCAAAATTAAAGAAGCAAAGAAACGATTCTTTTAGAAATTATAATTCAAACGGAAAAGTTTTATAAATAATTAACAAATTTGGGTGAAGTTAAAAAGTATTAACAAATAGTTGCTTCTCGATTATTGCTAAAATCAGTGAAAATTATATGCCAATAAAATTTTCAATGTACTCCCGCCGATAAAAAGAAAATAAAAATGGCGGGAAATGTGCCCACCTCCTACCCATTTACTTACCAGTTGATTTCATTGTGAGAGAGAGAGGAGTGAGTGTGTGCATGGTTGCTCCCACCACCAACACCAACCACAACAAAAACTACATTGCTGTAACATAGCTAGCCCCCAAAAGAAAAAACTGGTACAACAACAAATCAACAAGAAAATCATCATCATCGGCAAGTAATCGTCAAGACGGCGCTGCTGCGGCTATGAGCAGAGCTACCTAACAAAAACAACAAGAAGGCAAACACGTAACAAAGAAGAACAATCAACCACAACGTCTACGTTTAATTTTTCATTTTCTCTCCGCTTTAAAATATATACTTTTGTTCAATGACCTAAATATAAACTTCTGTGCTCTGTGAATTAAGAACTCAAAAATAGCGGTGACTTACAACTTTAGATCTCCAATAAGAAGAATCAACTGAGAATCCCCCCAAAAAGTGTGTGAAGTGAGAGAAGGCTTGGCCATATTTATGTACATATCTACCTATACGTTCAACAGTGAAACAGTGAATATTTAGTAAATATATTAACAAAAGAAAAACTCAAAAAAGAGCCAAGTTGTAAAAGGCCGAAGCACGGAAGCGCATTGAAAATAGAAACTTTTAGAACATTAACTTTGACAACACCACCTCCGGCGCCTCCTCACCACAAGTAGAAACAACAGCTGCAGGACAAATAGAATTTCATGTCGGTTTTTATGACCTACCGCATCAATCAAGAGAACTTAGATACACCCTCATCACTGCTTATTGGTTCCTTTTCCATGTTTGTTATATTTTTCTATTTAAAACTACTCTACATACTGGTGGCCATATATTTATCATTACACTACATTCAATAGCAGCAGCAGCAGCAGTAGTAGCAGCGGCTATAGTGAAATACTTAAGCCTTTTCCAACCACGACGACACCGACGACATTTGGGGACTAACGACCCCCGCTGGGCTTACAAACACACCAATAATGTATCACTTCGTTGCCGATCATCCTCCGGTGGCAGTGCGCTTATCATTTCGCGCCCAAATCCCTGGCCATGTACGTCAATATCTCAAGCAGTTTCAGATTGATGCCTGCATATTTATGCATAACTTTCTGGCAAAGGGCGAACTGTGTGTTTACAACGATGAAAGCGGTTTGGGCAAACAGGCAGCCGTAGCCGTATTGCTGGATGCTGCCTGTGCCAACAGGAAATCACTGATCATAGTGCAGAATGATGAAAACTATGTGCTTGGCTGGGAATTTCACTTTAGTGTCTTGACCAATTGTAATGTGAAAGTCATTAAGGATAATAAAGGTAAGCTTGTTAAATGATTTGATAAAAATGACATCTGTTAATTTTTTCAAGAATTGTCCAGTCCGTGCTGTCACTGTTTTTTTTTTTTTACTCAAGGTTAGCAAATTCTTTATGCTTTGGTCAGCATTTTAAAGTTGCTTTTAGGTTGTATATGCTCAAAAGATCGAGATTTGATTTTTTTGTTTATACATAAATTTTAAAACTTTCATTTTTGGTTTTGTTTTGATACTTCTTTGTTGTTGGGTGCCATTGCTAGCCCTTCACCTTAAGGCCTTAAGTGGTGTATGTAAATATCTGTAGGTTAGCAGATCGCCTTTTTAAAAACCGAACTATAAAGCAAAAAAGAAAAACATTTTAAGTAGAGTCTATAGCCTCAGGGTTTTAGGATCTGCGGGTATGACTTTGAACACGCAAGCTGTTGTTGTTGTAACCAAATTTGTATGTGAAGGTGGCGATCCTCATCATGCTCCTGTAGATAAGCAAGCAAGTCCAAAGTACGGATCGCCGTGGCAACAGGGTGGCCATTGGTTATTTAAAGGCGCCAATAACTCGCCTTGTCATATCGAGCATCATAGGCACCCAGTATTTGTACAAGAGCCGGTGCCGCCCGGCCTCTCACTGAGACTCTCCGTTCGATACCGCTGAGTGTCCGCGACTGCCGTTGTAGCTACTCCATATGGAGCATTACACTATCCGCAACCTGTGGACGCGCCCGGTAGCTTGCAGCTAAGCTTCTCGTAACACAGCTATCCCGTGCCGGGAACATGCATGCAAATCTTTCATAGGGCCAAAGGGCGATGGACCTCTGATTGTCACAAAGTAATCAATATCCCTCTTTCGCATAGCATTTAAAACAGCCGTTCCACATGTAACCGTGGTTTCTTGTTTCGCTTTGATTGGTTGCTGTTATTGTTATAACATTTGCTAGGCGTCCAAAGCAATCTAGTAGAAAGTAGTGTGGGATTGGCCGGACAGTTGAATAGATTGTTGCTTGTCGTTTGTTCCAGGTTAAATATTTAGCAATTCCCATGGCAGCCGGTTGGTCCGATGAAGTCCCAATTGGCAAGGGTTGTCGCCTCAGTATACAACACACTGCTACAGCAACAATGCCAGACCAATAGGGATGTGCTCCCTCATCAGGATAGGTCGTTTCGAGCACGAGAACCGTTCGACGCGAGAATGTCATGGCATTTATTATTTAAAGAAGCCATTAGCTTGGCTTGTTATATTGAGTTTCACAGGAACTCAGTATTTAATCCATTGCCGCCCACCTCTACACTCTATACCACCGATGGGTTACCTATGGACGCAACCTGTAGCTCTGAGTTTCCCATGATAACGATGAACACCACGGAAGTCGGAGCTCAAAGTGCTAACCTGGTTCAGTGGGGATTGAGTCTGCTGCACCTGCCGGAATGTAGTTGAGTAAGAACTACTCTGATGTTCCGATATAGGATATCTTCTTTAGCCACTATGGACGGCGAATGGTCTACGAGAAAAGCATTCTCTTAGTAGCAGTTTACCTCCTCCACTAAAGATTCGTCGTAAATGCTACTTTAGCCTAGCTGGCTCAGTGGGTCAGAAGCGTCGGTGTCTTCGCCTTCTGCGTCCTTGTCGTAGGACTATGTGACCGCTCCGACCTCCGAATATACGCAACGGCAACACACACGTCCCAATATTGCCAGGCCAGTGCCGGGAAGTGTATCTTTCTTGCAATAGAATTGGTCTGCAGGGCAAGATCGACGAGATCGTGAATTTTATGAGTCGGAAGAACATGTTAGTAGCAGCGATCCAGGATAAAAAGCTAACCAACACCTGTAGCCTGCACAGTTATAACGGACACAATGTGCTGCGTTAGGATCGCTTAAGGAATAGAGGTGGGCGATTGGCCTTCGTGGTACACCATTCCGTGCGGTTTAGACCCATCACGCCTGCGCCAGGTGCTAGTGAGCCCCAACATGGAGTGCCTGGCGATAGCAGTCAGGTCCGGTACTGCCAAGTTAGAGCTATACAACGGGTACATACCGCCGGTTGGTAGTTGTGACCCAGTTAATGGCCAAGTTTACAAGCCTGACATAAGTGGGCTACTGTCTGGTCGTAATCGTCTGGTCCAGGACACTTTAATGCGAATCACGGTTCATGGCATTCTCTCCTACGACTAGCAGGGCATTGCTTTGGCAGAGAATATTGAAGGCTCTACCTTTTGCACGGTGAATGAGGATGCCCCCACTAGCATTACGAGGAGTTGCAGCCGCATGCCGTCATTTCTTTGGGATCAGACCACCTCCCCGTAATTCTCACCATCGACCGACCACCCGACTTCATAACCTCAGAGCGCCGGACATTTAACAATCATAAGAAGGCCGATTGGGCCGTCTTCAGAGAGTGCACCAAACGCCGCTTCAGTTAACTGACAACTCCTCGATTTTATTGTGCATCCCGAGAGTGACAGGGCTAGTAGGAGAGTCATTCGTCACATCCGTGATCTCCAAACCGATGGTAAGTCATCGCAATTTACCACGAATGAAGTTACAAATTTCATCAGGGGCCGATATTATACAAGGCTTTGGGTCCCGACGGACCTGGATCTGGATCTACCTGGAGTTTAGTACCTTACAACCGTCCCCAACCTGTCTTTGAATACTCTTATAGTACTCGATGTCTGGAAGATGGTCAGAATGATCCCGCTACTGAAGCCCGGATAGGACCCGAGTTAGGGGGAGTCGTACAGACCGATCTCCCTTTTCTCACCAGTAGCCAAGACGCTTGAGGGACTACTCCTACCGAGCCTCGTTGGAGAATTTCCATTCGCCGAATTTCGAAGACTGCATAGCACAACAACTGCTTGCATGCCATCACCGCACACATATGGCGTGGCTTTAATCAGACCAGACAATTGTGATAGGACGGTTCTCGTGGCACTGGACCTATCGAAGGCATTCGACATGGTCAGATATGCCAAATTATTTGAGGAAATCGCCAATTCGTCCCTCCAGCCAGAGCTGAGTTCGCTGCGTCGCGAAATATCTGTGTGGTCGCCAATCATTTGGGGAATTTAGGAATAAGAAGTCGAAGCACCGTAGAGTGAAACAGGGAGTTGACCATGGCGGGGTGATATCTCGGGCACAGTTTAACTTCTATCTATCCTCCATTCCACCCCCTCCAAACGGCATAGAGATCGTATTATTTGTACGATCATTGCATCAGGCCCATCACCCATTGATGATATCTGCGATAGGTTGAACGTCTAACTCAACGAACTTCTTCACTTCAGATACGCGTGAGATGAATAATTAGCTGAAAGTGATAGTCGATGGAGAAACGATTCCGTCCATCAAGTGTCCCAAAATACAAATTTGACATATCTAGCACATTCTTCCCACATGGCAACAGCAATTTGCGATAAAGTCAAAGGTAGAAACAAGGTCCTCAAGTCACTGGCCGTGCTGCCGGGGTGCTGACAAAGAAGTCTTGTTGACCACGTACAAAGCCATTGGCCGGTCTGTGGTAAGTTATGCAGCGCCAGTGTATCTCTCGTCAGCTTTGTGACACGCAGTGGAATAATATTCAGATCTGTCAGAATACTGCCCTTCGAACTGCGACGGGCCGTCTCCACAGTTCTCATGTGGACCACCTCCATCAGGATACAAAGATCCTACCAGTGCGATGGCATAACTACATGCTGTCTAAGCAATCCCTTCTGGGCTGTTATCGCGGAGACCATCCAAATCATCATCTTGTGGATAGATATCCAACGCCCAGAAGCCTTAAGGTAGATCTGCATGATATGGAGCGTGTGGCTTAGCGCTACAAGAGAGAACCTATAGATAAAGCGGCATATCAAGCGGGTTGGTCTAAACAACATTCACGCAGACACGGTAGCAGATGCGGTGAATAGCTACCGGGTGAATGTGGTCCTTGGAGAACGACCGCCTCCCATTCACCTGTAGAAATTTACCTGCCGCGGCAAACCAGACTAGGTTTGGCTCAATTAAGATTAAAAATAAGATACATTTGAGTTGCCGACAGACCATCTCTGATACTACTGTAGCCAGAGCACGTTTTAAAAGGTATCGGCTACACCTCACTGACACCGACCGGCCGTTGTATTTCGATGCGTGTAACTATGCTATCGTCGTCATACAGCTCGTGGTTCATACGTCGCCTATATTCTCCCAAAACGCAAACTGGTCCATATATTTTACGAAGAATCTTTCTCTCAAATACTCCAAGCACTGCCTCATCTGCTTTCACAAGTACCCATGCTTCAGAACCATATAACAGCACGGGTAGTATCAGTGTCTTGTATAGTGTAATCTTCGTTTGTCGAGAGGTGGCCTTGCTCCTAAACTGCTTACTTAGTCCAAAGTAGCATCTGTTTGCCAGGTTTATTCTTCGCTTTATCTCAAAGCTGATGTCATTCGTTTCGGTGCCGAGGTAGATAAAGTTACTGACTGTCTCAAAGTTGTGGTTCCCAACTTTCTCCATTTTCTTTATCTGCTCGGTTGTGCAAGGCTTTTTGCGAGTTGAATCCATCCATTTAGTCTTATCTTCATTTACTCCCAGACCCATTTTCACTGACTCTCTTTCGATTCTTTCAAAGGCTGCAGTTACTACTTTCGGTGACCGACCTATGATATCGATGTCGTCGTCAAAGGCGAGTAGCATGTGTTCCCTTGTGATTAGTGTGTTATATGTATTCACATCAGCATCTCGTATAATCTTCTCCAGCAGGATATTAAAGATATCACAAGATAGGATGTCTCCTTGCCTGAAACCTCATTTGGTATTAAATGGTTCGGAGAGATTCTTTCCTATTCTTACTGAGGAACGCGTATCAGCAATTGTCATCCTGCAGAGTCTTATTAATTTTGCAGGGATACCAAACTCAGACATTGCTTGAAATACCTTTGAACGTAAAGGAGTATCGAAGGCATGTTGAGTAGTCAACAAAGAGATGGTAGGTGTTGATTTGTCCTTCTCGGGTTTTCCAGGATTTGGCTCAGTGTGAATATCGGGCCCAGGGTGGATTTACCAGCTCCAAAAGGCGCATTGATGGGGCGCCCAATTATCTCATTGACTTTAGGTTTTAATCTTTCACACAGTACGCTCGAGAGTACCTTGTATGCGATGGGCAGGAGACTAATTCCTCTGTAGTTGGCACATTCCGTATGCTGAGGTTCCAATCAACGGATATGCGTTCTTCTAGCCAGATTGCGCAGATGAGCTGATGCACGTCTTTCCATTTCGTTTTTCTTTCTGTGGAATAGACGTTTCTCCTCTCTCCTTTTCTCCCGATACCTCTCCTTCATCTGGCACGTTGCTACTGATTGCAGGGTTGCTCTATATGCCGCATTCTTGGCTTCAGTAGCATCTCGACACTCTTGGCCGTACCATGGGTTTCTTGGAGGAGGCTTCCGGTACCCAAGTACGTATTTCGTGGCATTTTCCATGGAGTAGCCAATGGTTTGCCATTTCGCCATTATATTATGGTAACAAGAAGTGCTTTCATCAAGCAGTTGGGTCAGTCGAGTGGAGTATGCCGCTGCCATCTGTTGTGTTTGCAGCTTTTCAATGTCCAACTTCCGTGCAGTGTCAGATCGTATTTTCTTCGCCATGTTCAAACGGTTGCGAATCTTTGCTGCAACAAGGTAATGGACCGAATTTATATTCCACAGATCGATCGTACATCCAGCATTTAGTTTTTCAAAATTCCTGCCGAGAAGGCACATTGCATCCTGCTCAGTTGATTTCTAGAGTTCCATTCGTTTGGTTATTAATCAAACTGCCTCAACATTGAATATTTACCGCACATATAATTGAAGTACCTCCTAAGACCTCTTAAATTCTCAACAGTTGTTGTTGTAGACACATTTGCAGGTGGAAGTGGCGGTGCTCGCCAACAGTAATTCAACAGTAATTCAGCAAAGTGCTGTGAGTAGGAGTGCTGATAACATTATGTCTTTGCCATAAACATGAATTAATGCCCTTAGCATAAGGCCATGCATACAAGCTAAAGATGAAAAGAGGCCTGGCTGCCATTTATAAAATGCATTTTGTCATTAATGAAACTATGATTTTTACAGAGATAACGTAAACTAATCAAGTTTTTTGCTGAACATTTGTTCCTTAAGTCAAACACAGAAAATTTTCTTCCAGCACTGTGGTCTTGTATGTTACGTATCTTCTCCAATTTCAAATACAATGGGTAAAGATGTGTTTTTGAGGCTAATCTTTACATCAATGTTTGGCAAGTGTAGATTGGGTCTAAGTAGTGAAACAAGATTGACAATGGTTAGCTTTTCTAATCAATTAGCAATTGACACCATCCAGGCACGTATTAGTTCTTTAAAGGTGTTGTGAGTTTTTCAGGTAATTTAATAAATATTTAATAGCTAGTTAACGACAATTCCATGCACACACTCTTGTACCGTCAACTTTTCTTGTAATTTGTATCCCTTGCAATACAGGTAAAGAATTGATAGAAATTGCCATTGGATAGCAATAATAGGCAGGTAGTGGTCTAATATTGAGTGGTTCCCATTTAGTAATGAAAGTAATTACCATGCGTAAAAGTATTCATGCTATATATTGGGTTGCCCAAAAAGTAATTGCGGATTTTTCATATAGTCGGCGTTGACAAATTTTTTCGCAGCTTGTGACTCTGTAATTGCATTCTTTCTTCTGTCAGTTATCAGCTGTTACTTTTAGCTTGCTTTAGGAAAAAGGGTGTAAAAAAGTATATTTGATTAAAGTTCATTCTAAGTTTTTTTTAAAAATGCATTTACTTTCTTTTAAAAAATCCGCAATTACTTTTTGGGCAACCCAATATTTACAATGCTTGCTATATATTAACACGATTGGTATTTTATTTTTAGATTTTGCCATGTGTTGAGTTAAACCACATTTATGTATACAGACCCTAACAGTTAGCGATAAAATATTGTTGAGATTTGCCACATTCACATTTAAAATGGACAAAAAGGATTTGAACTGATAATTATGTTATGAGAACTATTTAGCTTGGCATGTTCAGAATCATAGGTCTGCTCGCGTACTTTTCCAGTAAAAATGTGCAGGAGTACGCACAGCCTTAAGTCTTTGAATTAAACAGTTGTTTTTCATAAAGCAGCAGGTCGATGCTGCAAATTTCTACTGGGAAAAAACCTCAAGTAAAAAATTGCAAGCTCTCCACTGCTAAACTCTTAAAATTTAGCTTTCTTTCACGCATTCTGCCGCTCTCTTCTGCTGGCAAATAAGGTACACGAAAGACTTTCAGTAACAATTTAGACAAATTTGCAAAAATATTTGAGTACACGAATACACATAATGTGCCTTATCGTTATATCTTACAACCAACCAGGGACGTAGCCAAGGGAGGGGGGTGCCTCGTGCCCGGAAAAAAATTTCATTAACATTTGTTATAATGCAAAAATTTCATATTTAAAATATACAACAAAGACAACATTTTGCTGAGGCCAGGGCCGTCTTAAAATTGTTTTTCTTAAGGAGAAAATTTGTAATAAATTTCTTAGTAAAACCAAAATTTTAATGAATTTTTTTCTAAAAATATTTTTTAATGATATTTTTCTAGAGACAAAATTTCAGCGTAATATTCTCTTATAATAAAACTTCAGCACGGGCCGGACTCCCCTAAAAATAGTTTTTTTTAAGACAAAATTTCTTTAAAATTTTTTCTAAAGACAAAATTTCTTTAAAACTTTTTCTAAAGACAAAATTTCTTTAAAATTTTTTCTAAAGACAAAATTTCTTTAAAATTTTTTCTAAACACAAAAGGTTTATAAAAAAAAATGTATTAAATTTTTTCTAAAAACTACATTTTAATGTAATGTTTTAAGGATTAACATTCAGCGAAAAACTCTGTACAGACAACCCAACCACGAGATTATTTTTTTAAACCAAAATTTAAATTTTGCATTAATATTTGTAAAGTCTTTTTCTTATGCTCATCCGTCCCAAACAATATTTTCCTAACAATTTTTTTATAGACAAATTTCAATAAATATTTTTAAAGACAAAATTGTAACCCATTAAGCTTGACCCTCAATTCAGTTATCGGATTTTTATCAAATTTTAGCTCTATATATAAAAACGCGTGATTGACTGATTGGCTTACAGACTGTTCGACTCCCAGCCCAAACGGCTAAAGCTAGAGTCATGAAATTTGGCACGAATGTGAGTCATAGGCGCGCGATAAGACGGGTTTTTGTGATATTCGTACGTTTAGGTACTAAAAAGTACGAAATGGGAAGCCAGCGCTGAAAATTTTTTCTGATGGTCTCGCCAGGATTCGAACCTAGGTGTTCAGCGCCATAGGCGGACATGCTAACCTCTGTGCTACGGTGGCCTTCGTTTGCAACACATCGAAATATCAATGTCCGACCCTATAAAGTATATATATTCTTGATCAGCGTAAAAATCTAAGACGATCTTGCCATGTCCGCCTGTCTGTTGAAATTACGCTACAGTTTTTAAAAAGGGAGATATTGAGCTGAAACTTTGCACAGATTCTTTTTTTTGTCCATAAGCAGGTTAATTTCGTAGATGGACTTTATCAGACTATATCTTGATATAGCCCCCATATAGACCGATCCGCCGATTTGGGGTCTTAGGCCCATAAAAGCTACATTTATTATCCGAGTTTGCAAATTTGGACAATGAGTTGTGTTAGGCCCTTCGACATCTTTCTTCAATTTGGCCCAGATCGGTCTAGATTTGGATATAGATGCCATATAGACCTATCTCTCGATTTAAGGTCTTGAACCCATAAAAGGCGCATTTATCGTCCAATTTTGTCAAAATTTGGGACAGTGAGTTGTGTTAGGCCCTTCGACGTCCTTCTTCAATTTGGCCCAGATCTGTCCAGATTTGGATATAGCTGCCATATAGACCATTCTCTCGATTTAAGGTTTTGGGCCCATAAAAGCCGCATTTATTGTCCACTGTCGCCGAAATTTGGGACAGTGATTTATGTTAGGCCCTTCGAGATCCATCTTCAGTTTGCCTCAGATCGGTCCAGATTTGGATATAGCTGTCATATAAACCGATCTCTCGATTTAAGGTTTTGGGCCCATAAAAGGTGCATTTATTGTCCGATTTCGCCGAAATTTGGGACAGTGAGTTGTGTTGGGCTCTTCGACATTTTTCTGCATCGTGGGCCAAATCAGTCCAGATTTGGATATAGCTGTCATATAGACAGATATCACGATCCTATTTCACTGAAATTTGACACAGTGACCTATGTTAGGCTTTGTGTCATATATGGTTCAGATCGGTTTATTTTTAGATGTAGCTACTAAAAAGGCCAATATTTTGTTATACACAATTTAGTGTAGCATATCAAAAGGTTGGCATTGACCGACTTTAGCCCGTCCTTACTTGTTTATACATTTATTTATTGATTTTTTTCTTATTTTTTCCAGATTCAATAGATTCTCCCCACAACGTTTACATTGCCAAATGGAGTACGCTAAGGGCTTTGGACGATTTGAGTAAATTCGATTTTGATTATGTCATTGTCGATAATCGTGGGCAAATGTTAAATAATACCTTCTGCATGTCAATGCTGTTGAAATACTATGAACGCAAAGTTAATATATTGATCTCAAGTGTTGATATAACTGTGAGTACAACTTGCACAATATGGACTTTATTTGCCGAAGAACTTATATCTAAATTTTTGATTTGTTCTATTTCAGAGCGATTTAAAATTACTTCATAACATTTTAAAACTGGGAGGACGCTTGGAACCTCGATATTCAAATTTTAAACAATTCGAAGAGAAATTTAAATTACCCGATGCCAAGGAGCTGACATACAAAAGGGTCGACTTGGAAGAGTATTTTTTGAAAAGAGAACGATTGGCGGATTACTGCAAGTAAGTACAAAAGAAAACCTTCCCTTTTTTCGGTTTTTGTTTCAAATATATAAATAAATCTCTTAACAATGAGTTAGAAAAGGGGTAACGATTTTTGAACTAAATGCTTTTGGAAATTTGGAAACTATAGAGCCAAGTATATGTATCGCAAGAAGGATATATCCCGCCATAAATTGCCCAGAACAACTGATCTGAACAGATGTAGACATGTTTTTGTCAGCACCAATCGTTTCGAGGGATGTCATGTTTGGAACACGGTTGAGTCTTGCATGTCCTCTTCGATACTGAATAGATTGACTGGGCAAACCGTCTCCGTATGTTGTGTTTTAGTAGCCACATTTGTACGTGGAGTTTGTGATCCACGTCAAGTTCATAGATGAGCAAACCGTGCGCGGCGAAAAGTTATGGCCATTGATTATTAAAAGGCGCCAATAACTCGCCTTGTCATCACGAGTAACACAGGCACTCAGTATTTAAGTAATAGCCGTAGGCTCCTGGCCTCTCAACTTGTCCGCAACTGTAATTGCAGCTATTCCGTATACGAAGCATTCCAGTGTCCGCAACTTGTGGACGGTAGCTCTCAGCTAAGGTTCTCGTGATGGGGATGAACACTACACAAATCGGATTTCAAAGATCCAAACCGTACACAGAAAAAATATCTCGAAAAATTTTTCAATTAAAAATTTAATTGAAAGTTAAAATATTTTCAATTAAGAAATTAATTGAATCAATCATTTTTTTTAATTGAATTCCTTTTTTTCAATTGCGATCGTGATTGAAATTTAGCTTCTTGTAATGAGAATGAATACCACACAAATCGGAGGTCAAAGTTCCTACCCGTACACAGAAAAAATATCTCGAATTTTATTTTCAATTAAAAATTTAATTAAAAATAAAAATGTTTTCAACTAAAAAATTAATTGATTCAATCATTTTTTTAATTGAACCTGATTTTTTTCAATTACCATCGTGATTGAAATTAATTAATTCAATAATTTTTTTAATTGAATCTAAACTCTTTTTTCAATTACGATTGGTATTGAAATTGTTGCCATTTTCAATTAAAAAATTAATACATTCAATAATTTTATAATTGAATCTTACTGAATCTCACATAAAATTCAGAAAAAATGCATTAAATCTTTATTTGAATCGATAGTTCGGTCCATATATTGTAATTTGAAGATTATTTCATGTAAATCTTGAGCGTGAGTGCGCCTCAAATGGTCCATCCGCTTAGTTCAATTTTGCTATATTCTGGACAAAAAAAAGTTGGATATCATTTCACGATAGCGCTCACCATTCACAGTTACGTTACGATTCGCATCATCTTTGAAGAAGTACGGTCCAATTATGCCACCAGCCCATAAACCGCTCCAAGCTGTGACTTTTTTGGGATGCTTTGGTGGCTCTTGCAATGCTTCTGGCTGATCTTCACTCCAAAATCGACAGTTCGGCTTATTTACGTACCCATTGAGCCAAAAATAAGCTTCGTCGCTGAAGAAGCGCGCGATGAACTTTCTTAATAGAGCATGTATTTTGATAATAAAATTCAATGTAAGCGTTGTTCGTTTGTTCGTTTGTAAGAAGAATCATGGTTAAATTATAGACCAAACTGAAGATGTTTGACATTGAAACAAAATAGGAAACTTACGTGAGCTGTTTAAATCAGTGTTGCCAAAAAGATAATAGCTAAAAAATCACCCTTTATAAATGTGATTGAAATTCTTATCTTTTTTCATTAAACAATAACGGCCTAAGTTACTAAATTTGTATTCTTTTTGTCACTCGATTCGTTCGCAAATTCATTGAAAACAGCTGATTTTATAATGGGAAAACAGCTGTTTTCATTGTAATTTAATTGATCCAATTAAAAAATTAATTTCATATTTCGAAAATTTCAATCATTTTTTTTAATTGGACCAATTAAAAAAAATTAATTGAAAATTTCAATAATTTTTTTTAATTGGACAAATTAAAAAATTAATTGAATACTTAAAAAATTTTCAATCATTTTTTTTATTGGAAAGCTAAAATGAAAATTAAAAAAATTAATTGAAAATTTCAATAATTTTTTTAATTGGATCAATTGGATAATCAATCAAATTGATTGGAAATTGGAAATCAAATTAATCAAAAAAAAAATTAATTGAAAAATTTTCAATAATTTTTTTTTTTTTGAAAATTTTTTAAATCACCTTTTTCAATTAACTTCGTGATTGAAACCGATTTTCATTTTTTCTGTGTACGGTGCGCATTGTTATTCTGTGCCGGACCGCTTTGTTATTCTTCAGCCATATTGCGGGTAGCTTTAAGTTCATACTGAGGCGGCAGCCCTTGTCGATGAAGGAATTCATCGGGTCTATCCGGTACGTCCAACCGGCTGCCATGGAATTGAACGGTCTACACTTAATACTGGGTTCTAGGGCGGTGAAAACGTTATTACCACAGCATATTTTAACTTTACATCTCAACATTTCAGAATGTACCTCTACCAAAGCCCCTCACTTAATTATACCCTCCATAGGATGGGGATATACTAATTTCGTTATTCTGTTTGTAACACCTCGAAATATGCGTCTAATACCCCATAAAGCATATATATTCTTGATCGTCATGACAATTTAAGTCGATCTAACCATGTCCGTCCGTCTGTCTGTGGAAAGCACGCTTACTTTCCAATGAGTAAAGCTAGCCGCTTGAAATTTTGCACAAATACTTTTTATTGGGGTAGGTCGATTGGTAGATTGTAAATGGGCCAATCGGTCCTGTTTTGATATAACTGCCATATAAACCGATCTTGGGTCTTGACTTCTTGAGCCTCTAGAGGGCGCATTTCTCGTCCGATTTGACTGAAATTTTGCACGTAGTGTTTTGGTATCACTTCCAACAACTGTGCTAAGTATGGTTGAAATCGGTTCATGACCTGATAGAGCTGCCATATAAACCGATCTTGGGTCTTGACTTCTTGAGCTTCTAAAGGGCGCATTTCTCGTCCGATTTGACTGAAATTTTACATGAGATGTTTTGTTAAGACAACTGTGTTAAGTATGGTTCAAATCGGTCTATAACCTGGTATAGCTGTCATATAAACCGATATTGGATCTTGACTTCTTGAGCCGCTAGAGGGCGCAATTCTCATCCGATTTGGCGAAAATTTTGCATGAGATGTTTTGTTATGACTTGCAACAGCTGTGTGAAGTATGGTTTAAATCGGTCTATAACCTGGTATAGCTGCCATATAAACCGATCTTGGATCTTGATTTCTTGAGCCGCTGGAGGGCGCAATTCTCATCCGATTTGGCTGAACTGTTGTGTGAGGTGTTTTGTTATGACTTCCAACAACTATGCTTTGTATGGCGCAGATCGGTATATAACCTGATATAGCTGCCGTTTAAACCGATTTGGAATCTTGACTTATTGAGCCTCTAGTTGTTTATTATAATATTCCGATTCCTGTCTACTTCAAACCACTTTAGCGTTTTTTAGACCTTTTCCATTAATATTTTTTCATTGCTACTGGGCTATTCATTGCTTCAAAAGCATTTAGCCATTTTTGCTCACACAAGGATTGGTTTGTGAAGCCCTTTAAATTTTGTGTTGCAGTAATTTTTTCAGATTTGTGTCTGGAGATTTTCAGCGTCCATGCTTTGTCAGACCACACGTTTCCAGCAATATTAAGAACGGGTGCAAATCATTATCTTTATTGACACAAATAATGCTTGCACTTCGCCTCCGCCTCCGACTAAATGCCAACCTGTGCCACCATAGCAAATAGGTTGGCAAGGCCGCCTAATGCGCCAAATGACTCATTTTGTCCACTATTTGTTCACATCCTACTTGACTTTATTTACAGAAACTTTCGTCTTAGGCGCTACTGTCATCAGTACGAACAACATCTGCCTTTGGTTCCAGCTGATCGGTACAAAATTAACTTGGATATATTTCGAGAAAAACAGAATGCCACCAACTCAGAGAGCAGTAGTGTAGAGATTGCCACACAAAATCGTCCAGATGAAAGGGTGCGGGATACACAAGAGTTGTTCGAAGAATACTGTCGGCAGAGGAGAAAGCAACAAGAACTGGAAAAGCTGAAACAGCAAAAGCAACAAAGGGAGCAGGAGCACCAGCAATTACAAAAAATGATGGAGGAGCGGGAAAAACAACAAAAGGAACGTGAAATGCAAGATGTCTTAAATTTGGATGACGAAGTGGCTTTTATAAATGAGACTCCTCCGATTGTAGCGCCAGACAAACAAACCGGCACCAGAGATAATTCCGATGAGGCCATTGTTATGTCTCCCTTATTGTTGGTCTCCGACTCTGAGGACACAAATGATGTGCCAGAAATTTGTAACGATCCCACTGATGATGACAACATTGTGGATTTGTCAAGTGATGACGAAGAAAATGAAGATAATGATGTAGAGGATGATAATGAGGGGGCAAGTCAAACTTCGGAAAAAGAAAAAGATGAGGCGGGAACTGAAAATGTGGAAAAGGAAAGACATACTGTCAAAAAGAAGGAAAGAAAGAAAAAGTTAACTGAACACGATAGACTGAAAGCGGATGTTGCTACAAATCTTAAGTTTCAAAATGAAACCACACCCAAACGACGTACCCGAAATGCTGAGGAGAATCCACGTTTGGTGAGTGGCAAGAAGCGAGGCAATGTGGAAAACATTAAGGTTACACCAAAAAGCAAGGACATGAGAAAACAGCAGCCATCCAAGGAAGTAGTGGCAAGGAAAAACGATATCCCTTTAAAGTCGAATAAAAACAATGACAAGGATAACACTGCCAACAAAACTCCCACTTTGGGAAAAACTAATATGAGCGGCGAAAAAGACAAATCCTCTCAAAAGGAAACAAGTGCAAAGAGACTTAGGACAGTACAAAACCCTCAAAAGGGTGAAGAAAAGGAAAACACTGCATCAACACCTCGCGAGTCAAGAACCAGCAGGAGAAGTGATCAAGCTCCCGAGAAAGAAAACACCAATACCAGTAGTACACCCTTGTCAACGAGGCCCAAGAAAAGCCATGTTAATAGAAATGACAGTCCTGGCGATAAAAATAAGGCAACAACTACGCCGACAACGCCGATAACGCCGAATATGGTTATAAAAACGGAGCCTCTCGAGGATTATACTCCACAAAGCAGGCGTTCGCTTCCCACAAAGGATCTCACCAACACCTTGCAGCGCATTAAACGAGAGCTCAATGTTGAACATGTGGTAATGCACAACCGTGAGACGCGTAGTGCCAAGCGTTCAACACGTTCCGCTGGTAGCAGCGGTAGAAATATGAATGCAGTCAAAAACTCATTGTTTAGCAATGATAAACCCAAGCATAAGAAAACCACAACACCCAACAAAGGAGGTGAGGAGGGAAAACGTCAAACTACACCGCAGTCGAAAAGTTCAAAACCTTCCAACGCAGATGTCAATGTTAATGATACCCAAGCCCCGGTAATTTCAATGACTTGTTCGCAGGATTACGATCCCATACAATGTGCCCAGCGTCTAAGTGATGTCAGCGCCCGCGAAAACAATACCCAAAAGAAACGGGCGGACTTTTTAATACCAGCTACACCAATATCCACAAGAAACTCTCTAATTCCGTCTTCAATAATGTCTAGCAGCAGTTTCTTTGGAGACTCGGAGGTGATATTTGTTCCTCCCACACCACCTGTTGATAAAGCATCCGGAAAAAAGACGACAAAAGACAAAAAGACTGATGATGTTATAGTGGTTTCAGGATCCGATACCGATAGCTCATCCATGAATTTAACCGCGGCCACCAGTCGTCGCACCAGAGCTTTAAAGCCTAGACGAGCAGCGGCACAAAATCAAAGCGAGGACTCGAATAGTAAGGTACCAACATTTTCGCAACTTTTGGCCCAACACAATACCCGAACCAGCGCTAAATCGCCAGATCTCTTCAGCAATTGCTCAGATTTGGCCCAACAACTGCCATGCTCACAGAATGCCAATACAGAGGAAACAAATGCCCCATTTGAAGGTTTCAAGATATTCGGTTCGGAGGTTAAACAATTGCAGCAACATTATGCTTTGACCACTCAAAAAACACAGAATGCAGGCAGTAGTAGCAACCACAATAAAAGCAACAACAGTGGCAAGAAATCCTACAGGGATCGCAGCTGTTTGGATATTTTGGAGAACATGTTTGAGCCCCCAAATAAGAAGCAAAAAACCAAAGGAACAGCGACAAGCAGTGAGGGCAATGATGCTGCTGCCAAGCCTAGCACTGCTGCTGCCTCTGCCATGGCGGAAACGAACAACTCCAGCTCTCCCTCTAGAAGAAACAAACAAAAGACCAAAGTGCAGGGTCCCATAGTGCCCAATCATCCCCTAGAAGCCATAGCGGAAGCCCATAAAGCCTTAAAGGAGAGACAGCGTAGTCGTTCCATTGCCTCTTCGTCCGTGCTGGAGGATGAAATCTTTGAGATAACCAATAATGGCACCTTTGGCAGTGTTATGCGTCTGCACTCGAATGGCGAAATATCGCCAGTGCATCAAGCACAGAAATCTACACAAAATAATAAAATAACAAAATATTTTCAGGGAGGTTTAACACAAACTCTTACAGGTTCCCAGGAGGACAGTGGCAATAACTCAGAGGCAGGTACTCCGAGTAAGCAGAGCAAACAACAACAACAACAGCAGCAGCCGCAGCAGCAACCAACGCAGCAACAGCAACAAATGACCAGTAAGAAATCACCCAAACCCAAATGTAATCCAACACAGGTAACAAAATTAACCAAATGGTTTACTAAGAACTCACCCTCGAAACACCAACAACAGCAGCAACAGATGACACAAGTTGCAAGTAGCAAAAGTAATGCTGCTGCTGCTGCCGCCTCATCGCCCTCGGCCAAAAGAAATTTGAAAAGACGCCGCTTAGACCTGACAAGGGCAGGCGACGAAAGTGACTGAAAATCACTTTTTTTAAAAACACATTTTTTTATTATTATTTTTTTTATTAATTTTAATTGTTACTTTTTCGAAAGTAATTTTAGTTAGTCACTGTAATTTTTCTAAATTAATTAATCTTTACCCTTTGGTAAGGCACCATCTCCTGCTCATTTGTTTTAATGGAAAAGAAAAAGTTTCTGGATTGTTGTTTCTTAGGAAATTTCAACTCCTTTCCGTTTGGCTTAAGGTTATTTTTCATAATATTTAATACAAGAAATCTTGTACTGACCAAATTGAATTAAAGTACAAATTTCAAAATACACCCAACACTTTATGAATACGGTTAAGAGTTATAGAGTTAATAGTACGATTGGAATTCATTATTCAAAATGTTTTAATTATATTTAAATTTTAAATGCTTTACGAATGGATGGGATCCAATTTTAATGCCGCAAAGTCTGCTTTAAATCTTCTGTAATGTGCGACTAGGTATAGTTTTTTTATTACAATTTCTTTTATTTTTAAATGTTTATAATATTTTATCTTGTTTTTTTTTCGAATATGGAAAATACAGTTTTTTTTATTTTGTCACTTTGCTAAAAGCAAAAATTTTTAGATATTTATGCCCATATTCAAAAAACTTAATGCAGCAGTAGGTTTGTTTCACAGATTTTCTTTATAGAACTGTCAAATAAACCTTCCTTTAATCTGCTTTAGTTTTGTGAATACCGATGTTAAAGTTTAAGCAAAATTCGCATAGTTAAATTGGCTATGGTTATCCCCTCACTAATGCTAATAACGATTCTCACCATACGGCTCTTGACAACTGTGCCCTACGACAATCGAGCAGCTAGAGCGAATTGGGGCTATGCTGAAACACGAGAGAGGTGCTGAATGTCAGGCCCGATCTCATGCCTTTGTACCTTTAGGTTAGGTTGGATGGAGATGATACCAATTCATCGCCTTTTTATCCTCTCGCTCGCTGAGGCCCTCATATTACCATTGTGATTCTTCAGTCTTCTCTCTACTTTAGCCGCTAGTTTTCCACCAAGTTCCATCTTCTCTGCTTAAAAAATGTCAAAACACTTTCTTATACCATTTACATGCCGGCATGAAGTCCTTGAGTTGATCTGGATTCATCACTCTTAGCTTCTTTATTGCCTGAGAGAAGAAAGATCCAAGCATCCTATTTCTTGTATTTGAAATATTCCGTTTAGATCGTAAATCCCAAAACCTCTTCTGCTCTCTTCTTCATCATCTCTTCTTCATCTTCAGCGTTATTCCAGCGATTAAACCATCTTTCCTACACATATTTGCATTTGTATTTTGTATTTAACTTTTGTTTTTTCTTTGGGACACTCTAATTCGTCAATCTTCTCTATCCTTAAACCGCTAGTTTTCCACCAAGTCCCTTCTCTTCTGCTCTAAAAAGTCAAAACACTTTCTCATACCATTTAGATGCCAGCATGAAGTCCTTGAGTTGATCTGGATTCACCACTCTTAGGCCCTCTATTGCCTGAGAGAAGAAAGATCCAAACATTCTATTTCTTCTATGATTGAAATATTGCGTTTAGATCGTAGATCTTCTGCTCACAACCTTCCTCGTTATTCTAGCGATTAAACCATCTTTCCTACACATATAGTTACCGAAACCAAAGGCATTAGGCTGTCCCAAAAAAAAAAAAAACAAAAGTTATTTTTTTGACACGCATTCATTTTCCACAACCTTTTTTCCCTTTGACCCAATAAACCAAATACGAAATATTATGGCGATCGGTTAAATATGACCCATGTCGACACGACATCCACAGTTGGATGTGGTACTTTTTACAGTATCCTGTTGAGAATTTTAGGTCCTAGCATGAAATTCGTGGCAAAACTGTATTTTATACCCCCTATTTTTAACCCCAGGAACCCGAATATGAAGTCCGTTTTTGGAGCTCGGGCCCGTTGACTCCCCTAGGGGCCAAAACCCCCCTTGGGGGTAAGATGTCCAACCTAGGTATTATGGGCATCAAATGATTAAATGATGAATGAGATATTGATTAGTAAATTACGAATATGCAATAAAATGTCAAAAATGATGACCCGGGAAAGACCTATGGGGTCTTGAGAATTATTATTTTAATTGTTCTTATTTTAAATAAAACTATATTTGCGTTCCAAAGTTGGAAAAATTTATCCATTTCCAACAGTAGGAAATAGACAAAAGTATTTAAAATAAAACTCTATTTGCCTATCAAAGTTGGACAAATTTGACAGCCTTCGGTCGGGTTTGAGATTATCTCCTCATCCATATATCCAACAGTAGGAAATATACAAAAGTATTTAAAATAAAACTCTATTTGCCTACCAAAGTTGGACAAATTTGACGGCCTTCTGTCGGGTTTGAGATTTTCTCCTCCTCCAGAAGTCCAACAGTGGCAAAAGTATTTTAAATAAAATAAGCGCGATTTTTTTGTAATTTTTCATTTTTTTTTTGTAAATTTGTATGTGTTTTAATTTAGAGCTTAATTTTTTGCATATTCGTAATCTTTTCGTTCAAACCTTTAATTTGATACCCATATTGCCTAGGTTTAAGAGGGTTCCAAATTCTCGAGACCCCGCAGGTCCATCCCGGGTCAAAAGTTTGGACCTTTGTTTGCATATTCGTAATCTACTAATTACTACCTTTCATTATACCCTCCACCATAGGATGGGGGTATACTAATTTCGTCATTCTATTTGTAACACCTCGAAATATGCGTCTAAGATCCCATAAAGTATATATATATTCTTGATCGTCATGTCATTTTAGGTCGATCCATGTCCGTCCGTCTGTCTGTCGAAAGCACGCTAACTTTCGAAGAAGTAAAGCAAGCCGCTTGAAATTTTGCACAAACACTTTTTATTAGTGTAGGTCGGTTGGGATTGTAAATGGGCCAAATTGGTCCATGTTTTGATATAGCTGCCATATAAACTGATCTTGGATCTTGACTTCTTGAGCCTCTAGAGGGCGCAATTCTCGTCCGATTTGACTGAAATTTTGCACGTGGTGTTTTGGTATCACTTCCAACAACTGTGCTAAGGATGATTCAAATCGGTTAATAATCTGGTATAGCTGTCATATAAACCGATCTTGGCTCTTGATTTCTCGAGTCTATAGAGCGCGCAATTTTCATCCGATTTCGCTGAAATTTTGTACAACGGCTTCTCTCATGACCTTCAACATACGTGTCTAATATGGTCTGAATCGATCAATAGCTTGATACAGCTCCCATATAAACCTTTCTCCCGATTTTGCTTCTTGAACCCCGACAAGGCGTAATTCTTATCCGAATGGATCATATTCGGGTTCCTGGGGTCAAAATTAGAGGGTATGCAAAAAATTAGATTTTTTTTGCGAATTACCCCGTAAAATACAGTTTAGCTAAATTCGTAAACAAAGTACACATTTGTATGACATTTATGGTTATTACATGAACTCCACCCTAGGCCACAACAGTGGATGTGGAACAGAGCACTATTCGACTTAAAAATTCCTCCCGACATGACATTTATGGTTATAACATGAACTCCACCATGAGCCACAACAGTGGATGTGGTCCAAAGCACGATGCGACTTAAAAATTCCTCCCGATTCGATTAAGCCGTGTCCGTCTGTTTCTGTGCCGTTTGTCTGTCTGCCTTTTTTGCAATCAAAGCTTAGATCGCATTTGTTACCCATCATAACAGATGCCACATATCACTTTTTTACCCCAAAGATATGAATTTTGGTAAAAATCGGTTCAGGACTAGATAAAGTTTCCTTGTTATTCGTTTAATTGTTATTCGATTAGTCGATCAATCGATCGGTTCAGAATCAGATATAAACCCCGTTTACACTGCTCATTAAATCCGGATTTAAGGCTCTCGTCAGCTGATTTTATAAAGGGAAACAGATGATCGAGCCACTAAATCCGGACTTAAAGAGCAGTGTAAACGGGGTTACAGTTTCCTTTTATATTAGGGTGAACACTCGATTCATTGTTATTCGATTAATCGATTATTCGTGAATTTATCAAATAATCTACAAATTTAAAATAAAATATTTTCAAATAAACAAATAACCGAATCATTAAGAACGATTTATCGTTTTACTGTTAAAAAAAGATTTAAAACATATGAATTGTGTCATTTGTCTCCATTTTTCGCTCTTTTAGGCCCTACTTGGGAAAAATTTCAATCAATTGAAATGAGAATTTTATGCTCTAGTTCAGAGAGGAAAATCAAACAAATTGGATCCACTTGCTCTATTTACAAATCAAATCGACATACATACAGTGACACCGATATGTCTACATACCTTTTCAAAAAATAGCAGTTACAGAAAATTACAACAACAGAGATAGGATACAATTTTACCTAAAAATTGTAACTAATTATAATATTACTGATATTTACCAAAAGAAGTTTTTCGTTCAAAAATTTCGTTTTGAAAAACGGTGTTTACTGAGTGGGGTATGTAGACTTTTCTATGTCACTGTATATGAGATATATTTGAAGGATAAAATCTCAAAAAATATCCCATATTGTTTTATTACAAATTTTGCCCATAACATTAGAGGTGGCAAAATATCGATGGCACTATCGATGCTATCGATATTTAATTTTTTGGCTAATTATCGGAATTATCCAATGGATACTATCGCAAAAGTTAAATTTTTTGCAAAATTAAACAAAATAAGCAATGCGACACTGAATGTTTCCTTTAAGATACATTACGCCTATAGAGGGCGCAATTTTCATTAAAATTTTGTACAAGAATTTCACTCATGACTTTATTAACCTTGGTTTTATTTGGTCTATGCATTGATATCGCTAAATTGATCTACTGATTTTTTCTTCTCATTTCCGTTTGAAATATAGGTGATGGGAAATAAACGATAGTATCGATACTATCGATATTTATTATTAAAACTATTGAAAATATCGAATGTTGCGATTATCGATAGTTTGCCAGCTCTAATGAACATTCCATTAAGGAACAGCCATATAAATCGATTAACCGATTAATCGATGTCCTTTTTCGGTCTTGTTCGATTAATTATTACACGTGATTTTTCAAAAAAAAAAAACGATTAATCGTATATTCCAGAAATACAAATAAATGTACACCCTAATGTATATATATATATATCTCCTGATATTCGCTAATGTTCAAGCGATTTACACGAAATTTGTATGGAATATTTCATTAGCCATCTGAAAGACTCTGCTAAAATGTATCAAAATTGGTTCAGATTTGCATAAAGCTCACATATAAAGACATGACCCAAATTTAAGTTATTGGGCTTTAGTGACAGTAGGTTGATAAATTTGGTGGAAGCTATGTATATCCAAATCTGAACCAATTTTGAAGAAGTTAAGCAAAGACTTTTAGATGAATACTCAAAAAATTGTTGGAACTACATTCTTACAGCAAGGAATTCCTAACCTAAATTTTCTTTTTCAAGGTTCCTTTTTTTTAATATTTAGAGCGCACAACATGCCGATTACTGGCTTAAGTGTATGGCCATATTAGCATGGGGCGGATTAACATCCGAACCTTCTTTCAACTTAACCTAACATCCTTATATGTGAAAATCTATGGGCTAAATAAGTGGTATGTGCAAAATTTTGTAATTATTGGGTAACAAATGTCACCATCACATTATTTACAAAGAAACGACAGACGGATATTCCAACAGACGGACAATTTTAAAACGATTCAGGACAAATTTCTGAGTCCAACCGTTCACTGCACCACAGCCACTGTTGTGGCCTAAGGTAAAGTGCATGTTTTAACCATAAATTCCATACAAATGTTTACGAAATTCATGCTAGGATCTACAATTCTCAAATGGTCTGTAGAAACTAGCACATCCAATTTTGGATGTCGTCTTGGCACGATTTATCGTTAACCGATCGCCATAATATTTCGTGTTATGCTTATTGGGATCAAAAGTAAAGAAAATTGGAAGGCATGGGATTCGCTGTTTGCAAAACAAAAAATCTCCTTTATAGCGTGAGACAGTCTAATGGGCATATTCCCTCACAGATTCCCAAGCATAGTTGCATCCAAGTTTCCTGCTGTATCCCATTGCCCTGTTACCCAGCATAAAGTTAAGCAATGGTTCTCTTGTGACCGAAGCAGATCATCTCTACAGCGGTCAAACACCCGGGATGCTGTGGTTGAGTAAGCTTGTTCTGGTTCAAAGGACTGATCGCCACGGAAACATTGTTGTTGTTGAAGCCACATTTTCTTGTGGAGGTGGCGATCCCCGTCAAGCTCCTGTTGGTGAGCAAGCTCGTTCTGGTCCAAAGGACCGATCGCCCCGGGAACAGGGTGGCCATTGGTTATTTAAAGGCGCCAATAACCCGCCTTGTCATATCTGCAATACCATCATAGGCACTCACTATTTGTGCAAAAGCCGGTGCCGCCCGGCCTCTCAATGAGACTCTCCGCTCGACACCGCTGATTGTCCGCGACTGCTGTTACAGTTACTCCGTATGGAGTATTCTACTATCCGCAACCTGTGGACGCGCCCTGTAGCTCGCAGCTAAGCTTCTCGTGACAGAAATGAACACCACGCAGATCGGACCTCAATGTTCTAGCCTGTATGGTGGCCATTGGTTATTTAAAGGCGCCAATAACTCTCATTGTCATATCGAGCATCATTGGCACCCAGTATTTATGCAAGAGCCGGTGCCACCCGGCCTCTAACAGAGACTCTCCGCTCGATGCTGCTGATTGGCTGCGACTACCGTTGCAACTATTCCGTATGAAGTATTCCACTATCAAAAACCTGTTGACGTTTCTCTTAACAGCTATAAGCCCCATACAGATCGAACCTTAAAGTTGCAGCCTGTGTGGTGCTCACAGCTACCCCGTACCACGGGCGCTGAATATACAGATATTCCTTCGGCCGATACCCTAGTCAAAACCAGGAAAATACTGCACTCAATGCGCATTCAGATCGCCCTTAGCCTGAGGAATTCAGGAACCTGGCGTTTTTTTAACTATGTGTATTTTTGTGTTCGGCTAGGGGATGGTAATGCGGCGTACTATGTGTGGCGCTATGAATTATATAACAGTGGAAATCATCCTTGTTGACGGGTTAATGTCGTTCTATCTGAAAACCAATCTCAGGGCTTTTGGTATGCCGACTTTATTGGAAACTTTTGTTCCAGCAACCTTTAGCTGCATTTCCCTAATTGCAATAAAATTCTGTTTTATAGTGTGGGACAATCTAGTGCACACACTTATTGTTTTTATCTTATTTTTACAGTGCCTTATTTATTTGATAAAAAAAATCTCTGTGGTAAAAATTATCATGTTTTAAAGCTTTTCAAACGTTTTATTCAAAATATTTGTTGTTTTTATTGAAAATTCGAGCTCGAGGTCGAGACCTCCAGATAACAAATATACAAAAATAGTCATTTTTTGGTGAGTCTGCGTCAGCATGGAGGTCATCGTGTCGGGGAGGTGAGCATGTATGCCTATGACACCGGACGCCTGAGTTCAAATCCCAGTGTGAACAAGGGAAAAATTTTCCCCTTACTAATGCTGGCTACATTTGTGAGCTATCCTGCCATGTTAAAACTTCTCTAACAAGAGGTGTCGCTATGCGGCACCCCGTTTAGACTCCGCATTAAAAAGAAATGCCGTTATCATTGAGTTTAAATTTTAATCGGACTGTTCTCATTGGTATGAGAGAAGTATCCCTTGTTCCTAAATGGATTGTTCATAGGAATTAAGTATTTAGTAGTGTCGGCGCGATGTATTGTTGTTATCGTAGCCACATATTTGCATCTGGAGGTAGCGATCCTCGTCCATCTCCTTTAGGTGAGCAAGCTCGTTCCGGTCCAAAGGACCAATCGCCGCGGGAACATGATGGCCGTTGGCTTTTTTAAAGGCGCCAATATCTCCCCCTGTCATATCGAACATCATAGGCACTCAGCATTTCAGAAAGATCTGTTGCCGCCCGGCCTCTCACTGAGACTCTAAACTTGGTATCCCTGATTGTCTACGACTGCAGTTGCAGCTACTCCGTATTGAGCATTCCTCAATCCGTATTCTGTGTACGCTGAAAGCTACCGAGCTTTCAGCAGAGCTTCCCAAATTACCAGCTGTGTGATGCTCATAGTTATTCTGTGCCGGAATATATTTTAATTATCGGGGGCGTAATAATTTTGCGATCTTTATATCCAGCGGTATTTCTATTGGCTTTGACATCTCTCCGGAAGTCGACTGATTCTTTGTCCGTTTCATTGTCTCTTGTTATTTACGGCAAAATACCTGCATATATCTGTGCTTATGGCCACGAGTATCTCGTTGTCGAGCTCAAACATCAATCAGCATTGATCTCTTGCCTGTTGGCAACTCAACTAAAGTTCGGTTGCAATCCAGAATCGTCTCCTAAGTCTTTCACTTACAAAATCCATATAAGCACCCGCTTCGGAATCTTGGGGGTCGATTATGGATAGCAACCCAACTTTAGTTGCACTGCCAACAGGCAAATTTGTAATAAAAATTTCCTTTTTTTTATAGAATTGCATACTTTTTTACAATTTACTTAGTAGCTGAATATTCAAAGCACTGATATTGACAGCACATTTCCAATGTTATACTATTTTTTATATCAAGGTTTTATCTGCTGGCAACGCAACTGCAGTTGAGATGCAATCCATAATCGGCCTCTTAGAGTATCTACTCATAAAATTTCAAAGATATGGCTACTTACCAGATTAAGTGTACTCGTCATTTTTGGTACCATTTTTTTCTACCCTATGATCATTTGAGTCAAAATTCGTAGTTCTAGGAACCTACTGATTCGGCATGGGCGAGGACAAGCTGTTTCATACCTTTTTTGTCCTCTTAAGTACCAAAATTAATCTACGTGTCCAATATATTTTGCCAAGGTGTGACTGTATATTTGCGAGGTCTAATTCAGTTCTTCCAAAAATTTATTTAGATCATTCTACTTAGATTACCCAAATTCACATTTTCTTAAAAATGTCAAAGCTCTTCGTAAAGAACGTACCACCAAATAGTACCAAATGCAGCATGCGTTCTTCCCACTTTTGGAACCATTTTTTTTTCTACCCTAAACTACGATCTTAAATAACTTAAATAGTTATATAAACTTTCGGATTCGGGGTGGGTCAAGAAAAGCGGTTTCATACCTTTTTTGTCCTCTTAAGTACTAAAATTAATCTACGTGTCCAATATATATTGCCAAGGTGTGACTGCATATTTCCCATGTCTAATTCCGTTCTTTCTTCTAAAAATTCCTTTAGATTATTCTATTTAGATTACCCAAATTCATCTTTTCTTCAAAATCGCAAAGCTCTTCGTAAAGAAGGTACCACCAAATAGTACCAAATGCACCACTAAATATACGTTTTTCCCACTTTCGCTACCATATTTTCCATTTTTCCTACCCAAAACTACGATCATTTAAGGCAAATTTCGTAGTTCTAGAAACCTTCGGATTCGGCGTGGGCGAAGACAAGCTGTTTCATACCGTCTTTGTCCTCTTAAGTGCCAAAATAAGTTTACTGATCCAATATATATTGCCAAGGTGCGACTGTATACAAAATGTGCGAGGTCTGATTCTATCCGTAAATATAGTACCAAATGCTACCAACTGTACCACGAAAGGTACGTTCTATCCCACTGCTAGTAAGTTTTTTTTTCTCCCTGCCTTATAATGTACACAAAGCTCAATAAAACGATCAAGTTCAGCAGAAAGCTCACAGTCACTAAAAAGCTCATGCTCACTAAAAAGCTCACGCTCACCAAAAAATTTTTGTGACTTTGCTTACTCAAACATAATTTATTGAAAAAATAACAAAATTAGTCTGCTTGTCCAATTTATATTGTTAAGGTGTGACTGTATACAAAATTTGCGAGGTCTGATTCCATCCGTATTAATAGTACCAAATGTTACCAACTGTACCACGAAAGGTACGTTCTCTCCCATTGCTAGTAAGTTATTTTTCTCCCTGCACTATAATTTACACAAAGCTCAATAAAACGATCAAGCTCAGCAGAAAGCTCAACTATGGTGCTTATAGTTATCCCGTATCGGCCGGGACCAAAAAGCTCATGTTCACAAAAAAGCTCACGCTCACAATAAAATTTACTCTCATTATAAAACTAACGGAAAACGGAAAACGCTCATAGATTCTATCCGTAAAGATAGTACCAAATGCTACCAACTGGTACGTTCTCTGACTGCTAGTAAGTTTTTTTTCTTCCTGCCCTATAATGTACACAAATCTCAATAAAACGATCAAGCTTAGCAGAAAGCTCAACTATGGTGCTCATAGTTATCCCGTTTCGACCGGGACCAAAAAGCTCACGCTCACCATAAAATTTACTCTCATTATAAAACTAACGGAAAACGGAGTGTCGTGATAATATTTGTGAGTGACGATCACTCACAATTATTATCACGATACTCTAATATCAATGCTTTTCATTAAAATCCACACTCAAAATCCAAGAAAACACTTACGGAAAAAACGCTCACATAAAAATGATCTGAGATTACTTTTGTGAGTTTGATTTTCAACACAGGACCTGTTTCAGCGATTTCTCTCATAAACGTGACTTTGCTTATGAAATGAAAATGAGTCCAGGTTGCGATTTTTCGCGTATTGTCAATTCTATCATTGGTCATGACAACTTTCTTTCCCGTGACTTTGCTTACTCAAACATAATTCATTAAAAAAAATTACCAAAATTAGTCAACATGTCCAATATAAATTGTTAAGGTGTGACTGTATACAAAATTTGCGAGGTCTGATTCTATCTGTGAAGATAGTACCAACTGTACCATGAAAGGTACGTTCTCTCCCACTGCTAGTAAGTTTTTTTTCTCCCTGCCCTATAAAGTACACAAAGCTCAATAAAACGATCAAGCTGAAAGAAAGCTCAAATATATACAAAATTTGCGAGGTCTGATTCTATCCGTGAAGATAGTACCAAATATAACCAACTGTACCATGAAAGGTACGTTTTCTCCCACGGCTAGTAAGTTTTTTTCTCCCTGCCCTATAATGTACACATAGCTCAATAAGACGATCAAGCTGAAAGAAAGCTTAACTATGGTGCTCATAGTTACCCCCCATGCTCACACTCACCAAAGTTCCTACGCTCATTATGAAAACTAACGAAAATTACCGCCACTTAGAAATATTATCACGATACTCTAATACCAATGAGTAAAGATAGTACCAAATGTTACTAATTGTACCATGAAAGGTACGTTCTCTCCCACTGCTAGTTTGCCTGCCCTATAATGTACACAAAGCTCAATAAAACGATCAAGCACAAAGAAAGCTCAACTATGGTGCTCATAGTTATCTCGTTCGGCCGTGACCAAAGAGCTCATGCTCACACTCACCAAAAAATTTACGCTCATTATAAAACTAACGGAAATAATCGCCACTTAGAAATATTATCATGATTCTCTTCAGATAAATCCAGACTTAAAATGGAAGAAAACACTCACGGAAAAAAAAGCTCACATGAAAATGATTCGTGACTACTTTTGTGAGTTTGATTTTTCACACAACATTTGTTGGACCAGTTTTAGCGATTTTTCTCATAAACGTGACATTGCTTATGAAATGAAAATGAGTCGTGTTTGTTTTCTATGTTGCGATTTTTCGCGAATTGTCAATTCTTTCATTGGTCATGAATACTTTCTTTCTCGTGACTTTGTTTACTCGAACATAATTCATAAAATGAAAAAAATATAATTAAAAAAATATGAAGATTTGAAACCCGTTTTTTTGAAATATATTTGTAAACAGTTTTTAATTATATATAACTGTGTATTTTCTTGCGAAAATATGATAGAAATTAAAATCATAATTTTCAATATCAAATAGTATTGGCTTAGCTAAGCCACTCTAGTAAACACCGGTTTCAGTACAACATTGACCATAAACCCTCACAAAAATCGAGCTTACAAATATTTTGTTACATCCCCCATTCAGAAAAAATTTATATATTTTTATACATATAGACTTTGATTAAGTTTTAATAATACAAAGCAATCATCAATAAACAACGGTATTCAAACTATCAACAGTTATTTTGAGTTCGAAACGGAAACAATAATAATATCGAATGTTTAAAACATTTGCTCAACATATATACATACATATATACGAAAAAAAAAAACAAAAATATATCTAAATTTTGTAATAGATAGAAAAGAAAAAACTGTTAAACATTTATTCAATTTTTTTTAGAAGAATTTCTAGCAATGTGAATTAAACAAAGCCAGAAGTATAGTTAAAATAATTACTAAGATAAACAAATTGGTTTTAAATCTAAAAAACAGTAATATTTTTAGCACAAATTAGTATTTTAAAGCACATTTATATGAAATCAATCACAAAAGTCTTCGTTGTCGTTTTTATCCCCCCCAACAGAAAGACTAAATTGAAAAAATATCCATGCCGAAATTATATTGAAATAAAACAAAAAAAGGAGACAATTTTATTTGTAATTTTAATTGTATATTAAAGCATATTTTTAAACAGTAGTTTAGTGTTACCATGATTATTTGATCAAGTTATAAATATTCTTATCCTCTTTTTAAAGTTGTTACAATTGTTTAACACTCATGTTTCTTCCCTCTTAAACTATTTTTATATAAAAAAAAACACACAAAAACTTTTATAACTATTAAGTTCGTTCACTTTGAAATTTATTACAAAAAAACTAGTTATTAGTCTGTTTAAAGTTTTTTTGGTTGAATTAAAAAAAAAAATAAAACTTTAATAAAAACAAAATGTATGGAAAAAAAAAAACTTGTGCTTATTGCTATTTTTTGTTAAATATCACTGTCAAATTGTGTTGGACAGCCTTACGCTGAAATTCTAGCTCCCGTTTGCAAGCGATACCCATAAATGGAGGACATTCGTAGCGGATTTTCTCAGAGCAGTAGGTGTCATTTTTGCGGGCAATAAAACTGGCTTCGCTTTCAGCATGCACTGCAAGAATTAAGAAAAAAAAAACAAAAATAAAATCACAAAACCAAATCAAATTATTACACGAAATTCCATTAGAAAATCTTCAATTCAGCCTGGCTGAATTAAGAGTTTCGGTTAGAAAATCTTCAATTCAGCCTGGCTGAATTAAGAGTTTCGGTTAGAAAATCTTCAATTCAGCCTGGCTGAATTAAGAGTTTCGGTTAGAAAATCTTCAATTCAGCCTGGCTGAATTCAGAGTTTCGGTTAGAAAATCTTCAATTCAGCCTGGCTGAATTAGGAGTTTCGGTTAGAAAATCTTCAATTCAGCCTGGCTGAATTAAGAGTTTCGTGTTTAGAAAATCTTCAATTCAGCCTGGCTGAATTAAGAGTTTCGTGTTTAGAAAATCATCAATTCAGCCTGGCTGAATTAAGAGTTTCGTGTTTAGAAAATCTTCAATTCAGTCTGGCTGAATTAAGAGTTTCGTGTTAAGAAAATCTTCAATTCAGCCTGGCTGAATTAAGAATTTCGTGTTTGGAAAATCTTCAATTCAGCCTGGCTGAAATAAGAGTTTCGTGTTTAGAAAATCTTCAATTCAGCCTAGCTGAATTAAGTTTCGTGTTTAGAAAATCTTCAATTCAGCCTGGCTGAATTAAGAGTGTCGTGTTTAGAAAATCTTCAATTCAGCCTGGCTGAAATAAGAGTGTCGTGTTTAGATAATCTTCAATTCAGCCTGGCTGAATTAAGAGTTTCGTTTAGAAAATCTTCAATTCAGTCTGGCTGAATTAAGAGTTTCGTGTTTAGAAAATCTTCAATTCAGCCTGGCTGAATTAAGAGTTTCGTGTTTAGAAAATCTTCAATTCATCCTGGCTAAATTAAGAGTTTCGTTTAGAAAATCTTCAATTCAGCCTGGCTGCATAAAGAGTTTCGTGTTTAGAAAATCTTCAATTCTGCCTTGCTGAGTTAAGAGTTATTTGGAAAAAATTCAATATTGTGACATATTTCAAGCAAATTTAACCGAAATTAGGATCTGTACTTTGTGCATAATTTGTATGGACAGACATAGTTTAGGTTAGGTTGGGTTTAAGTGGCAGTCTGCCATCAGACTCACTTTGACGTTTTCGTCCATTATGCTACCACAGAGACAAAAGATGGAAGATGCCTTCTAGGTTCTATCGTTGAACTATCCAGATCGCTTTAAAAGCCCAACAATATGCGAATGTTCACATCCGCTCAAACAGACAGGTTCTTAAAGAAATGAGAACCTAAACCCCTTCTGACTGCCAATGCGGGACACACACACACACACACGAGTAGAACACTACAGTCTCTTCTTCTTCGATGTCCTCACAGCTTCTGCAAAAGTCGTTACTGGCAACCTTCAGTCTGTCAGCATGTTTTCCGATTAGACAGTGACGTGTCATGACGGACATAAAGACTGAGACGTCTGTTCTTGCCAGTGACAGCAAAGCGTTAGGCCTCTTCAAGTCTAGATTAGATCACAACGTTTTGGAGTTCTCACACCCCCCTCTTTGTGACCATCTATCATTCGTTGTCCTTCGGGCCTGGTCCAGAAAACTTAGCTTACATGTCGCTAGAGGCATACCCACATATTCCAGTATCCCTGGGATGTGTAGGGTAGTTACTAGTCTCGCAAGCTCATCCGCTTTCCCTGGGATATCTCTGTGGCCCGGCATCCAGAACAGGTGAATTTTGAACTATTCAGCCATCTCGTTGAGAGATTTGCGACAGTCGAGGGCGGTTTTTGTGTTTAGAAATACGTTCTCCCGGGATTTAATGGCTGCCTGGCTGTCTGTGAAGATACCTATGCCAATCGTCGTTATGACATTATATCTTAGCCATTGCACCACTTCCTTAATTGCAAGGATTTACGCTTGATACACACTGCAGTGGTCGAGTAACCTTTTCGATATGACCAGTTCTAGATCTTAAAGAGTAGACACTAAAGCCCACCTGGTCGTCTAGTTTCGAACCATCCGTATAGAAATCTATGTAACTTCTTTTACCAGGGATATCGTAGTTCCAATCGGTTCTATAAGTGTCTAAGTGCAGTACTTTTTATCAAAAAGCAGCTCAATCCACACGGCCTGGAATATCGGACATTGTATCAAGGATAACACAGCGTCCGTAGCCGCCACATAACCAAAGTGAAAGCTCCTTTAGCCTCACGGCAGTGGTGGCAGCAATTTGTCTAGCCACAATGTCCAGAGGCATAAGATGTAGCAGTAAATTTAGTGCATCAGATGGTGTCGCCCTCAGTGCGGCTGTGATGCCCAAACAAGCTATCCTTTGGATCCGGTTGAGTATTGAATAGTAAGTGGACTTTTGAAGCGCCGTCCACCAAACAACAACACCATATAGCATTATAGGTCTGACAACTACAGTATATAGCCAATGCATGACGCGCTGTCTTAACCCCCAACTTTTGGCAATGGCTCTCTTGCAGTTGAATAGGGCAAGGGTTGCATTTCTTGCTCTTTGCCCTTTCTTGCCCTCGAAGTTCAATTTCCCGTCCAACAAAACACCCACGTATTTTGCGCTTTCTTTAAATGGAACATTCTCTCCTCCCAAGGAGACAGGTGCCATTGTGGGTAACTTGTATCTCCTATTGAAAAGAAAAGGCTACAGTAGCGCAGAGGTTAGTATGTCCGCCTATGACGCTGAACGCTTGGGTTCGAATCCTGGCGAGACCATTAGAAACAATTTTCAGCGGTGGATTTACCCTCCTAATACTGGCAACATTTGTGAGGTACTATGCCATGTGAAGTTTCTCTCCTATGAGGTGTCGCACTGCGGCACGCCGTTCGGACTCGGCTATAAAAAGGAGGTCGCTTATCATTGAGCTTAAACTTGAATCGGGCTGCTCTCCTTGATATGTGAGAAGTTTGCCGCTGTTCCTTAGTGGAATTTTTATGGGCAACATTTTTATGGCAAAACTTCTGTCTTGCACGGATGTAAATCCGGTAGCCCACTTCGCTGTTACAGACATAGGGACATGAATAAATCGAGTCATCTGGTTAACACCTCAGCTATTATCTTTCAAAATTACTAGAGATGGGGATGAGTTAATACCCAAAAGGTATTTACCCGGTAAATTGGGTAAATACCCGGGAATTTACCCATATCTACCCAAAAGCTGGGTATTTTATTTGCAGATATTTTTCAAACAATTTTTGATAATTTTGTATTCTTTGTATATAAACCTGACCTTCCAATCTCAAAAAATGGGGCTGTATAGACCGATCTCAAGACTTAAAGTCTTGAGGCAAAGAATTGGTAATTTTTCATCCAATTTCGATCATATTTGGCACAGTGAGTTCTGTTAGACCCCTACCCATTCTTGTGAAATGTGGTCGAGATCAGACCATATTTGGATATAGCTGTCCTATAGGCCGACGGCCGGTCTTACGATATAGCATATTAAGGCCATAAAAGATCAATTTATTACCCGATTCCGATGAAAATTGGCACAGTGAGTTCTAGTAAACCCCCACTTATTCCTGTCAAATGTGGTCCAGATTGGACCAGTTTGAATATTGCCATATAGACCGATTTCCCGATATAGTGTATTAGCCTATGAAAGTAGCATTTTTTCATCCGATTTTGATGAAATTTCGAAACAGTGAGTTTTGATAGACTTTTGCATCTTTTTGTTGAATATCGTCCAGATCGGACCATATTTGGATATAACTGACGTATAGACCGATCCACCCATATAGAGTATTGAAACTGTAAAAGGAGCATTTTACATCCAATTTCGATGAAATATGAAACAGTGAGCTTTGGTACTTCTCTACACCTTTTTGTTGAATATCGTCTACAATAGATCTTACCATATTTGGATATAGCTGCCATATAGACCGATCTCCCGATATAGAGTATTGAACCTCTATAAAAGGAGCATTTTTCATACGATTTCGATGAAATTTGAAATAGTGAGTTTTGATTGACCTCTACACCTTTTTGTTGAGTATCGTCTATATCCAGATATGGTCCGATCTGGCCGATATTCAACAAAACTTACTGTTTCAAATTTCATCGAAATCAGATGAAAAATGCTCCTTTTATAGGCTCAATACACTCTATCGGGAAATCGGTCAATAAGGCAACTATATCCAAATATGGTCCGATCTGGACCATATTTGACAGGAATCGGTAGGGGTCTACCAGAACTCACTGCGTCAATTTTCATCGAAATCCGGTAATAAAGGGATCCTTAATAGCCTTAATACCCTTTATCGGGAAACCGGGCGGTCGGTCTATAGAGCAGCTTTATCCCAATATGGTCCGATCTGAACTTCATTTCACAAGAATGGGTATAGGTCTTCCAAAACACACTGTGCAAAATTTTATCGAAATCCGATGAAAAATTTTTAATTAATTGCCTCAACGCTTTAAATCTGGAGATCGGTCTATATAGCGACGATATAGAATTATAGTCCGATTTTATGAGATCAGAATGTTCATTTTTGATACAAAGAATAAGAAGATATACATTTTTTTCAAAATGAATTCAACTACCAAAATATCTGAACATTTTTAAATACCCAAAAAGGTATTTATTGGGTATTTACTCGGTAGAAACCCATCTTTAAAAATTACAGATTTTCCCCCTTTTTTTGTTTTGTTTCCTACCCCACTGCATGTTCTCTCTTACACAGGAGCGATTAGCCTACATTGTTGAGAAAATATTTTGTTTTATTATTTTTAAATACATTCAAGAACCATATGGTCTACATCTGGATAACATCCTAGTAAGATTTGATGGTCATGGAAATTTTTGTCAACATTTAAATTTCGTGGACATTTTCTCACAATTTTATTTTTATTTTTCCAGTTGAGTTCGGCAGTGGGTAGAAAATTTAGTCAAAATTAACTTTCATACCATCCACCGAAGGATAAGGAAACATTTTAAAATTAATTAAAAATTGAGAATGTTATTAATTTTTTTTTTAATTTTTCTAAGGTAATGCTGGAAATGAGAATTATCCCCTGTTCGCAAATGCGATGTTTATGGTAAGTTTAGTATTAGTAATGCTACAAATGTTGTGTGTGCATATAATTTTCATTAATTATTCATTTCCTTAAGTTCATATATTTTTTTTTATTATTTTAATAACTAGTACTTCTACCAGCAATTGCATTCATTTTTATACTTACAACAATAGAGGCCTTTGAAAAAACATGTCTCATGTTTGGATTCAATGGAAAAGACTTGCGGTTCAACATGCGGCATCGATTTCACAACCTTAAAATTAGCAGTCGCTTTATTCAGCCAATAGGGCCAATGTGATAGGCGTTCTGTGTATTCAACGGTATAACGAAAATCGTGTGTGTGGCCACCATCCGACAAAATTCTGAAATTCAAACTGCGAACAGGCAACAAGTACGCAGGGTGGTGGTAGGTGGTAATGATGGTACGCATCGGTTAGAGATCATGGAAATAAATAAGAAACGTTAACAGAACACTTAATTCAATGCATACATTTGCAAGTTGATTGATGATTGTATAATATTTTTTTATAGATCGATACATTTTGGTGGGTTTTTTTCTGGGAGATTTTATTGCGAAAATATGGGAGGAAAATATCTTTGGCCCAACAGTCGGAAAATGTGGCCTCCACGAAGAAACTTTCGATAATAGATTGAGGTTAATAGACTCAAGAATCGCGAACATGGAGTCAGATCATTACCTTGTTGCAGCGAAATCTCGAATTCGCCTTAGTGCGGCGAGAAACGTACGATCTGACACTTCGCGTAGTGTCAGATCGTACGTTTTTCGCTAGACATCGGAAAGCTGTAAAAACACAATAGTTGGCAACGGTATTTTTCACTTGACTGAGCTAATTGCTTGAGGAAAGCACTCCATGTCCCGATAGTATAGCAACGCAATGGCAAACCATTGCCCACTCTATAGAAAGAGCCACAACATCCGTACTTGGGTACCAAAAATCACCCCCAAGGAACCCATGGTACGACCAGGAGTGCCATACAGGGCAACCTTACAAATGCAAATGCAAATTTTCCCCATGAACATTACACTAAGGAACAGGGGCACACTTCTCACATGTCAATGAGTGCAGTCCGTTTCAAGTTTAAGCTCAATGATAAGGGGCCTCCTTTTTATAACCAAGTCCGTACGGCGTGCCGCGGTGCGACACCTCTTTGGAGTGAAATTTTAACCTGGCATAGGAGGGAAAAGCCACCGCTGAAAAATTTTTCTGATGATCTCGGCAGAATTCGAACCCAGACGTTCAGCGTCATAGGCGGACATGCTTACCTCTGCGCTACAGTGGTCTCTAGGGCAACCTAACAGTCAGTAGCAAAGCACCAGATGAAGGAGAGGTATCGGGAGTAAAGGAGAGAGGAAAAACGTCTCTTCTGCAAGAAGATGAAGCAAAAGGAAAGACGTGAATGTGAGCGAATTAAGATGTTCAGGGGAACCCAACAGTCAGTAGCAATGCACCAAATGAAGGAGAGGTATCGGTAGAAAAGGAGAGAGGAAATACGTCTCTTCCGCAAGAAGATGAAGCAAATGGAAACTGAGTGTAAGCGAACCGAGATGCTCAGGCGCCAGAATGAAGTCCGAAAATTCTACCAAAGAATTAAACATAAAACCGATGGCTTTGGTGCACGCACATACTCCTACAGAGAAAAAGAAGGAAAGAAATAGAAAAAACACTTCTCAGCTGCTGGTATCCGAATATGGTTACTATGAGTATGCCACAGAACCAGCAGTAATCCGACTGAAAAAGAATAAGGCAGCAGGAGCCGATGGGTTGGCGGCTGAACTTTTTAAGACCGGAGGCGACACGTTGATAAGGCGTATGCATCAGCTCGTCTCCTCAATCTGGATAGAAGAACGCATACCCGATGATTGGAACCTCCGCATTGTATGTCCCGTGCACAAGAAGGGGATAAGACGGTATGTGTCAACTACAGAGGAATAAGTCGCCTCCCCATCGCATACAAGGTGCTAACGAGTGTACTGTGCATAAGATTAAAGTCTAAAGTCAACGCAATAATTAGGCTCTATCAGTGTGGCTTTAGAGCCGGTAAATCAACCATAGTCCAGATATTTATCCTGCGTACAATCCTGAAAACCCGAGAAGGACAAATCAATACCTATATCTGTTCATTGACAACAAAGCCGCTTTCGACAGCCCTATAGGTTCAAATGTATTTCAAGCCATGTCTTAGTCAACGAAATAATTGGGCTCTATCATTGTTGCTTAAGACCTGGTAAATCAACCATAGACCAGATATTTACACTGCTTCCAATTCTGGAAAACCCGAGAAGGACAAATCAAAACCTACCATCTTTTCATTGATTATAAGCCGCCTTCGACAGCCCAGTAGATTTTTGTGTAAAACACAGGGGTCCATGCAACGAATCCCATCACGCTCGTCGACGAGTACCATTGCCTGCGACGGGAAATTAGGCCGCACTTATGTTATTCGACTGGCTGGTATAAAGCGAGCAACTAGCACGTTCGAAGCGGGTACTCTCTGAAGCCGACCCAATCGGCCTTCTTCTGATTGATAAACGTCCGGCTGTAGGGGGTTATGAAGTCTGGTGGTCGGTCGACGTTGAGAATTATGGGGGGTAGTCTGATTCCTAAGAAATGACGGCTTGCCAGGATACATCACTCAGGGGATGCAATGGAAATGTCTGGCGAGCTGCTGCATCTCCTCGTAATTCTAGTGGAGGCAACTTCTTTCACCGTGCAAAACGTGGAGCTTTCAATCTGCTATGTCAAAGCTATGCCCCGCTGGTTGTTACCGTTAAGGGAGAATGCCATGAAACGTGATGCACATTCTAGAACCACGCGATTGTGGCCAGACTGGGTCACAACTACCAACCGGCGGTATGTACCCATTATATAGCTCTATCTTGGCAGTACCGGACTTAATTGCTATCCTCTCCTCATCTGCTTGCTTAACCCAAAGTAGCATCTATTAGCTTATATTATCCTTCGTGGCCTCATTTGTTTAGGTTTCGGTAACGGTGGATAAAGTTGCTGACTATCTCAAAGTTGTAGTTCCAACTTTCTCCATTTTTTTTATCTGCTCGGGTTTACAGGGCTTTGTGGTTGATATCATCCACTTTGTTTTATCTCCATTTACTACTAAACCCACTTTCGTCGATTCTCCCTCGATACTTTCAAAGGCTGCAATTGCTTTTTCCGGTGACCGACCCATAATATCGATGTCGTCGGCATAGGCGAGTATCATATGTGAGTACTGGGCCATGCCTATTTACACCTGCTTCTCGTAAAATCTTTGTCAGTAGGATATTAAAGAGACCACACGATAGGCTGTCTCCTTGCCTGAAACCTCGTTCATTCATAACCAAGAACAATTTAAAGAGCTTCTTTCCTATTTTAACTGAGGAGCGTGTATCAGCAAGCATCATCCTACAAATTCGTATCACTTTTGCAGGATTACCAAAATCAGACATAGCTTAAAATACCTGTCCGTCCGTCTGCCAAAAGCACGTCAACTTTCGAACGAGCACAACCAATTGCTCGAAATCACAAATGTAAATACTTCTTGTTATTCTAGATCGGCCAAATCGGTCCATATTTAAATACGGCTCCGATCTCTCGAATGTCTTCTATATACCTCTCGAACAAGCAATTTTGCTGATTTACTTGATAAATTTTTTACAGGGTATTTTGTTATGACTTCGAACAACCGTAACAAATATGATTCAAATCGGTCCATAACTTGATATAGCTCCCATATTAACCGATCCCCTAATATAAACTCTTGATCCTTTACCACGCTAACTTTCGAAGGAGTAAAGCAAGGAACTGTAATTTTTCCACAAACACTATTTATTAGTGTAGGTTGATTGGATTTGACTGCTTTAGCATCTGAAGAGCGTAATTTGTAACCGATTAGGCTAAAATTTTAAGGAGTATAAGACGAATATTTTGAAATTTTAACTATGGTAACATCCATAGAAATTTGAGGAAACTATTAAAAATTCTCTTTTTTTTAACCAGGAATTAAAAGATGGGCTTTCTGAAATTTTTGGATTTTATTAACCGAATTTGAATATAGTTTGTCTGAAAGTCTTAATGATATTCTGCATCTAACATATGTATCTAGATTTTAGCTGGTATTTTTGTATTCACTTTTTAGTTATACATACATGGATGGATTTAAAAGTCTCATTTTACTAAAATCGGCCACATAATTCCAAACATCTTCCGGTTGGGTATTTTTGATAATGCCATCGGCTTCATAGTTTTGATAACGACTTGAGAACACCAAGTATAAGCCCATTAGAATAATGATGGCTACCGAGACATTTTTTATATTCAAACGATGGCGTTTCATATCTAGTGTTAAGGAAATTTTACAATTATATTTTTAATTTTAAATAATCTTTGCAATGAGCAGTGCACTAACGAATGTTGAAGTGAAATGCGAGTGCGAGTAGAGTCTGCGAGAAACTAAATAAATTTGTCTCAATATTTCATAGGGAGCAGCACAAGAAGAAACAACATTTAAAATTCATCTCATTTGAAATTACAATTTTACTCAGTTCCAGCCACCCGCGCATGTTTACACTCCTTTATCGCATGGATGCTGGCTGGCTGGCTGGTGGCAGTGGTAGCTACGGTCAGTAGTTGATGTTTATGTTCTTTTGTATTCGAATGAATGTATATTTTATGATCACTCTTACACATACACACAAACAAGATGCAGATGTCTATATCCCCGTTTGTATGAGTTAAAATAATTCGCACTGGTTTGTTTATACATCGGTTATCCGTGGTGCTCACAAATACCTAACTTTGACATGGCCAATTCGTTACAAATACATATGCGCTTGTATCTTATACTGTGGGTGATGTTAATAAGTACAAAGGGTTGGCGAACTGACAAAAACGGCGGTGGCGAAGTAGTTTAAAACAATTTGCTAATTTCCCTCGGGCCGAATCTTATACCAGGGTTGCCTTTTATATTTTGGGATTGGACAACACTTGCGCTGCAATCTGCCAACTGACAGCTCTATCGTAAAGCTGACATTGTTGAGGTTATACGTACTCGGAACGTTTTGAAATACGAGCGCTATTTGTGTTGTTTCATCTCGCCCAAAAAGTGGAATTAAATCGTGAAACATTTTCGTGCGATTATTGTTTACAACTTTCGACGTGAATTAAATCAACAACAGTGCATCGATTGACTTAATCCAATGTTTGGCAATGAAGCACCAACACGAACCAGTGTTTACCGATGGCATGGTGAATTCAACCGAGGTCGTATTTCACTGCAAATCGAATTTCGTGAAGGTCGTCCAAAATCAGTTGTTGTTCCAAAAACCATTGATGCTGTGCGGCAACTGATATTGCAAGATAGTCATGTGACCTATCGTGAAATTAAGACAGCCTTAGCCATTAGTGGGACCATCATACATTCAATATTGCATGAACGTTTGACCGCAAAAAAAAATTTGTTCGCTTTGGTGGATCCCACACAATTTGTCAATCGCTCAATAAAAAAGGCTCGTGTCGATTGGTCAAAGAAGTGCTCCCAAAATAAGATCGCAGTGTTTCGAAACACGTCCATGACATCGCGACAGGTGATGAATCGTGGATGTACGCGTGTGAGCACGCAAGTAAACAGCAGTCGACTGTATGGGTGTTTCAAGATGAGCCAAATCCAACAAAAGTTGCTCGCGCACGAAGCATTTCCAGGCAAATTATCGCCTGTTTTTTCGGAAAAACTGGACATGTCGCAATCGTACCACTAGAAATACGCAGAAAAATCAATTCTGAGTGGAACACATCCATTTGGATGCCAGCTGTCTTCCAAGAAATCAGGAAAACCAACAGCCGAAGACGGATCACTCTTCACCACAACAATGCGAGCTTTCACTCATCGGTTTAAACAACCGCATTTTTGAGCACTCAAAACGTCGATTTGATGAGTCATCCGCCGTATAGTCCTGAGTTGGCACCGAATGACTTCTTTTCATTCCGGTACGTAAAAAATAAAATGAGAGATCATGGTTTTTCGACACCTTAAGAGGCGGTTGATATGTTCAGAATGCATGTTTTGGGGATGCCTTAATCAGAGTGGCAATAGTGCTTCGACAATTGGTTCAAATGCATGCAAAAGTGTATAGATCTGGGAATATTTTGAAAAACAATAAACAGGCCATACTTCTTGGCTATTGGAGACCAAAGTGGAATTCATTGTGCAAAATTTCAGCCAAATCGGATAAGAATTGCGCCCTATCGTGGCTCAAGAAATACAATTGGGAGATCTGTTTATATGGGAGCCAAATCAGGTTATAGACCGATTCAAGCCATATTAAACACTTATTTTAAAGGTCATACAAGAAGTTGTTGTGGAAAATTTAAGCCAAATCAGATAAGAATTGTTCCCCCAGAGGCTCAAGAAGCATAATCGGGAGATCTGTTTATATTGTAGCTATAACAGGTTCTGAACCGATTAGGACCATACTTGGCGCAGTTGTTGATGGTCCCACTAAAACCGTTCATGCTAAATTTCAGCTTAATTGGATAAAAATTGCGCCCTCTAGCGGCTCAAGAAGTCAAGATCCGAAATCGGTTAATATGGCAGCTATACCAAAACATGGACCGACTTGACCCATTTACAATCTCAACCGACCTGCACTAATAAGAAGTATTTATGCAAAATTTCAAGCACCTATCTTTACTCCTTCGAAAGTTACAGTGCTTTCGACAGACAGACGGACGGACGGACATCGCTAAATCGACTTAGAATGTCAAGACGATCAAGAATATATACGTATGTATGTACATTGTTGGGTCTCAGATCGGTATTTTGATATGGTAAGAATTAAAAACGAGCTAATTCGGACGGGCCTAATGGGTATCCTACACCATGGGATCTGGTATAAATTAGAACTAATTAACTAAGTTTCTATATAAAATATTTTATAGCAATCAAATCGGGTATTGATTGATGCTTCTAAGGGCTGAAGATCTGGATGGATTTTGATGTGATTGGAGAGCATTATTCTACTTTATCATACCAAATTTCATCCAAATTGGAGCAATATTGAAGTTTTTAAGGGCTCAAGGAGTCAAATCTAGGATTCGGTTTATATGAGGGTTATATATGCGAATCTGAACCGATATGGCCCACTTGCAATCCCCAAAGGACCTACTTCAATAAGAAGTATTTATTTATGTCAAATTTTCAAACGGATATCTTCATTCGTTCAAACACTATCGGGATTTCGACCGACTGATGGATGGAAAAGAGTAAATCGACTAAAAATGCCGATATGTTTTTTTCCATACACAATATTGTCTTTTAAATTTGGTTTGAGCTGTAAAATGCCGTTTCCGGTGGGCGTCCTTATCCAACTAACACAAAGTGTATTCATCACTCTTAATTTCTTTTTAAAGAGACCTTTTTCTTCGTGGTCGATAAACAACCACGGAAATTTTGAATATTTACACAAAAAACGCACACAAAATGAGCATATGGGTGATTGAAGATTTCACTCAAAGAGCACATATATTGAGTGTAAGAGTTTACTGGATGTGCGGAAAACTTATAACAACAAACTGACTAATGAGTTATTCCATAGATTATCCATACAAGTCGCAAAATTTCAGCGCACAGTGGGTAAAACGTGGAAAAAATTGAAAATAAGTCCACAACTTTTTACAATAGGTAACTGTCCATAATGCCCAAAAGCATTTTTGGGGGCTATTTCATTAAAAATTGAATTTTTATCGAATTATTACAAAACTGATTGCTAGATTCCGGTAGAATTTGTTTTCTGGTCTAGAGACAGGCGTTGGACTAATATTTCTGCCTATTATTATCAATTGAAAGTTAAACCTGAAGCGAGTATATATAACCAAATCTTGACCGATCTGGACCAAATTTAATAAGGACATAATAATCGTCCTATTTAATTTTAACTTCACTACTCCGTAGTTATATCTTAATAGGGGCTGGTCTCAGGTCTCGAGAACCCATATACAAGTAACATTTTCAGACAATAGATCTGCTTTTTATGGGATTAGGACCCTAAATTGGAAGATCCGTCTATATGGCAGCTATATCTAAATATAGTTCAATCTGATACATTTTGGGGGCGGATATCTGGAGGCCTAAAACAACTCACAACAAATTCAGCGAAATCGGATAAAAAAATAAAGCTTTTATGGGTTTCAGACCCTTTATGGTCAGATCGGTCTGTATGACAGCTATATCTAAATATGGTCCGAGCTGCACCATATAAAGGTCGATTATCGAGAGGCTCAAAACAACTCAATGTTTCAAATTTCAACGAAATTGGGTGATAAATGCAGCTTTTATGGGCTTCAGACCCCTTATCGGAAGATCGGTCTATATGGCAGCTATATATAGTCCAATCTGAACCATATTTGGGTCCAATCTAAGGAGGCTCCAAGCTACACACTATTTAAAATTTCAGCGAAATCTGATAAAAAATAAAGCTTTTATGGGCTTCAGACCCTTTATCGGCAGATCGGTCTATATGACAGCTATATCTAAATATGGTCCGAGCTAAACCATATGAAGGTCGATTATCGCGAGGCTCGAAACAATTCACTATTTCAAATTTCAACGAAATTGGGTAATAAATGCAGCTTTTATGGGCTTCAGACCCCTTATCGGAAGATCGGTCTATATGGCAGCTATATCTATATATAGTCCAATCTGAACCATATATGGGTCCGATCTTAGGAGGCTCAAAGCTACTCACTATTTCAAATTTCAGCGAAATCGGATAAAAATAAAGCTTTTTTGGGCTTCAGACCCTTTATCGGCAGATCGGTCTATATGACAGCTATATCTAAATATAGTCCGATCTGAACCATCTTTCGGTCAGATGGTGGGAGGCTTAAAACAACTCACTGTTTCAAATTTCAGCGAAATCGGATAAAAAATAAAGCTTTTATGGGCTTCAGACCCTTTATCGGGGGATCGGTCTATATAGCAGCTATATCCAAATATGCTCCGATTTGGCCCGTTCAAGACTTTAATCAGCGCGCATGAAAAAGACGTATCTGTGCCAAATTTCAGCTCAATATCTCAATAGTTGAAGACTGTAGAGTGATTACAACAGGCGGACGGATAGACACACGGATATCGTTTAATCGTCTTAGAATTTTACGACGATCCGAAATATATATACTTTGTAGGGTCGGAAATTGATATTATTGCAAACGGAATGATTAAATGAATATACCCCCTTAGCCTATGGTGGTGGGTATAAAAAAAATATATAATTATAATATATGTAGTTATTAAAGTGTACATAAGAGAAAATTTAAAATATGCGTGTAGAAGTATGGAGAAAAATGTTTGTTCAATTTAAAATCGCGCTGCCCACTGTGCAGCGCCATATAAAATGTGCAAGATGTCTTGTAAAAACATAACAAACTTGAGACTAGTGCCCCCTAGGCTTGCCAGATTGCCGGGGACTATCCCCACTTTCTGCGGCTGGGCCGACTTTCGACTATTTGAGAAAAATGTGAGGAAATCCCGACTTTTGAGCCTTGACAAATATGATTTTAATTTGTCGTATAAATATGATGGGTCATTGTCAGATATAGTTTTTGTTGTTGTACCCACATTTGCATGTAGAGGTGATGATCCTCGTCAAGCTCGTTTCGGTCTATACAACCGATCGCCACGGGAACGTGATGACCAATGGTTATTTAAAGGCACCAATAACTCGCCTTGAAGTATCGAGCATCATAGGCACTCAGTATTTGAACCTCCTTTTAATAGCCGAGTTGGGTGCGCCGTTGCACGTTGAAGACAAATTAATCACATTGGTTCATAAAACGGAATTAACATATCAGATCTGGAGGCCACCGTAGCGCAGAGGTTAGCATGTCTGCTTATGACGCTGAACGCCCAGGTTCGAATTCCGGCGTCAACATCAGAAAAATGTCCAGCTGCGGTTGTTCCATAACTCAGGCTGGCCACATTAGTGAAGTGTTAATATGGCATGTCACGTGCCATGTTAAAACTTCTCTACCAAATGGTGTCGCTATGCGGCATGCCGTTCGGACTCGGCAAAAAAGGGGACCCTTATCATTAGGCCTAAACTTGAATCGGACAGCACTCAGTGATATGTGAGAAATTTGCCCCTGTTCTTTAATGCTCCCTTATGGGCAAATTTTGTATTATCAGATCAACCACAAATTTTCATAATGTTTTAGAAGTCTTTTGAACTTATGATTGGATTGGTATGAAATAGGGATTTAAAGTGAAATTAAAAAAATAGGTTTCCAGACTTTTTTCATTATTAACATCTGACGTGTAAAGTCGATTATAGATATGGATTTGATTAACAGTTTTTGCTTGCCATGTCCACATGACATTACCCTCCACCATAGTATGGGGGCTTACTAATCTAGTCATTCCATTTGTAACACCTCGAAATATTCATCTAAGAATATATATATATATTCTTGATCGTCTCGACGTTCTCAGTCGATCTAGCCATGTCCGGCCGTCCGTCTGTCGAAATCACGATAGAGGTCGAACGCGTAAAGCTAGTCGCTTTAAATTTTGCACAGATGCTTTATATTGATGTAGGTTGTTGGGGATTGCAAATGGGCCATATCGATTCAGATTCAGATATAGCTCCCATATAAACCGATATCCCGATTTGACTTCCTGAGCCCCTGGAAGCCGCAATTTTTGTCCGATTTTGCACATAGTATTCTGTTACGACTTGCAACAACTGTGCCAAGTACGGTCTAAATCGATCTATAACCTGATATAGCTCCCATATAAACCGATCTTCCGATGTGACTTCTTGAACCCCTGGAAGCCTCAGTTTTCATCCGATTTGGGTGAAATTTCGCACATGATGCTTTGTTATGACGTCCAACAACTGTGTCAAGTACGGTTCAAATTGGTCTATAACCTGATATGGCTCCCATATAAACCGAACTCCCGAATTGAATTCCTGAACCTCTGGAAACCGCAATTTTTGTCCGATTGGCTACAATTTTGCACATAGTGTTCCGTTATGACTTCCAACTACTGTGCTAAGTACGGTTCAAATCGTTAAAGAACTTGATATAGCTCCCATATAAACCGATCTCTCGATTTGACTTCTTGAACCCCTGGAAGCACATAGTGTTCTGTTATGATTCTCAATAACTGTGCCAGGTACGGTGCAAATCGCTCATGAACATCATATAGCTCCCATATAAACCGATCTCTCGATTTGCCTTCTTGAGCCCTTACAAGCCGCGATTTTTTATCGGATTTGGCCGAAATTTGCATATAGTGTTCTGTGTTGACTTTCAACAACTGAAAGTCAACACAGTTGGAGTTTTGCATGTGGTGTTCTGTTATGACTTTTTAACAACTGCGCCTATTACGATCCAAATCGGTCTATAACCTGATATAGCTCCCATATAAACCGATCTCCCGATGTGACATCTTTACCCTTAATAACCCGCAATTTTTGTTTGATTTGGCTGGAATTTTACATGCGGCATTCTGTTACGACTTCCAACAACTGTTCCAAGTACGTTTCAAATCGGTCGGATAACCAAATATAGCTCCCATATAAACCAGTCTCTCGATCATCCTTGCTCGGTTCCTGGAAGCTTTACTTTTTGCTGGTTTGAGAGAAGTTTGGTATGTAGAATAAAATTGTGCCCTTCAACTAAATTTATTATATATAAATTTTTAGCAGAATCCATGGTGGTGGGTTCCCAAGATTCGGCCCGGCCAAACTTAGCACGCTTTTACTTATTATAGCTGAGTTGGGGGCGCAGTCATACGGCGTTGACAAATTGACCACATTGGTTCAAAAACTGAATCAACACACAGCTGTTATCAGATCAACCCCGCATGTTGATAGTGACGTCTGTGCATGATAATGACACCATTGCTGCAAGAATTTGCAACGTGTTTTTTCTATCAGTATACAAAACTAAAATACCTATGTAATAGGAGACGTGGGGTATTTTATTTGAAGAGGCCTTGGAGTTACAGGCCTGTTGTTTTAGGCCATTGGTATTAATTTGTGCTGCTGCCGTATACATTAGAAATGCATTCTCATTCAATTATTGGTCATATTAACACTACCTGCGGTCCATATTCAAATGTAAAAGGTTTGTTCAAGGATGAAGAAACTGAGTAGTAACGCAGGTAGCTGAACGGGCGAATTATTGCACATTCAACAAAAAGCCTGTTAGGATATGTCATTAACGACTTATGGGCAAACAAAGTAAATTTCTCTACAAGATTCAGTATTGTGCTCTTCTGCTCCAGCTCTCTCTGACCACATTTACCTGGGAATGTCCAGAAGCGATTCATTTGTCGAAATTCCCAAGTAACATACTACGTCAGAATTAAGATAGAGAATAACCTGCCAATATCCTTAAATCCCATGTCCCCCTCAACAAATGTTGAGAACATTTTGTATTGCTCAGTGTGTATTGGTTGTACGCTTATGAAAGATAGATTGACAGCTCAACCTGAAAAATACACACAGAGAAATTTGTTAAAATACAAGAAAATCTGATGAAATCAGTATTTTTTTTTAACTTTATACAGATTATTGAAAAACAAGTAAAAAGGCATTAAGTTTGGCCGGGCCGAACTTAGATACCCACCACCTCGGGTATATATGTAAATCCCATTTCGTCACAATCCGGTGAAAATTCAATAATCTAAGCACCCAAATTTTTTATAAGCTTCAGACCCCTTATCTGTAGATCGGTCTATATGACAGCTATATCTAAATATAGTCTGATCAGAATCATATAGGCCAATATGAGTTTACATAAAACGGATTTGGGAGCGGGTTTGTAAATTTGTTTCTTCAGTATAGACTCAAAAACGGCTAAAGCGGGTTTCTTTGAAATTATCACAGATTGTGTAGGTTGATCTGGAATTTATGGATATCGGAAAGGGCTCGGACCCTCCTTGCCCCAAAAGCAACACCCAAAAATAGAAGTGGGCCGATCGGTTCATATAGGAGCTATATCAGGTTAAAGACCGATTTAGACCATACTTGGCAAAGTCATAACAAAATTATTCATATTCAGCCAAATCGGGCACAAATTGCTATATTAGGCTATGGACTGATTTGGACCATATTTGGCACAGTTGTTGGAAGTCGTTACTGAAGACTATATGAAAAATTTTAGCCAAATCGGATGAAAATTGAGGCTTCCAGGGGTTCAAGAAGTCAAATCGGAAGGACGGTTTATATGGGAGCTATATCAGGTTCTTGACCGATTTAGAACGGTCTTGTACAGTTGTTGGAAGAAAAATTGGAGATTTTAAGGGCTCAAGAAGCCAAATCGAGAAATATGTTTATATGAGAGCTATATCAAGTTATAGACCGATTTGGACGACCGCTATGGTGTTTTCGATATACGGACGGACGGACATAGCTAGATCGACTTCTAGAATATATATACTTTATAGGGTCTTAGGAGGTGTTACAAACGGAATGACTAGATAAGTATAGCCCCATGCTTCGGCGGTGGGTATAAAAATGCATAAAAACACAATCATCAAAAAATGAATGCATTTGAAAGCACAGCATTGCATATTATTGTTGAATGAAGGCAAGTCAAAAGCAACAAAAATATGAATGCGTTATACAGGCGAATGTTAGCAATCGGTTCTCTGGTCTGTAAACACAACCAATAAACATTTTCGCATTACAGGTGTTTAATTCAATAAACAGGTGTTCGATATCATCTCCTTTGCTGGATTTTAATTGTAGCTTAGCGTTATAATTAGTTTTATCGAAAATTACAAGGCTTCCTCCACGCCGTTCTCGATCTTATCTGAAAAACGAATATCCCCGTAGACAGATTAAACTATCAGGAATAGACGATTTCAGCCAGGTTTCTGAAAGGCATATGACAACAATGTCAGAATTCTCAAAAATAATTTTAAACTCATCGATTTTGTTCACCAAACTTTGTGAATTATTGTGACCAGCCCTGATATCTTTACGTTGTTAAAATTCTATGTTCTTAGTAGGGTCATTGGAACCAACTCCACTATTGGCTGTTATCATTGGTAATGTAAACAAGTAAGAGTGTGCTAAGTTCGGCCGGGCCGAATCTTATATACCCTCCACCATTGATCGCATTTGTCGAGTTCTATGCGCGGTATCTCTTTTTAGGCAAACATAGAATATTGAATAAAAACTGTTATGCTATTTGAGCTATATCTTGTCATAGTCCGATTCGGACCATAAATGAATGTTGAACATTGTAGAAGTCATTGTGTAATATTTCAGTTCATTCGGATAAGAATTGCGCCTTGTAGGGGCTCAAGAACCAAAATCAAGAGATAGGTTTATATGGGAGCTGTATCAAGCTATTGATCGATTCAGACCATATTAGACACGTATGTTGAAGGTCATGAGAGGAGCCGTTGTACAAAATTTCAGCCAAATCAGATGAGAATTGCGCCCTCTAGAGTTTCAAGAATTCAAGATCCCATGTCGATTTATATGGCAGCTATATCAGGTTCTATACCGATTTACGCCATACTTATCACAGTTATTGGAAGTCATAGTAAAACACCTCATGCAAAATTTCAGCCAAATCGGATGAGAATTGCGAGCTCTAGAGGCTCAAGAATTCAAGATCCAAGATCGGTTTATATGACAGCTATACTAGATTATGAACCGATTTGAATCATACTTAGTACAATTGTTGAAAGTTATACTAAAACACTTCTTTCAAAATTTCAGCCAAATCGGATGAGAATTGCGAGCTCTAGAGGCTCAAGAAGTCAAGATCCAAGATCGGTTTATATGACAGCTATACTAGATTATGAACCGATTTGAATCATACTTAGTACAATTGTTGAAAGTTATACTAAAACACTTCTTTCAAAATTTCAGTTAAATCGGAAGAGAATTGCGCCCTCTAGAGGCTCAAGAAGTCAAGACCCAGGATAGGTTTATATGGCAGCTATATCAAAACATGGACCGATGTAAACCATACTTAGCGTAGTTGTTGGAAGTGCTACCAAAACACTACGTGCAAAATTTCAGTTAAATCGGACAAGAATTGCGCCCTCTAGAGGCTCAAGAAGTCAAGACCCAGGATCGGTTTATCAAAACATGGACCGATTTAAACCAGACTTAGCGTAGTTATTGTAAGTGCTACCAAAATACTACGTGCAAAATTTCAATAAAATCGGATAAGAATTGCGCCCTCTAGAGGCTCAAGAAGTCAAGACCCAAGATCGGTTTATATGGCAGCTATATCAAAACATTGACCGATTTGGCCCATTTACAATACCAACCGACCTACACTTATAAAAAGTATTTGTGCAAAATTTCAAGCGGCTAGCTTTACTCCTTCGAAAGTTAGGGTGCTTTCGACAGACAGTTGGACGGACGGACAGACGGACGGACGGACAGACATGGTTAAATCGACTTAAAATTACATGACGAACAAGAATATATATATACTTTATGGGGTCTTAGACGCATATTTCGAGGTGTTACAAACAGAATGTCGAAATTAGTATACCCCCTTCCTATGGTGGAGGGTATATAAAAGTATAGAAGCATCTACAATGTACTCGGGTGGAAGAAACGAAAGCTATGTACAATTAAGACTTGAGATAATGATCATAGTATGTAGAGTAAAATATAAACGATTATAAATCAGAAAGAGATAAACATTATAATAATTCATTTTAGAACTAGAAAAAAATATGGTGATAATACGAATAATCATTCTCGGCATATTGAGGTTACATCTAGTTCTGGGTTTCCAGGGGTGACTCTTCTCTCGCATTTCGAAATGTATCAAGAATCTTAGGATGGTACACTCAAATAGATTCATTGCAATTAGCTGATTTAAAGTACACGAGGCCATGAAATGTAGTTCACGCGTATTTCTTTATCTTCTATCTTGTATCTACACCAGTTTGTTTTAAAAAACTCATACCTACACCTCCGGTTTTCAAAGTTGGTAACCCATCGGCTCCTGCTGTTACCAGATTGTCATCTTTAGCTCTACAGAAGGGTGTGTTGGTATTGAAGCCATCAATGTCTTCATTGGCGAATCAGTTTTATTTGCTTGTATCATTTTTATTTTTCCCTTAGATTTTTAAAAAAAATACTATTGGCAAATCTTGATCAACAGCAACATCCAATGTATGTTTTGCATATATGATAAAGGAATACCCTAAACGTGTTTTTAAATTTTGTACGTTATTTCTTACTTATAAGCTATCGCTTTGTGTTTTTGTTTTTAAACAGTCCGAAAATAAGTTTTAATTAACGTGAGCAATAAATCAGTAGAACTGAGTTATAGAATTTTTAGTTTGCTTGAAGCGAAGCACAGCAATGTTACACTGCAAAAAAAATTTGTCCTCATATTTATTTAAAAGTAAAATTTCGGCAGTTTTGTGATGAAAATCGAAATATACTGAAATTTTCTAAATAATCAAATCTATAGAATTTTTTTTTGGAAATAACTTTTTGAACAAATTATCCAACAAAATGTGTTTTTCGAAAATAAATCAATTTTTTTTATGCAAAAAAAGTTTCTGTAAAAATCAAACTTTAAAGTTTATTTACATAATTTTTTTTAATAACATCAAACAGCAAAATTCGACAAATGTTCCTGAAATTTCCGTTAAAATCATATAGACAAAATTTTCTATGTAATTAATTTGTTGTCGAAATTTTCTAGAATATCAAAATGCAATGAAAATTTAATTTGCCCAAAATGGTCTTCATTTTTGAATAGAGTTCGAAATTGACATAAAAATTTTGGGGATTGGTTTTCTGTGGCCATATAATTTCCCGAAAACTGCTTGAGCTGTCCACCACACCACAACACCATATAGCATGGATTTCGAAGACTGCACAGCACAGCAACAGCTTTGCATGCCATCACCGCACACATTTGCCGTGGCTTCAATCAGCCCAGGTCATTTGATAGGAGGGTCCTCGTGGCACTATGACAATAGCATAGCAATTCCGATCTATTATCCTTTGTTTTCCGGCACGGTATAGCTGTGAGCACCACACAAGCTGGATTGCTGAGTAGCTGTAACGGCAGTCGCGGACAATGAGCGGTATCGAGCGGAGGGTCTCAGTGAGAGGTCGGGTGGCACCGACTCTTTCACAAATACTGAGTGCCTACGATGGTCGATATGACAAGGCGGGTTATTGGCGCCTTTAAATAACCCATGGCCACTCTGTTCCTGCGGCGATCGGTCCTTTGGACCGGAACGAGCTTGCTCACCTACAGCAGTTTGACGGGGATCGCCACCTCCACTTGAAAATGTGGTTACAACAACAACATTATCCTATGTTTACCTATAAAGAGCTACCAGGCAAAGAACTTGACAAATTCGATCCATGGTGGAGGGTGTATAAGATTCGGCCCGGCCGCACTTAGCACGCCTTTACTTGTTATTTCTCTTAATTGTTTCTAGGCTTGATTGTCCTCCCACTGAGGTTTTACAATGGGCTACAGTAAACTTACCTCAATGGTGAGTAACCTATTCAACCTAAAAGCGGATACTATATTCTCTTTCGCAAAATTTTTCGTGACTACTTTTATTAAATATGGATTACATTCTGAAGGACATTTCTCCATATAGGGGAACAAAGTACCAGCCATAACCTGTGAATGTAACTTTTCTATTTAATTTAACCGTTATTGGCGGTAAATTTTTTTTATATATTATTTTTCTGAGTGTAGCAAAATTCCATTATTGCGATACTTTATCAGATAATACTAATTATTTATTTAATGACTTACGTTATTTTCAATATTTACCATTGTGTATTTACATTTATCGCTTATGAGAGAACCCCAACATTCATTCATCCAACTATCCATATGTCATGGGGAGAGTGTGTGTGTGTGTGTGCGAGGTAGAACGCATTGTGCTCCGCAAATTTTAATTCAGTATGAAATTTAGCTCTCACGAATAACAGTCAAAGCGAAATATAAGCGGATGACACACTGGCAGACAAATAACAACAACAACGCCTTATCATCAAAACAAAAACACAAAAATTTCGGCATGTACGTCGCCGATTAATAGATGAAGTCAAAAACATTGTTTCTTACGAGCGGTTTCGGTTCAGGAAATTCGAGATAATTGATTTTTGTTTTTGCTTAATTTCGATATACCTGAGTGGATGAATAGATGATATTCACATGCGGGGAGATTGAAAGAAGTTAAATTTGTTTTTGTCAAGTGAATTGTGAATTTATAAAATTAATTTCTATTGTGTTCCTTTCGTGGCCAGTCAGTCAGGTGTTGTTTTCTTGAAACTCACAACATGTCTTCGCTGCTTCAACGAGCAATTGCCACAACTCTAACCGGCGGCGGCAACAAATTTCCCTCGTTTTCCATTACAAAAACCAAATCAACAACAAGTGCTCAACCAGCTGTCACATTGGAGACGGCAACAGCCACTAATGAAGTGCAAAAACTACAACACGCAAAGGTATTTTTGTTTTTGGCAAACGTTTATTTCAAAAATTTCCATATTTTGGATAATAATGACATATCGAATGTACTACTCTAGGCTATGCCGGATAATCGGACGTCAACAGCTACCCTAACAGATACATTTGGCCGTTATCATACATATTTACGAATTTCATTGACGGAACGCTGTAATTTGCGCTGTAAGTATTTTTGTGAACAGAGTTGCCAAGTATTGAAAAAAATTATAAAAAAAGTGTTTTTAAAAAAACGATTAAAAATAACTGCATTCAAAAGGAAACAAAAATTACATTTTATCAACTAAATTAATAATAGCGAAACAAATATTTTTTAATAGCAATTTCGGATATTTTATTGAAATTTAATAAAGTTGGCAATATAGGTAGTTGTATAACTGAAGAAACTTTTGCGTAAAACACGTTTTTGGTGAAAAAGTTACAAGTTGACCCAGAGTGACTCTAGGATTTTGAGAATTTGGATGCTTTGACAGACGGACGAACAAAAATGTCTGCATCAACGTAAAATGTCAAGGCGATCACGAATATGCATACCTATAAACGTCAGTCGCAGATTGATATTTCCAGCTGCTATGAACGGAATTTTTTTTCGAAAATCTTAAAACGATGTTTTATTTGATCCGATATTCTACACATAAGCAAAAAAGCCGATTTCTTGCGTTCAGAAGGCTTCAGTTAACAGAACCACATACAATTCCAAAAAAACCCCACTGCACCGCCTGTGTGCATTCCACACACGTGATAACGAAATGTTGCTATGCAAAAAATAAAAAGGAAACAAACAAAACATCCCTCCGACATGCCGTAAAGAAATCGTTACGATTTCGTTCTTAAATGTCGGAATAGAAAAAATAAATTTCCTTAGACTTGTATGGATAAACCATATGCTAAGGAACAGGTGGATAAATTGTGTGACCCATAACATAAATATAAGGGAGAAAGTGGCACAGGGGAGTATTTTATCGCCACTCCTATGGGTGATCACCATAAATGACCTATTGCGGATGCTGATTGTGGAGGGATTTGAACCCGTCTTCTTCGATGTTATAATACTTCTAAGGGGTAAGGATCCGAAAGAGCTATGCAGAAGGGCCGAAAGGGTCTTGCATATGGCATATGACTGGGCTTGACCCAGAAGTCTCAATGTTAACCCAGAGAAGACTGAAATATGCCTGTTCACGAGGAAGACGAAGGTGCGCCAATTTAACACACCACGTTTCCTCAATAACACGATTTCGATATCTGACAAGGTCAAATACTTAGGTGTGATCTTGGACAGGAAACTGAATTGGAAGTGTCACATTCAGGAGCGTACTGAGAAGGCTCAAAGATGTTGGGCATTATGTAGACGGGCCATTGGCTCCAAATGGGGCCTGAGTTCGAGGATAGTCCACTGGCTCTACAGGAGCGTGATTAGACCAATATTACCTACGCCTCAGTAGTTTGGTGGACTGCTATGGAGGAAAGAGTGCAACATAAGAGCACATGTTGTCTTAGCATAGGCGGAGCGATGAGGATCAGGCCCACTAAGGTGCTAGAGACTATTCTAGATATCCGACCCATTGACATACAGATTAGGTGTGACATACAGTTTAAGTTGGAGAATGGATTGAGGATGGGAGCAGCTCATACCATCGCAGTATAATCGAGGCGACGATAGGAAACCTGGAAGGAAGGGAAGAGTTTTCCGATCGGATACCTCAGATAAACCTTGAGGTCGAATGCGAGGCACTGCTGCCATCGGCACAGTCTTTAATTGACGGAACCCTAGTGTTGCCATCTGGAAGATCATGTTACACGGATGGATCAAAACTAGAGGACAGAATGGGCCTGGGGGTTTACATTGAGAACCCAGGGATCTGTTTTAGACTGCCTGACCATAATACGGTCCTGCAGGCGGAGATCCGGGCGATCACGGAATGCGTAAAGTGGTGTGGTGCTAACAGTAAACAGTAAAATTGCCATTAGGGCAAAAACAACCAGGACGGTAAGGTCACGAACAGTCTTGCAGTGTAAGAAGGAGATTAACGTATTCTCTGAGGATGGCAAAATACGCATCGTTTGGGTGCCGGGCCATAACGGAGTAAGGTGGAATGAAAGGGCAGACGATTTTGCAGTGAAGGCCAGAGGGCTGCCATCAGTAAACTTGGTTAACCCGAAACCTTTCGGGTCGACGCAGTCCGAGTTAAGGGAGTGGGCGACGAATGCGCATGGAACCGTCTGAAACAGCGAAACATTCGGTAGGATGGCGAAAATCCTATGGGGGGAATCCAGATCGTGAGAAGACGAGGCTATTACTGAAAGGAAGCAAAAAGGAGGTCAGTATAGCTATTGGTATCATAACGGGACACATAGGATTACGAGCTCACTTATGTAAAATCGGTGCGGCAAGTGATAGCATATTTAGGGCATGCGGGGAAGATGATGAGACGTTGGAGCATTTATAGTTTAACAGATACCGGCACTTAGGTGGATACACAATACCAGACATGAACCAATTTAGAGTAGTGTTATTGAAAACAATTAAGGATTTTGTAAGGTTTAGGTGTATGTCCATAGTGGCATGGGGAGGATTAATATCTGCACCCTCTTTTCAACCTAACCTAGACTTGTCGAACAGAATCCTTTCCGTATTTGGTGGGAATTATCGTATGTTTCGTCCGACTATGTGCAGACATGTCGGACAAAGTCGAATACTATTGTTATCTGGGCCCCTAACAACTTCTTCTATTTGTATAGCCTCCGTTTTTAACGCTTCGAAATATTGATCTAAAACCACATAAAGTATATAGTCATGATCGGCACTGCATTTTATGTCGATCTTGCCATGTCCGCCCGTCCGTCTGTCTGTCTGTGGAAGGCTCGTTCTCTTCGAAGGAGTGAAACTAGGCGTTTGTTAGTGTAGTTCGGTTGGGATTGTAAATGGCCCATATCGGTCCCATATAAACCGAACTCCCAATTACACTTCTTAATCCTCTAGAGAGCGCAATTCTTATCCAATTTGAGTAAACAGCCTTATAATGATTAAAATGCAAATATAAAACACATTTGAAGAAGATAAGTTTTGAAACAAAGTTTATTTCTGCAACCACTTTGACATTTGAAGTTATTTCATTTGCCAATCAAGGTAGTCCCGTTGGGTTAGACTTTTGTTTTTGTGCTAATTACGCTACCTCTTAATTGTAACATGTGTTAGGGCACAAAAACCATACGCGTGAGGCTATTAACAGTTCTATTAATTTTTCTTTTGAATCAGTTAAAGCTGATTGGGGTAGGTAGAAAAAAATTTGTTTTTGTTTTATGATATACTCAATTGGAAAAAGTCAACAGCAGATAATGACTAGGTAATTTCAATTTAAAAATAAATAACAACTGAGGATGACATTGAAACTTTTAACGTTTGTTGTCATGTAGCCGCTGTTCTTTAATGGAATGTTCATGGGCAAAATTTTTGTTATGTATGTCTAAATTTTTTGTTTGCTACATGAAGTTTCAGTCATGGTGACCTTCATGACAAGCCAATCTATGATAGAAACTAGAAGCCATCCTCCTTCTCTTGTTCCTGTTGTATCACAAAGGACTAAAACGGAAAAGTGGTCTGATTTCAGACTGTCATTAGGCCTAACCTAACGTAAAACTTGTTGTTTTTTTTAGTTTTTTACCCTCCACCATAGGATGGTGGTATACTAATTTCGTCATTATGTTTGTAACTACTCGAAATATTCGTCTGAGACCCCATAAAGTATATATATTCTTGATCGTCGTGACATTTTAAGTCGATCCAGCCATGTTCGTCCGTTTGTCCGTCCGTTTGTTTGTTGAAAGCACGCTAACTTTCGAAGGAGTAACGCTAACCGCTTGAAATTTTGCACAAATACTTCTTATTAGTATAGGTCGGTTGGAATTGTTAATGGGCCATATCGGTCCATGTTTTGATATAGCTGCCATATAAGCTGATCTTAGGTCTTGACTTCTTGAGCCTCTAGAGGGCGCAATACTTATCCGATTTGTGTTTTGTTATGATATTCAACAACTGTGCCAAGTATGGTTCAAATCGGTCCATTAACTGATATAGCTGCCATATAAACCGATCTTGGGTCTTGACTTCTTGAGCCTCTAGAGGGCGCAATTCTTATCCGATTGGAATGAAATTTTTACACGACGTGTTTCGCTTTCAACAACCTCCAACAACTGTGCTAAGTTAGGTTCAAATCAGTCAATAACCTGATATAGCTGCTATATAAACCGATCTTGAATCTTGACTTCTTGAGCCACTAGAGGGCGTAATTCTTATCCGATTTGAATGAAATTTTGCACGAAGTATTTTGTTATGATATCCAACAACTGTGCCAAGTATGGTTCAAATCGGACCATAACCTGACATAGCTGTTATATAAACCGATCTAGGGACTTAACATCTTGAGCTTCTAGAGGGCGCAATTCCTAACCGATTTGGCTGAAATTCAGCATGATGTATTTTATTATGACTTTCAACAACTATGTCAAATAAGGTTCAAATCGGTCCATAACTTGATATAGCTGCCATATAAATCGATCTGAGATCTCATAATATGTCTTTCAAGGCGTATTTATCCGGTGGCCGCATTAACTCAGCTGAAAGAATTTGATATGTCAACTCATTTTTGAATTCGCCGTACAAAAATATAAATATTTTAAAAATTGTGTTTGCTGCTGTTATGGTTTTTAAACTTATGGCATATAATGACACGCGTCTGGCAACCTCATTCACTATCAGTTTCACTCGGGTAAAAAGTGTAGAAGAACACTGATAAAATTTACGTCAGTACAATACCAGACATTAAATTGAAGAAGATTACGAACCAACATGCATGACAAAACGGCCAGGCAGTCTGTGAGAAGCTTCCTCCAATATGCAATTTAAAGCTATAGTAGTCAATAATGGCGAAAGGACTGTTGCATGAAAATGATTTAGACAGGAAATAGATTTTTGTGTAGCCATAATCCTGCGAGAGGGTGTCGCAATTTCAGGCAGTCTCACAATAGGTGCTCAACCCTATATGACATCTCATCCCCACAAATCAAACTTAAGTCCGCCATGTGACTTGCGAAAGGTAAAAATCCTGACATTGCAAAGGCTTTTCAGGACATTCAGTAGAGAGAATGGCAGCTCCATCCCATCTAGAAGAGGACCCCTGAACATACCAAGTTACCTAGTATTTTGGCAGCATACTATATGAACACTGAACGGCCACACACCATGATAACAAACTTTAACAGTCCTTTTCCAATGTCCTGCAAATGCGACAGATACCCCAGAGCCAAAAAGGGGTACACAATCTTACTTTTGAATCATTTGTTAGCATTCACTTGGTAGCTTTCTACGGCTAAAATAACCTTATGAAACTATTTGAACCTGTCATCTTAGTGGTTTTGTGGGTTGATGTTGTTGTAGTAGCCACATTTTCATGTGGAGTAGGTCCAAAGGACCGATCGCCGCCGGAACAGGGAGGCCATTTCTTATTAAAAGGCGCCAATAACTCGCCTTGTCATATCGAGCATCATAAGCACTCAGTGCTTGTGCAAGAGTCGGTGCCGCCCGGCCTCTCACTGAGACTCTCCGCTCGATATCGCTGATTGACCGCGACTGCCGTTGCAGCCACTCCGTATGGCGCATTCCACTATACGCAACCTTTGGACGCGCACAGTAGCTCGCAGCTAAGCTTCTCGTGACAGCAATGAACACCATACAGATCGGACCAGTTTTGTGGGTAAAACCTCTGTAGCTAATTGGAATTTTGAAAATTTTAAAATATGTGTTTTTTTTGCTTGATACCCAAAAATTAATAAACTTCTTTCTTCTTGATCTGATTAGTCGAAACAAATTTGCCCAAAGTTTTCAATGTCAGCACGAAACGAATTTTCTTCGCCCTGTTTAAACATATCAAGTTCCCAAAAAAGATGCTTTGTTGTAGCAATTCGCCGATGCGTCCACCTTATTAAATACGCCTTGATGTCTTTGTTTTATTTCTTGTTAGACGAAAATATTTAAGTATAAACAAAACCTAATAATTGCAAATTGATGTATATATTCTATTTCGGATGAGGGCATCACTAAACCGGCTTAGGATGTAATTGCTTTCAGGAACATGTCATATGTGGGTATTTAGTCAATTATAAAATTTAATCAGCAGCTGAAATTTTTTTTTTACCATAGGTCTAAAAAATGTTGTCAAAAAACATTTAATTTGTTGAATAATGGGTTGAGATAGATAATGCCACGTAAAGTCACGAACAGTATTGGAGTGCACGATCAGCAGCGTTTGAGTAACAGGCCATAGCGGAGCAAGGGGGAATGTCCCCGTTAAGGGCGAGGCCAACGAACGCGCATGTAGCACTGAAGAACAGAGAAACGGTCGATAGATTGGCGAAAACACTATGGGGTATTCTTAGGGTAAAAATTCGAAGCTGTTGTAGAGAGGAAACAGGAAGGAGGTCAATATGGCCTACGATAGCATTACAGCCGTAATGCCTCCGCCGTTGGCTGCTGCCTCGGGGTACATTATTTGTCCTTTTGTCTTGTCTTGGGTGAAGTACATTCAACAGTGACATAGATCTGTTCGGGGAAGCTTTTCGGATTTAGAGCTCACATCCAGCCGGTGTACGTCCATAGTGTAATGGGGCGGATTAATATTCCCAACCAAGTTTTCGACCATACCTCCGCCGTTAGCTGCTGCCTCGGTGTACATTATTTGCCCTTTTGTCTTGTCTTGGGTGAAGTACATTCAATCCCATGGCAGCCGGTTGTACGCACTGGATTTACCCGATGGAACCCTTCATCGGCACGGACTGCCGCCTCAGTGTACGTGTTCGTCTTTTTTCGTCATGGGAGAGGCACATCCCGTAGTTCCTTCTCCGCACGCTTCGGTGCCGGGATTGAAAGAACCCCGGACACTGGTTCTGTTCGGTTTGCCAGAACCGCCTCCATCATCGGTCGGTGTCGGTAAGGTGTAACCGGTGCATGGTGTGGGTACATTCCGATCTTGCTCTGGCATCACTTCACTACGGGAGTACAGTCATACTGGATATATTGCAAGCTGCCGTGCGAATATAGCCAGCATTGGGTCACAAGCGTAGCCGACTTCATAACCTCTGAAAGTTTATCAATCAGAAGAGGCCGATTGGGCTGGCTTCAGAGAGTATACCAATCGCCGCTTCAGTAAACTGCCACCCCCTCGGATGTGCTAGCGAGAGGAAATTCCGAGAGACCATTAACGCAGCAGCCGTTCGCTTTATACCAGCCGGTCGAATACCCTTAGTGCGACCCAATTTCCCGGCGCAGGCAGTAGTACTCGCAGACAAGCATGATAGGATTCATTGTATGGACCCCACTAACCTCAAAATCAGTGAGTTGAATCTGGAAAAAAACAGGGTAGTCAACGAACATAAACGGAATTTGTGGCTGGAACACTTGGAGCAACGTAACTAAGGCACCGGTTTAGGCAAGCTGTGGTCTGCTGTTAAGTCACTCTCGAACCCACTCATATTTGGCGACGTAACTGTGACTGAAGAGATGCACCAGGTTGTTCAACTGTTAATTTATTATGCATCCTGAGAGTGACAAGGCTAGGAGCCATCACAATTTACCGTGGCCGTGGCCATTTTATGATATCCACGAGGAGGGCAGACCTTCCTTTTACCTCAATTTTCAAAAACGCCAGATCTCGGAGTTTTTTATGCCTCATTAAGGCAACGCAAAACACATAAAACTTTGGGTTCAAATGTCCGTGGGGGATACCTTTCCCCAAAACCCAAATTATAGGTAATTAAAGGTAGAATACGAACTTGATATAAAAATTTGACTTCAAGTCTCGCCCCACCCTCAAAAACCGCCCAAAAACGACATGGATAGTAAAGGAAGGTAAATGGAAGTAGAATAAGAAACTTGAATAAAAATGTTGGGTCCAGTCCGAGGAAGGCCGCCCCCCATAAAAACCAGTCCAAACGGACATGAAAGTCGATCGGGGCAATATGGGATTCAAACGGAAGGTACATGAGAGTAAAAGACGAAACTTATATAAAAAATTTGGAGGTCTATTCCCAGTCGGGTCGCCCTACCCCAAATGGGCATGTGGAACGAACTTGACAATTTGGACTCAAACGAAAGATATTTGAGAGTAGAATACAAAACTTATATAAAAGTTAGGGTCAATTCCCGGGGGGCGCCCACACCAAAATTATGCCCCAAATGGAAATGTATGCCAAACGGGACAACATGGGATTCTAATGAAAGGATAGTAAACAGTTAAATACATTTTTAAATAAGTAATTGGACAGGGCCCGCTCCGCTGCGACTTCTCTCACTTTTTTTTTTTATCTGAGCCCAATACTGGCACGGTCAGGAAAAATAGTCCTGTTTTGGGTTACTGGTACGGCATTTCAGATATTTCGCCCCAATGTAGATATCATATAGGTGCTCTACTCCCTTATATCTTTCATTTGAGACACATATTGCTGTGGTCGGTAAATAAGTATGTTTGGGGATATGGTGGACCGTCATATATCAGATTCGTTCTCTAGTCTCAAATACCTTTAATTTGAGCCCCCAATATTGTCATTATTGGTTTGTATTTCATTTAGCGGGCTTTGGAGCTGGCGCCAAACACTTGGCCTCAAAGTTGGATATCGAATTCGTTATCTACTATCTAGGGGTTGTATTTATTTAGTCATTCTTTTACAACACATCGAAATATCAATTTTCGACCCTACAAAGTAAATATATTTCGGATCGTCCTAAAATTCTAAGACGATTTGACGATGTCCGTGTGTCTGTCCGTCCGTCCGTTGTAATCACTCTACAGCTTTCAAAAATTGAGATATTGAGCTGAAATTCGGCACAGATACGTCTTTTTGATGTACGCTAGTTAAGTTCTCGAACGGGCTAAATCGGACCATATTTGGATATAGCTGTTATATAGACCGATCTGCCGATAAAGGGTCTGAAGCTCATAATGGCCATAAATGCTTTATTTTTTATCAGATTTCGCTGAAATTTGAAACAGTGACTAATTTTAGGCCTCATCCGACATCTGTCTCAAATATGGTTCAGATCGGACTATATTTAGATATAGCTGCCATATAGACCGATCTGCCGATTAAGGGTCTGAAGCCCATAAAAGCTTTATTTATTACCCGATTTCGCTGAAATTTGAAACGGTGAGTAGTTTTAGGCCTCCCAATATAGGATCCAAATATGGTTCAGATCGGACTATATTTAGATATAGCTGCCATATAGACCGATCTGCCGATAAAGGGTCTGAAGTCCATAAAAGCTTTTCTTTTTAACCGATTTCGCTGAAATTTTAAACAGTGAGTTGTTTTGAGCCTCCCTATATCCGAGCTTAATATGGTTGAGGTTGGACTATATTTAGATATAGCTGCCATATACACCGATACACCCCTCAAACTCCAAGGAATAAATTTTTTATATTAAATTGGTACTCTACTTTCAAATACCTTTCATTTTATACCCATATTGCCCAAACCGATGAAAGAGTCCTGTTGGGAGGTTTTCTGGGGGTGGGGACCCTCCGAACACTTTGTGCAAAATTTGTGTACCAAATTCGTACTCTACTCCTAAATACCTTTCATTTGATACCCATATTGTCCCAATCGGTAAACATGTCTGTCCGGGTGGGTTTTGAGATGGGGCGTCCCCCTAGGCTTTTGTGACCAAAAAATTGTATACCATAAGGTGGCATACAAACTTTCGTTTAAATCGGTCCATGCATCTCCGAGATCTGGCGTTTTTGAAAATTCGGGTATGGGGGAGGTCTGCTCCCCCTTCGGATTTCGAAAAATTTAGTATCCTATTTTCACCTTGGGCCCGAACTACCATCTGTGAAAATTTCATGAAAATCGGTTCAGCCGTTTTTGAGTCTATACGAAACAGTTCGGTCCAGCTGCTTTTCTATTAAAATAAAATAACAACAAAGTTTCCTAAAAAATTAATTTAATAAAGACTTCTAAAAAAATCAGTTGTTTGAAAAATCTTTTATAAAAATCTAATTTTAAATAAAATTTTATTATTTTATGTAAAATTATTTTTCTTTTATTTATTTTTGACAAAACCCTTCCAGGTAAATATTGTATGCCAGCTGAAGGCGTTACTTTACAGCCCAAATCAAATCTGCTGACCACAGAGGAAATATTCTATCTTGCCCGCATTTTTGTTGAACAGGGAGTGCGAAAAATACGATTGACTGGAGGTGAACCGACTGTACGTCGCGATATAGTCGATATCATAGGTGAAGTAAACACAAGTCAATATTACCTAACATTTCTTATCTAATCGTACAAATATTTTGTATTCCCCTCTAGCCAAACTCAAGGAAATACCAAATTTAGAAAATGTTGGCATTACCACAAATGCCTTGGTGCTGACTCGTTTGTTGGTGCCAATGCAGAGAGCGGGCCTGGATGCTATCAACATTAGTTTGGACACTCTAAAGCCAAAGCGTTTCGAAGAGATTACGCGACGCAAAGGCTGGGAGCGTGTCATAGCTGGCATTGATTTGGCCGTCCAACTGGGTTATAAGCCTAAGATCAATTGTGTTCTCATGAAGAACTTCAACGAAGACGAAATCTGTGATTTCGTCGAATTCACCCGTGATCGCAATGTAGATGTGCGCTTCATCGAATACATGCCATTTATGGGCAACAAATGGCAAACGGATAAATTGCTGTCGTTTGGTGAGACATTAAAACTGATACGCCAGAAATGGCCGGAATTTGAAGCCTTACCCAATGGTCCTAATGATACTTCTAAGGCCTACAAAGTTCCAGGCTTTCAGGGACAAGTCGGGTTTATAACCTCCATGACTGAGCACTTTTGTGGCACCTGTAATCGTTTGCGTCTTACGGCCGATGGTAATTTGAAAGTATGTCTGTTTGGCAATAAGGAAATTTCGCTTAAGGATGCTTTAAGGAACAACATATCGGAGGATGATTTAGTGGCACTGATATCGGCAGCAGTTAAAAGGAAAAAGAAGCAACATGCAGGTAAGTGAGCATTAATCATAAATCGAGTAGGGAGTGGTAAGTTGAGGAAGTTAATGAGCCTTTATATGACAAATGAAACTTTTTGCTGCAGAAAATTTTTTATAGTTGGATGAGATTTAATAGCCTATGATTTGGGAGTAAGATTTTAAATCAACTATAGAAGCTGTAGGTTCAACTCAGCTTTGTCATCTGACTGTTTTAGCCAATGAGTTTGTACAGAGTCTCTATCGCTTTGCTGTCGTTGGTCAGAATAGCTACCCTAAGATTGCCACTGTTGTTGTTGTAGCAGTTTATTGTGTTCTATCTTTCGTCTGCTTGATTCTGTCGAGTGTCAAGACCCAGGAACTCTGCGACTAAGATGGGGTGCGTCCACAGGGATCTGGGTCTGAGTCGAGTGGGTCTGGCTGGGCAATTAAACATGTGACGTGTATCGTGCGGTCCCCGGTTACATTCGGGACATACATCTTGCACGTCGGCATCAATCCTAGCTCTGTGGGAATTGAGGCGGCTGCATCTGCCGGATCCTAATTGAACCAGAACTACTGTGATTTGCCGGGGGAGGTCGATTTCTTCGGGTGCAATGGGTGGCGGTCGTTCTCCAAGGACTACATTCACTTGGTAGCTGTTTACCGCATCTACTACCGTGTCTACATGAATGTTGTCTAGACCTGTTTGATATACCGCTAGATCTAGAGGTTCTCTCTTGTAGCGCTGAACCTCACGCTCTAGATCATGTAGATCTACCTTAAGGGCGGTGGATATCCATCCACTAGCGCTGAACCTCACACTCTACATCATGTAGATCTACCTTAAGGGCGGTGGATATCCATCCACTAGATGATGGTCTCTATGATAACAGCCCAAAATGTAGTGCTTAGACAGCATGTAGTTGTGTCTTCGCACTGGTAGGATCTTTGTCTCCTGATGGAGGTGGTCCACATGAGAACTGAGGAGACAGCCCGTCGCAGTTCGGAGGGCGGCTGCATCTGCCGGATCCTAATAGAACCAGAACTACTCTGGTTTGCCGGGGAAGGTCAATTTCTCCAGGTACAATGGGAGCTATTCATCGCATCTTCTACCGTGTCTGCATGAATGTTGTCTAGACCCACTAGATCTACATGTTCTCTCTTGTAGCTCTAAACCTCACGCTCTAGATCACATAAATCTACCTTAAGGCTTCAGAGCGGTGGATACCTTTTCACAAGATGATGATTTGGATGGTCCCTACGAAACTCAGAAGGTATTGCAGAAGGCACAGCAGTAGTTAGGTCTTTTCACGGTTAGGATTTTTGTCTCCTGATGGAGGTGATCCACGTGAGAACTGAGGAGACAGCCCGTCGCAGTTCAATGGGCGGCATTCTGACAGATCTGAATACTACTCCATTGCGTGTCACAGAGCCGACGACACCACACTGGGAATGCATAACCTACCACAGACTGGCCAATTGCTTTGGGCGTGGTTGTTACTGTTGTTGTAGCCATATTTTCATGTGATGGTGGCGATCCTCGTCAAGCCCCTGTAGGTGAGAAAGCTCGTTTCGGTCCAAAGGACCGATTGCGGCGGAAATAGAGTGTCCATTGGTTATTTTATATCATATCGAGCATCATAGGCACTCAGTATGTGTACAAGGGCCAGTGCCGCCCGGTATCTCACTGAGACTCACCTCAGGCGTATTTGTAGTGAACAATGTGGCTGAAGATTTGGTGGCAGATATCTTCAGATTTCTTGCAGCGAAATATGAGGCAAGTTCGTTGAGGTAGACGTTCAACCTATCGCAGATCTCAACAATGGGTGGGGGGCCTGATGCCATGATCGTACAATCGTCCGCATATGATACGATCTCTATGCCGTCTGGAAGGGGTGGAATGGAGGATAGGTAGAGGTTAAACAGTGCCGGAGATGTAACCTCACCTTGGGAAACTCCCTGTTTCACTTTACGGTGCTTCGACTTCTTATTCCTAAATTCCACAATGACGACCACACAGATAATTCGCGACCCAGCGTTTTAGGCCTGGCTGGAGGGACGTGTTGGCGATGTCCTCAAATAGTTTGGCATGGCTGACCGTGTCGAATGCCTTCGATAGGTCCAGTGCCACGAGGACCATCCTATCACATGGCCTGGGCTGATTGAAGCCACGCCAAATGTGTGCGGTGATGGCATGCAGGTGGTCTGACCCCAAAGAGATGACGGCTTGCCTGGATACGTCACTCAGGAGATCAGGGGAAGCAATGGAGATGTCTGGCGAGCTGCTGCACCTCCTCGTAATCCTAGTGGGGGCATCCTCATTCACCGTGCAAAACGTGGAGCTATCAATCTGCTCTGCCAAAGCTATGCTACGCTGGTCGTTTCCTAGAGGAGAATGCCATGAAGTGTGATGCGCATTAAAATCCCCTAGACCCAGGCGATTATGGCCAGATAGCAACCCACTTATGTCGGGGTTGTAAGCTTGGCCACATTTGGTAGCTGTGTCCCACAATCGGCACACGTATAATATGCGGCCTGGCCGAACTTATTTCGTTTTTGTGTTCTTTCAAGTAGCGGAGTTAAAATTAACCACGTTATCATTCTCATGTAAAGGTTCATTAATTTCAATCCCTTGCCATAATCTTTGCTTTTTGCAATCATCATCATTGGAAGACTTTGTATTTGTTAATGAGGAAAAAATAATTGTTATTGTTATAGGCATGTTGAATCTGTCGCAAATGGAAAATCGTCCAATGATCTTGATTGGTGGATAGCCCCTGCTCAAAAGGTGCGTACTTGGAAGATGGTTTTGAGTTAATCTATAATATTTTCTTTTTTTATAGTTTCCCAGACATCAACATTCTATGGAAATCATCTTCATGCCCCCCCTTATCAAGCGAGTCCCACATATCCCTTTTCATCGTCATCATCATCATCAATAATCCACTTATTGAGTTCAAATCTAAAACACAAACCCTTCACAGCTACAGCAGCTCGTTTCTATAGTTCCGATAGCAACTGCAATAATTTGACCCATGTAGATGCCACAGGTAAAGCATCTATGGTAGATGTTTCCCAAAAGCCCATATCAACGCGCACAGCAGAAGCCAAAGCCCACATATATGTTGGTGCCGAAGTTGCCCGCCTTATACATTCGAATAATCTCAAGAAGGGTGATGTTTTGAGCGTGGCCCAATTGGCAGGTATCTTGGGTGCCAAAAAGACTTCGGATCTTATACCACTGTGTCACAATATCACCATATCATCGGTAAAAGTCAATGCTACCCTGGATTTGGATGCTCATATGGTTTTGTTGGAAGCTAAAGTTAGGTGTACTGGTCAAACAGGCGTTGAGATGGAAGCTTTGACTGCGGTTTCCATTGCAGCTCTAACCGTTTATGATATGTGCAAAGCCATTACCCATGACATGGTCATAAAAGACATACAATTGGTATCGAAATCCGGTGGCCAGCGAGGAGACTTTCGAAGACAATAATTTTAAATATTTTGTATATAGAATTACTATGCACCTGTGTATACGTATTTATATTGTTTTTGTTAGGAATTAATAAAAAACATAATGCACTTTAAAAAAAAGCAAAAATTGTACGTCAAAATTTCAGTGAAATTTTCTCTAAAGACAAAATTTCAGTGAAATTTCTCTAAAGACAAAATTTCAGTGAAATTTCTCTAAAGACAAAATTTCAGTGAATTTTTCTCTAAAGACAAAATTTCAGTGAAATTTTCTCTAAAGACAAAATTTCAGTGAAATTTTCTCTAAAGACAAAATTTCCATGAAATTTTCTCTAAAGACAAAATTTCCATGAAATTTTCTCTAAAGACAAAATTTCAGTGAAATTTTCTCTAAAGACAAAATTTCAGTGAAATTTTCTCTAAAGACAAAATTTCAGTGAAATTTTCTCTAAAGACAAAATTTCAGTGAAATTTTCTCTAAAAACAAAATTTCAGTGAAATTTTCTCTAAAGACAAAATTTCCATGAAATTTTCTCTAAAGACAAAATTTCTATGAAATTTTCTCTAAAGACAAAATTTTAGTGAAATTTTCTCTAAAGACAAAATTTCAGTGAAATTTTCTCTAAAGACAAAATTTCAGTGAAATTTTCTCTAAAGACAAAATTTCAGTGAAATTTTCTCTAAAGACAAAATTTCAGTGAAATTTTCTCTAAAGACAAAATTTCAGTGAAATTTTCTCTAAAGACAAAATTTCAGTGAAATTTTCTCTAAAGACAAAATTTCAGTGAAATGTTCTCTAAAGACAAAATTTCAGTGAAATTTTCTCTAAAGACAAAATCTCAGTGAAATTTTCTCTAAAGACAAAATTTCAGTGAAATTTTCTCTAAAGACAAAATTTCTGAAACTTTCCCGGTCTTCCTACCGCATCCGCAGATTTCGGCTCATCTTGTAAGGCCACCATAGGGCAAAGGTTAGCATGTACGCCTATGACGCTGAACGCCTGGGTTCAAATCCTGGCGATAACATCCGAAATGCTTCTAATGCTGGCGACGTTTGTGAGGTACTTTGCCATGTTAAAACTTCTCCCCAAAGAGGTGTCGTACTGCAGCCCTCCGTTGGGACTCGGCTATAAAAAAGGAGGGCCCTAATGATTGAGCTTAAACTTGAATCGGACAGCAGTCATTGATTTTTTTCTTCATTGTAACGAAAAATACTCATATATGTTAAGAAAGTTGTTCATAAATGTTATGACTTTTCTTAAACTATGTTTGATTTTCATAAATATTATGACATGTTTCATTAAATTGAGATTTATAAAAAGTGTTTCATAAATGTTAAGAACAATTTCATTGGGATGTGTTTAAATTTTTTTTTTTCATAAATATTATGACAAAATAATTAGTATCATGAACATTTTTCTTTCTGTGTGTCACCAGCCTTTGAGTCTTACTTTGCAGTCCAAGACTTGTGGAGTACATTGGTCGTATCTAAGGTTTTTAACAATTCAGCTTGCGAACTTAAACTGACATCATAGTTATTAGCTGTCTCTGTTCTTGAATAGGATTGATAGGAGTGACATTTCAACCGTGTGCACAAAAATTTATCGGCGGAATAAATGCGTAAACACGTACTACTGCCAACACGTGCGGCCACTTTATTTTTTTGAAGAAATGCCAACTTTTCTCGTTATTATACTTTTTATTTATAAAACACAACTCCAATTTTTTCCAATTTCTGTCCACTGATGCAAAGAAACTGAATAACTATGGGGAAACAAATAAAGGGGGTCTCATTTGTACAACAGCCACAAATCATAAGGTGCAATCCGCCATAAAGCTGATCGACGTTTTGCCAACACACATAAATAAATTTATGTACGTGTGTGTATACGTGTGCGTACATGAGCAGAGAATATGCGAGAAAGAAGATAACAACAAAGAGAATTCATACAAAAATCTGTCATCTTAATACTGGCCGGCTGCTAACAGATGTTCGCGTGAGACCACCTTATTAAATCCGCCTTGCTGAATAACTTAAAATACCGTTATTTCGAAGAATCACGATAAATCGATAACATAATCGTACCAATTTAACACAACCATGGGTATTTGCGCACTACATTGTGAATGACTATTTTGCATAGTGGGCACCAGTGATGCCAACTAGTGCTTGGTGCAGCTCTGTTTGCATGTTGCTATTATGCGACATTTTTCGTGTTTGTGTATGTATGGTCTTAGACAATAACCCACACATGCAACCAAACGTCGTGAAAACTCGTTGATAGATAGTGTACTCCGCGTAAAATATTGTACTCAGCTGTTTGCGGTACACTACCTGTAAGTGAATTTATCTCGATTTTGTGTAAAAAAAAGATTAAAAAGCACTAACTAACGAATAACTATTTTCGGAAATTTTACAAACAAATATATACTTTTAAGGAAGTCTTTCCGATGTTGTTGTTGGTGTAACCTCATTTTCATGTGGAGGTAGCGATTCTCCTCAAACTCCTGTAGGTGCGTAAGCTCGTTCCGGTCTATACGATCGATCGCCGCGGGAACATGGTGGCCATTGGTTATTTAAAGGCGCCAATAACCCGCCTTGTCGTATCGAGCATCATAGGCACTCTGTATTTATGCAAGAGCCAATGCCACTCGACCTCTCACTGAGACGCTCCACTCGATCAGCAGATTGTCCGCGACTGCAGTTACAGCTACTCCGGAGCATTCCACTATTCGCCACTGTGGACGCGCCCGTTAGTTCGCATCTAATCTTCTCGTGACGGCTATGAACACCGTATAGATCGGACCTCAATGTCCCACAGCTATCCCGTGCCGGGTTATTCCAATAATAGATGTGTATTTGGATTGCTGTTGGAGTAAACCTAAACACCAAGAAAATCACAAGCCTTGAACGAATAGACTCACAATATATCTACATCGCCTTTGAATATTTTCGTTTCGACCGCCCAGATGTTGTCTTGTTTAAACCTGCAGAGCGCTTATGTTCAAATCCCAGTTCGAATGAAAAAAATGTTCAGTCGTGGCTATACTCTCATTAATAATGGCGACGGAAAAATTCAGTTATCAAAAAATTCGATGCCAAGAGGTATCGTGAAGCAGCATTCCGTTCAGACTCGACCAAAAAATTCACCCACTGTTTAGCTAAAATTTTAAACGGACTGCATTCGTTGATATGAGAGAAAAATCCTTAATGGAATGTTTGGCATGGCAGAAAGTTACAGCAAAATTTTGACTTGATTAAAAAAATCAAATTTTCAAAAAGGGTAAGTGTAGAGCCTTTTTCTTGTTTGGTACTACCTTTTTAAGTTTTGGCAACTTTTTCGATTTTTGTGTGACTTAATAATTTAGTGGAAAAAAACACTAAATTGGCATCCCTGGTGGGCACAGCTGTTGTTAATCAATTCACAATAGTTTATAAATCGTGTGGCTAATAAACACCTTGTTTTTTTTATCTAAAGAAATAATTGTGTGTATTGCGGCAATTAATCATCATATAAACAAATATTTGTTCTTATCGTAGCCAAGAACAAGCAATTAATACATACCACAAAGTACTCAAAAATCAATAGACGCGATAGACTTAAATCTACAATTATCAGTAAAAACAAGAGTAAATAACTATTCAACAATCAGTGCAGTGCGTCTTTCTATTGGCGGCCATCAGCGAAGGCGAAGTGAAGCAATAAATTTTGATTTTTTTTGCCCAAAAAAAAAAGAAGAGGAGGAGATTTACGAAAGAAAAGAAGCTAAGAAAAATGCTACAGAATCTCATAGATTTTTGCAATTACTGGTGGTTCCGATATCTAATGGTGACCGAATTGTACATGGTCGAGAAGTGGGAGCGGGTCACAATACGTAAGTCTAGTCCAGTCTCTTTGCAATATGATATTCCATAACTTTATTTTTGGTTGTATTCTCCTTTTGGGCATATAGTATGTATAATGGGCATGGGGTAACTTGACAGTTCCATTAGCTCGAACAATTGTTTAAAACGAGTGGTGTGTATAACAAATTCCATTGTATATGTGGTCATTGGTTTGATGAAAGATAGAAGTAACCAAGCAGTCTGTCAGTCACGAACAGTGTGTGTTCGTGTGTATGTTGTTTAATTAACCTTGTGTTTCTCTGTGCTCCGCATCTGATGTTTGGTTAATTTTATCATTGCCAACAATATTCAAATATGAGAGGGTTCTAATATTAGAAATATTTGTATGCTAGACGACTAAATGTTAGCCTAAGAATATTAAATTCAATATTGTTTTGGACTTGGCACAATCTTGTGGAAAACCATTTTCAAGTACTGTTTTCTCATATCTTCCCTCTATGAGCGCTGGTAAAACTTTTTTCTTATTGCCCTTGTAATCTTGAATGTATGAATTTATTTGTTCGTGGCTTTTATTGTCGCCAAAGCCGTATCAGTCTGCAATTATCAAACTCAAATAGTAGCCACATATCTTTCCCCATAGAATTTAGTCGAATCGATTTGGAGTGTTAGTTCCAATTTAGAATAGGAAATTGAACTTGTCGGAATTCCAAGATTGTTTGAGAGAGAGAAGTGAAGTAGAAATTTGACTCCTCATTCTCCCTTTCATAAACTGGAAAATGTCGCATCTATCTTGGGCCATGGAGAGGGGTTTCACCCTTATTCAGTCACATGCTTTATTCAGTCAATTTGCCCATAAACATTCCATTAAGAAACTGGTGCAAACTTCTCACATATCAATGAATGCAGTCCGATTCAAGTTTTAAAGCTCAATTATAAGGGCTCTCCTTTTTATAGCCGAGTCCGAACGGCGTGCCGCAGTGCGACACCTTTTTGGGGAGAAGTTTTTACATGGCAAAGTACCTCACAAATGTCGCCAGCATTAGGAGGGGATAACCACCGCTAAAATTTTTTTTCTGAGGCGGACATGCTAACCTCTGCGCTACGGTGGCCTACTCAGTTACACACAATGTTGAATTCCTACCAATGTAAAAACCAATTTTACCAGTAATGCTGTTGCTTATTTTCGTTTAATTTTTAATAATAATGTTGACCACGTACGAAGCAATTGGCCGGTCTGTGGTAAGTTATGCAGTGCCAGTGTGGTCTCGTCAGCTCTGTGACACGCAGTGGAATAATCCCGGTACGGGATAGCTGTGAGCACCACACAGGCTGGAACATTGAGGTTGGATCTGTGTGGTGTTCATTGCTGTCACGAGAAGCTTAGCTGCGAGCTACCGGGCGCGGTCACAGTTTGCGGAATGTGGAATGCTCCATACGGAGTAGCTGCAACGGCAATCGCGGACAATCAGCTGTATCGAGCGGAGAGTCTCCGTAAGAGACCGGGCGGCACTGGCTCTTGCACACATACTGGGTGTCTATGATGCTCGATATGCCAAGGAAAGGCAAATGGCGCCTTTAATAAACCAATGGCCACTCTGGTCCCGCGGCAATCGGTCCTTTGGACCGAAATGAGCTTGTTCCCCTACAGGGGCTTGACTAGGATCGCCACCATCACATGAAAATATGGCTACAACAACAACAAAAACCACACCCAAAGAAATTGTCCGGTCTGTGGTAGGTTATGCAGCGTCAGTGTGGTCTCGTCGGAACTGTGACACGCAAAGGAATCATATTCATATCTGTCTGAATGCCGCCCATAGAACTGCGACGGGCTGTCCCCTTAGTTCTCACGGGCACCACCTCCATCAAGAGACAAAAATTCTAACCGTGCAAAGACCTAACTACGTCCTGTACCTTCTGGACTTCGTAGCTGTTATTGCAGGGACCATCGAAATCATCATCTTGTGGATAGGTATCCACCGCCCTGAAGCCTTAAGGTAGATCTATATGATCTAACTACATGCTGTACCTTCTGCTATACCTTCTGAACTTTGTAGATTTTATCGCACTGACCATCCAAATCATTATCTAGTGGATAAGTATCCACATCTCTGAAGCCTTAAGGTAGATCTATATGATCAAGAGCGTGAGGTTCAGCGCTACAAGAGAGAACTTCTAGATAAAGCGGTATATCAAGCTGGTCTAGACAACATTAATGCAGCCACGGTAGAAGATGCGGTGAATAGCTCCCATTGTACATGAAGAAATTAACCTCCCCCGGTAAACCATAGTAGTTCTGTCTCAATTACAATTCAGCAAATGCAGCCGCCTCAACTCCTACAAAGCAAGGATTAATGCCAACGTGCAGGATGTGTGTCCCTATTGTGATCTGGGACCACACGACACACTTCACCTGCTTAACTGCCCAGCCAGACCCACTGGACTCTGACCCAGATCCCTCTGGACGCACCCCATCTTAGTCGCAGATTACCTGGATCTAGATACTCAACAGAATCAAGCAGATAAAAGACAGAATACAGCTACAACAAGGACAACGCTTTGCATGCCATGAACCGCACTTTGGTTTCAATCAGCCCAGGCCATATGATAGGGCGCTCCTCGTGGCACTAGAACTATCGAAGGCATTCGATACGGTCAGCCATGTCAAACTATTTCAGAACATTGCCAACACGTCTCTCCAGCCAGGCCTGAAACGCTGGGTGGCGAATTACATGTGTGGTCGCCAGTCTTTTGCGGAATTTAGGGATAAGAAGTCGAAGCACCGTAGAGTGAAACAGGGAGTTCCCCACGGCGGGTTTATATCCTGGCACTATTTAACCTCTACCTACCTTCCATTCTAACTTTCCAACGGCGTTGATAATATGCCTGCCGAACTGTTGCGGTATGGGGCAAACCCCATAGCTCAAGCAATCACCCCAATAATCAGGAGGCCTGGGTTACAGGTTTTCCGTCACGACGTTCTTATGCCCCAGGGCATTCCTGAAAAAAATCCTTGTTGTTGTTGTTGTAGCAGTGTTTTGCACAATGCAGCGGGTCAATACGGTACGTACAACCGGTTGCCGTGCTAAAGTTTCAATCCGTTTCAATGGAAAAGAGAGAGCCGACCTTTCAGGAAGGAGGGAAAAACCACAGCCGAAATTTTGTTTTCTGATGGTTTCGCCAGGATTCGAACCCAGGCGTTCAGCGTCGTAGGCGGACATGCTAACCTCGGCTTTATCTACTAAGTATATAAACGGAAGGAAGGTTTCAAACAAAAATCAACAGAATCGATAGTACGGTCCATATAATTTAAAGCTTGAAGATTATTTCGTGCAAATGTTGGCCGTGAATGCGTCTCAAATAATCCATCCGCTTAGTCAAATTTTGGCATACTCTTTCCAACATTTCGGCCGGTATCTCACGAATAAATGCTTCAAGGTTGTCTTCCAATGCAACAATTGAAGCGGGCTTGCCTGTCACGTTTTCTGGATGCATTGGTAGCTCTTGCCATGGAGCCAAAAATGAGAAAAAACAGGTAAAAGCTTTCTAAGTTCGGCCGGTCCGAATCTTGGGAACTTACCACCATGGATTCTGCTAAAAATTTATACAAAATAAATTTAGTTGAAGGGCATAATTTTATTCTACATACCAAACTTTTGTCAAACCAGCAAAAATTAAAGCTTCTAGGAACCAAACAAGGATGATCAGAGACCGGTTTACATGGGAGCTATGTCAGGTTATAGACTGATTTCAACCGCATTTGCCACAGTTGTTGGAAGTCGCAACAGAATACGGCATGCAAAATTTGAGCAAAATCAGACAAAATTTGCGGGCTGTAAGGATTCAAGAAGTCAAATCGGGAGATCGGTTTGTAAGGGAGCTATATCAGGTTATAGACAGTTTTGAACCGTACTTGGCACAGTTGTTGAAAGTCATAACAGAATACACCATGCTAAATTTCAGCCAAACCGGACGAAAATTGCGGTTTGTAAGCGCTCAAGAAGTTAAATTGGGAGATAGGTTTATATGGGAGCTATATCAGGTTATAGACCGATTTGGACCGTACTAGGCTCAGTTATTGGAAGACCCAACAAAACACTACATGCAAAATTTCAGCCATATCGGAAAAAAATTGCGGCTTAAAAGGAGTTAAGAAGTCAAATCGGGAGATAAGTTTATATGGGAGCTACATCTAAATCTTATCCGATATGGTTCATTTGCATTGCCCAACGATCTACATCAATATTAAGCATCTGTGCGAAATTTCAAGTGGCTAGCTTTACGCGTTCGTCCGCTAGCGTGATTTTGACAGACGGACGGACGGATTTGGCTAGATCGAGGCAGAACGTCGAGACAATAAACAAGTAAAAGCGTGCTAAGTTCGACCGGGCCGAATCTTTTATACCCATGGATCGCATTTGTCAAATTCTTTAAAGCCTCCCGACTCCCGATACAAATATGTGAACATCGGACTATATTTAGATAAAACTGCCATATAGACCGATTTGCCGATAAGTGGCCTGAAGCCCATTAAAGCTTTATTTAGTACCCGATTTCGCTGAAATTTGAAAGAGTGAATTGTTTAAAATCTCCCGATTTCGACCTAAATATGGTTCAAATGGGACTATATTTAGATATAGCTGCCATATAGACCGATACTCCGATAAGTGGTCTGAAGCCCATAAAAACTTTATTTACTGCCCGATTTCGCTGAAATTTGAAACAGTTAGTTGGTGTAAGCCTCCCGACATCGGATCCAAATATGTTTTAGATCGGACTATATTTAGATATAGCTGCCATATAGACCTATCTGCCGATAGGTCTATATGGCAGTTTTTTTTTTTTTATGGTCTGAAGCCCATAAAAACTTTATTTACTACCCGATTTCACTGAAATTTGAAAGTTTCCCGACATCCGGTACAAATATCTAAATATGATTCAGATCGGACAATATTTACATATAGCTGCCATAAAGATCGATCTGCAGGTTGAGGGCCTGAAGCCCATAAAAGCTGCATTTATTATCCGATTTCGATGAAATTTGAAACAGTGAGTTGTTTTAAGCCTCCCGACTTTCGACTCAAATATAGTTCAGATCGGACTGTATTTAGCTATAGCTGCCATATAGACTGATCTACCGATTTAGGATCTACAACCCATAAAAGCAGCATCTACAGGGTGGCTGATGAAAGCCGCTACCAAAAAAAAATGTAATAACTTTTTTTCTATTTAATAATAATAATTTAATAATTAATTTAATTAATTAATTAATTAATTTAATTAATAATAATTTAATAATTAATTTAATAATTTAATTTAACATGAATAAAAGAAAAATGTATTCCATACACCGAAAAAAAAATGTAGCAATATTCATCATTGTAGCAATATTCATCAGCCACCCTGTATTACCGAATTTCGCTGAAACACGAAACAGTGAGCCTCCCGACGTCCCGACATTTTTAATAAAATAGGAAGATTAATATATCCATAGTGGTGGGTATCCTAAGTTCGACCGGTGCCACCTTTTCACTTGATTTTAGATATTTTCTATTAGATTGGTAGCATAACTCTGCTAAACTCGTAACGGAGCGTTGCTAAGTGAATGGGTTTGTGTCTCTGCTGATTAAGGTTAACTTTCCCTTCACTGCAATCGTTAAGAGTGCAGAACGAAACCATGGATGTCGAGGGGCCAAATACTATTACAAGGGGTCTAAAAAACCCCCAAATTCTGATATTGACTATAACTGGTACAAATGTTAGTGGATTTCTTCGAAACTTGATAAATTCTGGCTACGAAATGCCGCATTTGTGCATTGAATGCCTTCAATCGGAAATCAGGGCTATGTGGCAGCTGCACACAAATGTGGTCAGATCTAGTCCATGCTCAGATGTGGGGTCCATCCAACTCACTGTTACATCAGATAAGGGTAGAAAAGCGAATTTTTAGGCTCAAACATTTTAATCGGGAGATGGTTTTAAATCTCTATCTACTCGGAGCGGTTGTTCATTGAAATCGGGGCAAAACTACGACATTCTGAACTCAAATTTCATATCGGGAGATTGGAATAAAGGGTGCTACATCAAGATATAGGCTATCTTTGAACGTAAGACTTAAGACTTTAGATTGGTTTTGACACAAAAAAAAAAAAAAAAACGGATATGTCTAAATCCTATATGAATAACGACGATCTAGTACTTTGTAGCGTTGAAAATGTAAAATTTGAGGTATTCCAAATGGAATGACGAAATGGCTAACTCTTCGGTGGTGGATGTGAATACATATGCAACATTTTTTGCTAATAAAACATTTGGTAGGTTTTGGTCGCGTTTGGTAGGATTTTTCTTAAATTTTGTTAGGAAATAATTTTCTTGTGTGGCAACACTGGTTGGCACACATTCTGTTTATTAACTCTTCTTGTATACTGGGCACAGTATACTAAAGATGAAATCATTGGTGGCTATGTGTTATTCAAGCTTATGAGCTAACAGTGTATCTCATCCGCTATGTTGAAGTTAATTCGGCAATCCATAGGCTCCTGCTTCCTTATTGGCCTTTACCTGGTTGGGTGGTCTATTTTGAATTTTATTAACTATAATTTTATTGCATGGTACTCCGCCTATGGAGGATTACACCGTAGCGCAGAGGTTAGCATGTCCGGCTATGATGTTGAACGCCTGGGTTCGAATCCTGGCGAGACCAACAGAAAAAATTTTCAGCGGTGGTTTTCCCTTCCTAATGCTGACAACATTTGTGAGGTACTATGCCATAAAAAACTTCTCTCCAAAAATGTGTCGTACTGCGGCACGCCTTTCAGACTCGGCTATTAAAAGGAGGCCCCTTATCATTGAGCTTAAAACTTGAATCGTACTGCACTCCTTGACATGTGAGAAGTTTGCCCCTGTTCCTTAGTGAAATGTTCATGGGCTAAATTTGCATTTGGAATGTACTCCGCCTATGCCTGCGGTGCAAATTCAACTTAAACAAGTAAAAGCGTGCTTAGTTCGGCCGGGCCGAATCTTATATACCCTCCACCATGGATCGCATTTGTCGAGTTCTGCTATATCAAGATATGATCCGGTTTGGACCACAATCAAATTATATGTTGGAGACCTGTGAAAAATGTCAGCCAATTCGAATAAGAATTGCGCCCTTTGGGGGCTTAAGAAGTAAAATAGAGAGATCGATTTATATGGGAGCTGTATCGGATTATAGACCGATTCAGACCATAATAAACACGTATGTTGATGGTCATGAGAGAATCAGTCGTACAAAATTTCAGGCAAATCGGATAGGAATTGCGCCCTCTAGAAGCTCAAGAAGTCAAGATCCCGGATCGGTTTATATGGCAGCTATATCAGGCTATGTTCCGATTTAAACAAATACTTGGAACAGTTGTTGGATATCATAACAATTTGCTACGTGCAAAATTTCATACCAATCGGATAAGAATTGCGCCCTCTAGAGGCTCAAGAAGTCAAGTCCCCAGATCTGTTTATATGGCAGCTATATCAGGTTATGTACCGATTTAAACCATACTTGGCACAGTTGTTGCATATCATAACAAAATACTTCGTGCAAAAATTCATTCAAATCGGAAAAGAATTGCGCCCTCTAGAGGCTCAAGAAGTCAAGACCCAAGATCGGTTTATATGACAGCTATATCAGGTTATTGACCAATTTGAACCATACTTAGCACAGTTGTTGGATATCATAACAAAATACTTCATGCAAAAATTCATTTAAATCGGAAAAGAATTGCGCCCTCTAGAGGCTCAAGAAGTCAAGACCCATGATCGGTTTATATGACAGCTATATCAGGTTATGGATCAATTTGAACCATACTTAACACAGTTGTTGGATGTCATAACAAAACACGTCGTACAAAATTTCATCCCAATCGGATAAGAATTGCGCACTCTAGAGGCTCAAGAAGTCAAGACCAAGATCAAGAGGTTATGGACCGATTTGAACCTTATTTGACACAGTTGTTGAAAGTAAGAATAAAATACGTCTTGCAAAATTTCAGCCAAATCGGATAGGAATTGCGCCCTCTAGAAGCTCAAGAAGTAAAAACCCCAGATATATTTATATGGCAGCTATATCTGGTTATGAACCGATTTGAACCATACTTGGCACAGTTGTTGCATATCATAACAAAATACTTCGTGCAAAATTTCATTCCAATCGGATAAGAATTGCGCCCTCTAGAAGCTCAAGAAGTCAAGACTCAAGATCGGTTTATATGGCAGCTATATCAGGTTATTTACCGATTTCAACCATACTTGGCACAATTTTTGGATATCATAACAAAATACTTCGTGCAAAAATTCATTCAAATCGGAAAAGAATTGCGCCCTCTAGAGGCTCAAGAAGTCAAGACTCAAGATCGGTTTATATGGCCGCTATATCAGGTTATGAACCGATTTGGACCATACTTGTCACAGTTGTCGGATATCATAACAAAACACGTCGTGCAAAATTTCACTCAATCGTATGAGTCTCAAGAAGTCAAGACCCAAGATCGGTTTATATGACAGCTATATCAGGTTATGGACCAATTTAAACCATACTTAGCACAGTTGTTGGATGTCATAACAAAACACGTCGTACAAAATTTCATCCCAATCGGATAAGAATTGCGCCCTCTAGAGGCTCAAGAAGTCAAGACTCAAGATCAGTTTATATGGCAGCTATATTAGGTTATGAACCGATTTGAACCATACTTGGCACAGTTTTTGGATATCATAACAAAATACTTCGTGCAAAAATTCATTCAAATCGGAAAAGAATTCCGCCCTCTAGAGGCTCAAGAAATCAAGACCCAAGATCGGTTTATATGGCAGCTATATCAGGTTATGGACAGATTTGAACCATACTTGACACAGTTGTTGGATATCATAACAAAACACGTCGTGCGAAATTTCACTCAATCGTATGAGTCTCAAGAAGTCAAGACCCAAGATCGGTTTATATGGCAGCTATATCAAAACATGGACCTATATGGCCCATTTACAATACCAACCGACCTACACTAATAAGAAGTATTTGTGCAAAATTTCAAGCGGCTAGCTTTACTCCTTCGGAAGTAAGCGTGCTTTCGACAGACAGATGGACGGACGGACGGACATGGCTATATCGGCTTAAAATGTCATGACGATCAAGACTATATACTTTATGGGGTCTTAGACGAATATTTCGAGAAGTTACAAACAGAATGATGAAATTAGTATACCCCCCTCCTATGGTGGAGGGTATACAAATTCTAATATTTCTGCTATTGAAAGCAATCAGTTATTGACTCGCTGCTAGAAGATAAAGAATAAAATGAAATATTCACTTCAATTCCAATCGGATTTGTTCACACTATCGGACAGTTATAAGTTGGTGTTGGTAAATTCTAAATTAAGTGGTTGGTGGTTCAACCTGAAAACTAAAACCTTGCATTAAGTTTTAATTTTATGTGTATGTGTTATAGTTTTATCGCTTGTTCATCATAAACTGCACTGCGTCAACTCTAAAAAAAAATAATGTATAAAAATGTCTATTTTTTTCTCACTTGCACAACAAAACAAAAATCATGCGATTTGATATCTTCTGTCATCCCTTTTCCTCCCCGGCTGACATCGTTTTTCTTCACATGCTGGTCTTCTATAGATATCATCTTTGCGATATTGTTTATACTCTTCTGGTACTTTAACTACTCGATCCTGCTCTCACTGACTGGAAGTCTATTTGGTGTCACGCCCATGTCAACGCTAATGGAGGCGCAAAGTAGCACCAAAGTTATGTAACACAACTAATAATTATAAGCCTTCAATTTGTTAAGACACGCATAGTTTTTAGTCAAGAAGCCTACCAAAAAAAAAAAAAAAAACGAAAATAACAACTAAATAAACGAATGTCGTAAGTTCCATAAGTTACGCAAAACTAAAAAAAATGAGACTAAACCAGAAAAATCACACAATCCTGTAGCAAAACAAAAAGAGAAGAAAAAAAGCTAAGAGTTAACGAAGAATCTTTTGTTGGTTTACTATTTATCAATGCAAAACACACTAGAGATACATGCCAAAGCGGAGTAACTTTAGAAAGCTGAATGTTAAAGAAGCCTTAAATACATATTATATATATATATATTTATATACAGACATACATACATACCTATATACAAATGGTACTTTTAACTTAGAATTTTGCACATTTAACTTTCTCCCACAACAAAAACAAAAACACAATTTCAAGATTCCAAATCAATCCACATCCATACCGTAGTCAACAGTTATATATATACCAGATCGAATTGTCTGGGCAACAACTCCCCACCTTTTTTTTCTAGGATATTACTTTAGTAAGAGTATAAATAATAATTTTAAAAACAAATCCTTCAGTTTTTGTTTTTCCACACACTCCTTCTTACTGAATATCTTCTCAGCACACCATCCTTCCAACACACCCACCTCTCTGTAGAGTTATAATTTTTGAAGACCATTCTTACTGTCTGTCTTCTGAGCACACCTAGAAGAACCTTAAGATCCAAGTCCCACAAAAATCCAATGTATGATGTAATAGCTGCATAAGAAAGAAATAATCACGAAATGATTAAAAACAAAACAATTAAGTAATCTCTCTCTCTCTTAATGAATTATTTTCTATACACGGAATAACACTTAGTTACTTAGATATTTTCTACCTACTTACAAATATTTAAAATAAATAAATCATTGTTTATTTTTCGTGCGTTTATTGTTTACCTATATATGCAATAAATCAAGTTATATATACATATGTTTAAATTTATTTAAAAATATTTTCATTTTGAGTAAAAATTTCTTTGATGGTAAGATTGTTTTTTAATCCATCAGCCACAGGCCTACGGTGAATGTAACAATGACAAAATTTAAAAATTCCAAAGAAAAGGATACTCTTCTCCTAGTACTTTTATACCTTCTCGCAACAAAAAGTCTAGTTTTTGCACTATCCTTAACGAAATTGTAGCCTTCCTAAAGAAAGAGTAGTTTGGTACACTTTTCCAAAGGAAAGTGTGGTTTAAGTACACTTTTCCAAAGGGAAGTGTGGTTTATGGTTGCCCAAAAAGTAATTGCGGATTTTTTAAAAGAAAGTAAATGCATTTTTAATAAAACTTAGAATGAACTTTAATCAAATATATAATTGCCATTTTGTTCGATAACCTTTTGCCATTTTCCTGGCAAATTTAGTATTCCACGCTCATAGAACTTCTGGCCTTTATCTGCAAAAAACTGAACCAAGTGCGATTTTATAGCCTCAGCATTGCCGAAAGTTTTACCATTTAAGGAGTTCTGCAAAGATCGAAATAAATGGTAGTCTGATGGTGCAAGGTAAGGGCTATATGGTGGGTGCATCAAAAGTTCCCAGCCAAGCTCACTCAGTTTTTGGCGAGAGACCAAAGATGTGGGCGGTCTAGCGTTGTTCTGGTGGAATATGACACCTTTACGATTGACCAATTGTGGTCGCTTCTCCTTGATGGCTGTATTCAATTTGTCCAATTGTTGACAGTAAACATCCGAATTAATCGTTTGGTTCCTTGGAAGCAGCTCAAAATATACCACACCCTTCCAATTCCACCAAACAGACAGCATAACCTTCTTTTGGTGGATATTTGCCTTTGAAGTGGTTTGAGCTGGTTCACCATCGTTTTCGACTAACGTTGTTGTAAACAATTCATTTTTCATCTCCAGTTATGATTCGTTTTAAAAACGGATCGAATTCATTGCGTTTAAGGTGCATATCACAAGCGTTGATTCGGTTTGTTAAATGAATTTCTTTCAATACATGTGGTACCCAAATATCAAGCTTTTTTATATTTAAATTCTCTCCTATCTCACGCTCAGTTACATGACGATCCAATTCGATTAATGCTTTGTTTTGGTCATCACCAACTTCATTTGGCCGACCTGAACGTGGCTCATCTTTAAGTGAAAAATCTCCAGAACGGAATTTGCGAAACCAATTTTGACACTGGCTTTATCACCATACACATCTCGTAACGAAAATAATAAAGTAAAATATGACGAAAATGCTCCTTTGTGGGCTCCATATTAAAATTGACGCCAAACAAACAAATGTAAACAAAATTTCGCGCACTTTTTTCTAAAGTAAGCTAAAAGTAACAGCTGATAACTGACAGAAGAAAAAATGCAATTACAGAGTCACAAGCCGTTGAAAAAATTTGTCAACGCCGACTATATGATAAATCCGCAATTACTTTTTGGGCAACCATAAGTACACTTTTCCATATGAAATCATAGTTTTAGTACAATTTCTTATAGGAAAGAGTAGCTTCAGCATCTTTTCCCAAAATAAAGAGTAGTTGTAATTCCCTTTTTCAAAAAGAAAGTGTAGTTTTGGTACTGTTTCCCAAAGGAAAGCGTAGTTTAGTATTCTTTGCCAGAGGAAAGTGTAGGTTTTGTGCTACTTGACCGAAGGATATTCCAGTTTTAGAACTCTTTGTCTGCGAAAGTCTAGTTTTATAGTTTTAGTATTCCTTGCCAGAGGAAAGTGTAGGTTTTGTAATACTTGATCGGAGGATACTGCAGTTTTGGGACTCTTTGTCTGGGAAAATGTTGTTGTTGAACTTTCTCCAGAAAAAGGGAAGTTTATGTAATCTTTTCCCAAGTAAAAGGTAGTTTTAGTATCTTTCTCAAAGAAAATGTTAGTTTTAGTACCCTTTTTACAAGAAAGGTTAGTTTTAGTACCCTATTCAAAAGAGTGTTGTTAGTACTTTTTCCAGAAAAAAAGGTAATTTTATGTAATCTTTTCCCAAGTAAAAGGTAGTTTAGTACCTTTTATTTTTAGTACCTTTTTTACAAGAATGGTTAGTTTTACTACCCTATTTAAAAGAAAAGTTAGTTTAGGGTACTAAAACTACTCTTTAGTACTCTTTGCTAAAGGAAAGTGTAGTTTTTGTACTACTTGGCGTAAGGATACTGCAGTTTTTGCACTGCTTGACTCGCAGTTTTAGTACTTTTTGACTGGAAAAGTGTAGTTAGTACTTATTCCACGAAAAGGATAGTTAATGCATTATTTTCCCAAGTAGAAGGTAGTTTTAGTATCTTTCTCAAAGGAAATGATAGTTTTAGTACCCTTTTTACAAGAAAGGTTAGTTTTAGTACCCTATTCAAAAGAAAGGTTAGTTTAGGGTACTAAAAGTACTCTTTAGTACTCTTTGCTAAAAGAAAGTATAGTTTTTGTACTACTTGACCTGAGGATACTGCAGTTTTTGTACTACTTGACTCGCGGATACTGCAGTTTTAGTACTTTTTGACTAGAAAAGTATTAGTTAGTACTTTTTCCATGAAAAGGAAAGTTTATGCATTATTTTCCCGAGTAGAAGGTAGCGTAATTTTAGTACCCTTTTCAAAGGAAAGGGTAATTTTAGTACCCTTTCCCAACGTAAAGGGTAGTGTAAGTACCCTTTATCAAACGATAGAGTAGTTTAAGTACCTTTTTCCAAAGAAAAGGGTAGTTTTAGTACCCTTTCACAAAGTAAAGGGTAGTTTTAGTACCCTTTCCCAAAGTAAAGAGTAGTTTTAGTACCCTTTCCCAAAGTAAAGGGTAGTTTCAGTACCCTTTCCCAAAGTAAAGGGTAGTTTTAGTACCCTTTCCTAATTGAAAGGGTAGTTTTGGTACCTTTTCCCGAAGGAAAGGTTAGTTTTGCTATCCTTACCCAAAGGAAAGGGTAGTTTTAGTGCCCTTTTCCAAAAGAAAGGGTAGCTTTAGTACTCTTTCTTAAGGGGCAAGGGTAGTTCTCGTAAACTTTCCCAACGGATAGGTAAGTTTTACCAAAGGAAAGATAGTTTTAGTACCCGTTCTCAAGGGAAAGGAAAGTTTTGGTGCCTTTTCCCAAACGAAAGTTAAGTTTTAGTACCCTTTCCCAAAGAAAAGAGCATGTTTAGTTTGCTTTCCCAAAGAAAATGTAGTTTTGGTACTCTTTCCCAAGGAAAGGGTAGTTTTAAAACCCTTCCCCAAAAAAAAGGATGGTTTTAGTATCCGTTCTCAAAAGAAAGGGCAATTTTAGTACCCTTTCTCAAAGGAAAGGGTAGTTTTAGTGTCCTTTCTCAAAGGAAAGGGTAGTTTTAGTACCCTTTCTCAAAGGAAAGGGTAATTTTAGTACCCTTTGTCAAGGGAAAGGGTGGTTTTATAACACCTTCTCAAAGAAAAGTGTAGTTTTAGAACCAAAGGAAAGGTTAGTTTTGGAATCCGTTCCCAAAGGAAAGGGTGGCTTTAGTACCCCTTCCCAAAATAAAGGGGAGTTTTAGTACCCTTTCCCATAGAAAAGAATACTTTTAGTACCCTTTCCCAAAGGAAATTCCAGTTTTAGTACCCTTTCTCAGAGGAAAGGGCAGTTTTAGTACCCTCTTCCAAAAAAGGGTAGTTTTAGTTTTTTCAAAGAAATGTTTTAGTTTTTCCAAAGGAAAGGTTAGTTTTACTACCCTTTTCCAAATTCTTTAGAGAGGTTTTAATATCTTTTCTCAAGAGAAACGGTAGTTTTAATACCTTTTCCCAAAGGACAGGGTAGTTTCAGTACCCTTTCCTTTGGGAAAGGAATGGGTGGTTTTAGTACCCTTTCCCAAAATAAAGGGTAGTTTTAGTACTGTTTCCTAAAGGAAAGGGTAGTTTTAGTACCCTTTCCCAAAGGAAGGGTAGTTTTAGTATCCTATACTAAAGGAAAGGGTAGTTATAGTAACCTTTCCCGAAGGAAAGGGTAGTTTTAGTATCGTTTCCCATGGAAGGGGTAGTTTTGCTAACCTTACCCAAAGGAAAAGGTAGTTTTATTGCCCTTTCCCAAAGAAAGGGTAGCTTTAGTACTCTTTCCCAAGGGAAAGAATAGTTTTAGTACTCCTTCCCAAGGGAAGGATAGTTTTAAAACACTTTCCCAAAGAAAAAGAAAGGATAGTTTTAAAACACTTTCCCAAAAGAAAGGGTAGTTTTAGTATCGTTTCCCATGGAAGGGGTAGTTTTGCTAACCTTACCCAAAGGAAAGGGTAGTTTTCGTACCCTCTCCAAAGGGATAGGTTAGTTTTACCAAAGGAAAGGGTAGTTTTAGTACCCTTTCCCTAGGGAAGGATAGTTTTAAAACACTTTCCCAAAAGAAAGGGTAGTTTTAGTATCCTTTCTTATAGGAAAGAAAGAAAGGGTAGAAAGGGTAGTTTTAGTATTCTTTCTTATAGGAAAGTCTTATAGGAAAGGGCAATTTTAGTACGCTTTCTCCAAGGAAATGGTAGTTTTAGTGTCCTTTCTCAAAGGAAAGGGTGGTTTTACTATACTTTCTCAAAGGAAAGGGTAATTTTAGTACACTTTCTCAAAGGAAAGGATAGTTTTAGTGCCCTTTATCAAAGGAAGGGATAGTTTTAGTACACTTTCTCAAAGGAAATGGTAGTTTTAGTATACTTCCTCAAAGGAATGGATAGTTTTAGTATACTTTCTCTAAGGAAAGAGTAGTTTTAGTACCCTTTCTCAAATGAATTGGTAGTTTTAGTACCCTTTCTCAAAGGAAAGGGTAATTTTATTGCACTTTTCCAAAGGAAATGGTACGAGTAGGTTTTTAACACTTTTCCAAAGGAGAGGGTAGTTTTAGTACATATTCCCAAGATAATTTTAGTTTTAGTACTATTCTCTAAGAACATTATAGTTTTAGTAATATTTCCCAAGAAAATTATAGTTTTAGTACAATTTCCCAAGAAAATTGGAGTTTAAGTACTATTTCCCTAGAAAATAATTGTTTTAGTACAATTTCCCAAGATAATTGTAGTTTTAGTACTATTTCCCTAGAAAATTATAGTTTTAGTACTATTTTCCAGGATTTTTTTTATTAGTATTATTTCCCTAGAAAATTATAGTTTTAGTACTACTTTCCAATAAATTTATAGTTTTAGTACTATTTCCCAAAAAAAATATAGTTTTAGTATTATTTCCCAAGAAAATGATAGCTTAAGTACTATTTCCTAAGAAAATTATTGTTTTAGTACTATTTCCTAAGAAAATAATGGTATTAGTACTATTTCCGAAGAAAACGATAGTTTTATTACTATTTCCCATGAAAGTGACAGTTTTAGTACTTTTTTCGAAAAACTATTTTTGGTACTATTTCCTAGTAAAATTTTAGTTTTAATACTATTTCCCAGAAAAATTATATATTTAGTACAATTTCCCAAGAAAATTTTAGTTTTAGTGGCCTTTTACAAGGTTAGATTTGGTAAACTTTCCTAAAGAAAATGGTGGTTTAAGTACCCTTCGCCAAATGAAATGGTTGGTTTAGTAAATTTTCCCAAAGGAAAGGTTACTTTTAGTATCCCAGCCTTAAGTCCACTGTAGTTTAAAGAGTCCTTTTCCAGTGGAAAGGATATTTTTAGTGAAAAGGATAATTTCAGTACCATTTCCCTCAAAAAAGAGTAGTTTTAGTACACTTTCTCAAAAGAAAGGGTAGCTTAAGTACCCTTTCTTAAAGGAAAGAGGAGTTTTAGTACCCGTTCTCAAAGGAAAGGATAGTTTTAGTTCCCGTTCTCAGGAAAGAGGAGTTTTAGTACCCGTTCTCAAAGGAAAGGTTAGTTTTAGTACCCGTTCTCAAAGGAAAGGGTAGTTTAAGTACCCCTTCTTAAAGGAAAGAGGAGTTTTAGTAACTTTTTCCAAAGGAAAGGGTAGCTTTGGACCCTTTTCTCAAAGGAAAGAGGAGTTTTAGTACCCGTTTTCAAAGGAAAGGGTAGTTTAAGTACCCTTTCTCAAAGGAAAGAGGAGTTTTAGTACCCGTTCTCAAAGGAAAGGGTAGTTTAAGTACCCTTTCTCGGAGCAAAGTTTTTAGTACCCTTTCTCATTGTAAGGAGTAGCTTGGTACACTTCCCAAAGGAAAAAGGTAGTTTAAGGGAAATGTTAGTTTAAGTATTTTTTTTCCAAGGAAAGGTTAGTTTTAGTACCCTTTCCCACATTTACGGAGTGGATGTAATGATTCAGTAATGATCCTATGTAAATCCCGGTACATTGACCTAACTGCAATGGGGATCGAAATGAAAACTAGCATGTTCGAGCTACGATCGATCCGACGAAGCAACAAAGATGGGAATCATTATTTTGTTGTTGTAAAAGTTCGCATTCACCCGCATAGCGAGAAACGTTGGAAAGCTACAAACGCAAGCAAAATGCAACGCATTTTTTGTCACTCCATTTAGTGAAATATGTATTTAGATTGCAAATGCCACTCTCAAAGAACCCATGAAGGAGCCCAAATGTTGAAAAGATGCCGAAGCCAATATTTCACCATTCAATCAACAGCAAAGTAGCAGTATTTAAACAAAGATTCAAACACAAACGATTACTTCAATGCAGACATATGGGTAGAAACGGAGAGAAGAGAAACATCTACATCACAGGAAGAAGCGAAAAATGGAAAAGTTTAGATCAACTTGAGGGAAGTCAGAATGAAGTCAGGAAATTCAATTTAGGTTTTTGATGCGGGCATATCCTCCGGTAGAGACTAGGATTGCAATCTGGTTTCTAAAAAATATGCTGAATGGAGTATATGATTAAGACGCGTCTGTCACGAGTACGATATACCCCAGAGCCATTCGCTGAAGCCTAGTCAAAATGATAGAAGTGATTCTGCTGCGGACCAACAAGTTAGCTGGAGTTGATGTGCTAACAACTGAATCATTTAAGACCGGAATCGAGACGCTTTTGAGACGCACGCATTAGCTCGTCTGCTTATCTAGAAGAACACATACCCTATGATTGGAACCTCAGCATACGATCTCCACTTCACAGGACGGAAAACAGTAAGTGGCATCTAGTGAGGACTAAGTTTCGATTGTACTGTGCTAGAGATTGAAATCAAAGTCAACGAGATAATTGGAATTCATTAAGGGGGCTTTAGACTTAGACAAGCCACCATAGACCAAATACATATTGTACGTCAACTACGGGAAAAGACTCATGAGAAACAAATCCACAATTATCACCATTTTTTTAGTACAAAGTCACCTTCGACAGCCCTATATCAAGATTCAGCCCGGCCAAACTTAGCACCATTCCATTTTAACTGCATATCGATTTCAACTTCAACAATGTCGTAAGGCGTAGGCCGGAGTATAGTTAGATATTCTTAAGAACCGGTATGTAAGGTGATATGTTGCATTCAAACAAGAATTATCACTAACTTCCATTATGTCATTCGAAAACTTTAAACTCTTATATGCAGATTCCTCTTTTGCAAATGTTAAAGTATTTCCTCACTTTAATCAATCAATTAAAGTAAAACGTGTTTAGCAAGTCACTTTCGAGAGTTTTTTATTTGATGCATTAGATTGGCGCTTTTTATAGTTTGCCGATAAATATACCGGTTTTGCGGTTTCCACTGCAGGAAATAAAACATTTTTCATTTTCATATGTACAACTCTCATTTCTAACATTATTTATTTATCACTAAAAATACCTTAAATATCTAAAATGGACACGAAATGATGATAATGATGAGCTTAACAGATGATATGAACTTAATCCTGTTTTTGAGATACAGCTTTTTTAACGCCATTTTGTACGGCATCCTTCTTGTAGCTTTGAATGTAGAAGGAACTGAAGAGGTAGATGAAAAGACTGGCATTTAAACTTAAGCCAATTGCTATCAATTTGGGATAATGGCACGTAGGTTGGAACTGCACTTGGAATGTGTGGACAAAGACAATAAGGAATTGGACCTGAAATTGAAAATAGCAAAACGAAGAATGTTGAAGACAATCAGCAGTTGTATAAATTGTAATAGGCGACTAAAATCACAACAAAAAAACTTATAAAAATATAAAATTTTTAAAATTGTTCTAGGCTTAACATCATTAAATAAATACACTGAAAACAAGTTGGCCCAAAATATAAGATTTTTCACTATTCGTAGGATTTTTTAAATTCAATTTCGTTTCAAATTTTGATCGTACCAGATGGAATGTTTTCTTAAAAAGTTGGAATATTGATCATCTTTAATAAAGTTTGCTAATCTTTGACTGTAATTTTTAAAATTAGTACACACATTTTCTCAGTGTAGATACCAAAAAGGTTTCAAGTTGACAAAAAAAATCTTTTAAAAAAATATATTTTTGTACATTAAAGACGGCTAGGATACTATCCAGTAAAGAGTTAGCACCAGAAATTAGTAAAGATATATTTTGTTCAATTCTTTTTTACTCTATAGCCAGCGATATATTGGGTTGCCCAAAAAGTAATTGCGGATTTTTCATATAATCGGCGCTGACAAATTTTTACACAGCTTGTGACTCTGTAATTGCATTCTTTCTTCTGTCAGTTATCAGCTGTTACTTTTAGCTTGCATTAGAAAAAATGTGTAAAAAAAGTATATTTGATTAAAGTTCGTTCTAAGTTTTATTAAAAATGCATTTACTTTCTTTTAAAAAATCCGCAATTACTTTTTGGGCAACCTTATAGTTTCCTTTTTTCTCGATAAATTGGGAAGTGTACTTACAATTTGCATCATGGTTATGTATTTTTTCCACCACAAGTATTTTTGTACCTTTGGACCCATGGCAGCCAACAAATAGTAGGCATACATAACAATGTGAATGAAGGAGTTGACGAAACACACAATTGTTCCATGACCACCTATTAAAGGAAAAAATATTTTTTTTTAATAACTTACAACAAATTTAAATGTTTTCTAATGATTTTTTAAGGTATGTTCATTTTAATAAAATAATCAATTTTAAATCTCAATAAATGCAAATCACGAAGCGCCTCACTGAAAAAATATTTTTACCAAAGACAAAAAAATATTTCTCAAAAACATTGAATTTTACTACAGCAACATACAGTACTTTTTACCAAGTATCAGTTCAGACAATGTCTAATCCACACTAAGTGGAACATCGAGCATTAAATCAATGTCCGCAGTGTTCGCACCCGCAACATGACCAAAGAGAAATTCCCCCTAGCCTCACTGCAGTGGTAGCAGCAATTTGTCTGGCCACAATGTCCAGAGGCATTAGGTGTAGCAATACATTACGTGCATTAGAAAGTGTTTGCCTCAGTGCGGCTGTGATGCACAAACAAGCCAATACGGCTTGGTATTGAAAAGTAGATGGACTTTTAAAGCGCCGTCCTTCAGACCACAACACCATATAGCATTTTAGTTCGGACAACTGCAGTATATGCCTAGTGCATAACATGCTGTTTAAACCCTCAACTTTTGCCAATGGCTCTCTTGCAGGTGTATATGGCAAGAGTTGCCTAGGTACTCAGGTATTTTGCGCTTTTAGTAAATGGAACATTTTCTCCTCCCAAGGAGACAGGTGCCACTGTAGGTAACTTGTATGTCCTTCTGAAAAGAACATCTTCCGTCTTAGACGTATTAAGGCCTAGATCACTTTCGTTATTGTTGTAGCCACATTTGCATGTGGAGGTGGCGATCTTCGACAAGCTCTTATCGGTGAGGAAGCTCGTTCCGGTCTTTACGAACTATCGAACATGATGGCCATTGGTTTAAATAACCATTAAACAAGGCGCCAATATCTCGCCCTGTCGTATCGAGAATCATTGGATCTCAGTATTTAAGCAAGAGCCGGTGCAACCCGGTCCGTCACTGAGATTCTCCATTCGATACCGTTGATTGTCCACGACAGCAGTTGCAACTACTTCGTATGCAGCATTCCACTATCCGCAATCTGTGGACGCGCTTCTTACGATAACAAAGAACAACACACAGATCGGAGCACAAAGATTCAGCTTGTGTGAAGCTTATAGCAATTTAACCTACTTGTGGTAAGGTTTTCCTGCTTTTAGAAGGTCATTTTACCTTTGTGACCCTCCATCCCACAGTTATATACGACATGCCGACAGCAGAGTATATCTCCCTACGCTAATGAGCCAGTTTGACGGGGACAGTTTGAAATTCATCCGGTGATACATCATCAGGGTCTGGCGATTTTAAGGAGTCAAAACTTTTATCCAAAGGATTTCCGACTCAGACCCAGTTTCCCCAATAACCTCCGACGAATGCATATCTGCTGTTGTTGTTGTTGTAGCCACATTTCATGTGAAAGTGGCGATCCTCGTCAAGCTCGTATAGGTGAGGAGCTCGTTCAGGTCTATGCGACCGATCGCCGCTGAAACAAGATGGCCATTGGTTATTTAAAGGCGCCAATATCGTGCCTTGTATCAAGCTTCATAGACACTGAGTGTTTAAGCAAGAGCCGGTGCCACCCGGCCTCTAACTGAGATTCTCCACTCGATTATCCGTGACTGCAGTTATATCTACTCCGTATGGAGCATTCCATTATCCGAACCTATGGACGGTAGCTCCCAGTTAAGCTTCCCGTGATATTAAAGAACACCATAAATATTAGAGCTGAAAGTTCCCCCTTGTCTGATGCTCATAGTCATCTCGTGCTGGAACCCTTTTCGCTGGAGTACGTAGAGTTTCCAGAAGTATATCTCTAAGAGTTATTAGAAAATTTTCCCTAACCTCTATAGCGTCATCAGCATAGGCGACCACTTTAATAATTTTCTTCCAGAGACAATAATATATTGTTAATGCCTATATTTCAAAGTAGAGGAGACAAAACTCCTCCATTAGGTGTTCTTCTGCTGACCCATTTTTGTAGATCTACAGATCTAAAGCCTGTCGTAATGCATCTTTTAGTATTGATGTCTAGAAACTCCAGCTGCCTCATGAAATTGGTGTTACATTATTGAACGCACCCTCAATGTCAAGAAATGCTACCATTGTGTTTTCCTTAACAGCGAGAGAACCTTCTATGTAGCCTGAAGATCAGTTTCTATCAAACTCTCTAGAGTCTTCGAAATTTAAGATGAATTACTAATAGGTCGAAAATCATTCGCCTACGTGTGGTAAGATTTTCTTGCTTTTGGAAGGTCAATTTATCTTTGGGTCCTTTCTACCCACCGGTATATGCGACATGCTGATACAAGCAAAGTATATCACATCACCAGGACATGGCGATTTAAAGGAGACAAACTTTTAGCCAAAGGATTTCCGACTCAGGCAAAGTTTCCTCAACATCAGTAATATTCTCTTTTGAAGCCACGTTGTCCGTTCGAGAGTTTCTCTTCAAATGTGTATCAACGAGTATTTCTAGTGTTTTCTCACTAGACATGCATTCTCTGACTTATATCCCACCATAAAAGTTTTTGTGGATAATAGTTTTCCTTAGTTTGACAGGAGGGATGTATTGGCGATGTCCTCAAATAGTTTGACATGGCTGATCGTGTCCAATGCCTTCGATAGGTCCAGTGCCACACACGGCATGGGCTGATTGAAGCCACGGCAAATGTGTGTGTGGTGATGGCATGCAAAGCAGTTGTTGTGCTATGAAGTCTTCAATTTTCATGCTGATGCTTGGCGAATGGATATTCTTCAACGAGGCTCGGGACTAGTAGTCCCTCAAGCGTCATGGCTATTGGTGAGAGAAGAGAGATCGGTTTGTACGATTTCCCCAAACTCGACTTCAGGTAGATCCCGATACTTCAGCATAAGTGTATAGATTCCGTCGGGACCCAACGCTCCTACGGCTCGGAGACCACTAATATGACGAATGGCTCTCCTCCTAGCCCTGTCACTTTCGAGATGCACAATAAATTGACGGTTGAACAACCTGGCGTACGGTTACGTTTCCAAAAGTTAGTTAGGTCCTATCACCCCCTCGACCGGGGCTCGAGAGTGGCCTAACAGTAGACAACAGCTTGCCTACACCGATACCTAAGTAACATTGCCCCAAGTGTTCCAGCCACAAATTCCGCTTATAAACAGGGTAGTCATGTTTATTTCCAGATTCAGCAGCTGATTCTGGGGTAAGCGGGTCCGTGCAATGAATTCCATCACACCCGTATTCGAGTACAATTGTCTGCGTTGGGAAATGGGACGCACTTTGTATTTGACCGGTCTTGAAATTTCCTCTCGGCAACTGGCACTTTCGCGGGGGTGTCAGTTCACTGAAGCGGCGATTGGTATACTCTCTGAAGCCAGCCCAATCGGCCTTCCTCTGTGAGATAAACGTTCGGCGTTTGGAGATTATGAAGTAGGGTGGTCGGTCGATGTTAAGAATTATGGGGAGGTGGTCTGACCCCAAAAAAATGGCGGCTTGCCAGGATACGCCATTCAAAAGATCAAGGGATGCAATTGAAATTATTGGCGAGCTCCTGCACCTTCTCGTAATCCTAGTGGGAGCATCCTAACTAGGATGCCCATTCCCCTGATCTGGTGATGTGCATTACCATCACTTCCCATAATGAGGCTCTTTTTTTGCCTGCAGAATAACAACTTAAGGCTTGAAGACGGCATCTCTAAATCTTATGCCATATATAAAGAAACTCAATGTTACTTGTTCCGAATCCCTATGCTCTGCCATACCGTTCACAAAATCCTGAGATCCCTTTCTTTGGCGTTGATAGCACTGATCTCTGCCTGAAAGATCATACACTCGTCTGCGGGATAATCGGTAGTCTCGCAGATGCCCAATCCCAAACCGGATGTCGGAATTTCATAAAAAAAACTTTAAAATTGACATCCTTTTTCAATTTGGCCCAGATCGGTCCAGATTTGGATATAGCTGTCATATAGACCGATCTCCCGATTTAAGGTTATGGGCCCATAAAAGCAACATTTATTATCCGATTCTGCTGAAATTTGGGACAGTGAGTTGTGTTAGGCCCCTCGACATCCTTCTTCAACTTGGGCCAGATGAGTCCAGATTTGGATATAGCTGCCATATAGACCGATCTCTCGATTTAAGGTTTTGGGCCCATAAAAAGGTGCATTTATTGTCCCATGTCGTCGAAATTTGGGACAGTGAGTTGTGTAAGGCCCTTCGACATCTGCGTCGTATATGGTTCAGATCCGTTTATTTTTAGATATAGCTACTAAAAGACCATTATTGTGTTATACACAATTGAACAATGTCTTGTATCTATAAGTTTTCGGTCAAAATCGGAGCATATTTCGATATATCTGCTATGGGGCATAAGGTATGAATTTTTTTACATATACATATACCCGAGATGGTGGGTATCCAAAGTTCGGCCCGAACTTAACGACTGTGTACTTGTTAGAAAATTTATTGATTTTCTTAAATTTTAAAAACATAATCAGCTACAAAACTGACCCCTAGTTCTCAATTTTGATACCGAAAGACCTTCATTGCCTAATCCCATTTTAAAAATTAAATATTAAATCTTATCCAAAGACTGTGAGGTCTCATATCATTTCCTCTAGGCACTTAACACCTGGGGGACTTATCAATTAATTGCTATCTAATACAACATGAATGAGGGTTAAAACAACTTGTCAAAGCTAATGCATTGAGACACCTGAAGATCGAAGAGGTATTTTTGACACACACAATAAATTTGATGACAACAACAATAGCAATAAATTAACAGCACGTTTTTGTAAAAGAAACAACAACAACAACTGCTTTACGCTAGATATCTAAATATAGTATGATAATGATTTTAAGCCGGCCGGAACTAAGTCACATATATTTTATTCATTAGAGAAAAAATGAAACCTGTTCCATGACTTCAAGAATGCATGGCCAATCAATGTCAATACAACGACAAATTCATTGAATTCCCACAAAGAAGTCAATGATCGGCAGAAAAATACCCATAATTCAGTACAAACATACCTGCATAGTATTGAACACCGATGAGTGAGACAAAAGGCATGGACGCATGATGGTACAAATGAAGGAAGGTAATTTGGCGATCTCTTTTGCGAAGCACAAAGAAGACAGTATCCAATAGTTCGGTGATTTTGGCAATGTAGTACAACCAAACTGCACGGGCCATCTGTGAATGAAGAGATAGAAAAGAAGAAAAAATAATAATTGCACTGTGTAACAAAAAGGCAGAAAGTTATTAAAGTTACTAAAGTGCGACAGGAGCGAATCTTATATAGCCTCCACCATGTATTGAGGATGAACTTAGACCTAGGGTGCTCCGTTCTAGATACATTTTCTTACTATAGGAAAATTTCATAAAAATTTTGACTTTAGAGAAAATTTCATAGAAATTTTGTCTTTAGAGAAAATTTTATAGAAATTTTGTCTTTAGAGAAAATTTCATCGAAATTTTGTGTCATTAGAGAAAATTTCATAGAAATTTTGTCTTTAGAGAAAATTTCATAGAAATTTTGTGTCATTAGAGAAAATTTCATAGAAATTTTGTGTCATCAGAGAAAATTTCATAGAAATTTTGTCTTTAGAGAAAATTTCATAGAAATTTTGTCTTTGGAGAAAATTTCATAAAAATGTTGTCTTAAGAGAAAATTTCATAAAAGTTTGTCTTTAGAGAAAATTTTATAGAAATTTTGTCTTTAGAGACAAATTTTTGACGGGCCTTGTTATAGCGGATATGTGTTGCGTACCACGTGAGGTCTGCCGTTTCCTGTATTTGTTATATAACATCGTCCATGTCTTTATACTTTTTTTATATGTTGGCTATAGGTTGGGTTAGGACGACTTCTCTTTTTTATTCTTAGGTAATCAGTCCGGAACTGTTAGGGGTTCAACTGGTAGTAGTCTTTTTGTGGCTGCGAAGTCTGACCAGAGACTTTAATCTGGTACCACGGGTGTCAGAACCACCGGGAACTTCATTTCCAGCCAGAAAATGGTTAGGTTAGTCTGTGAAGGGGAGTAACGTGGAGTTTGTGAAGGGGATAACATGGAGTCTGTGAAAGGGAGTAACGTGGAGGCTGCGGCTTGTATCCGATCGCGGGTAGACCTCGAACTCGACGTAGATATGCATTTCCAACCGTATGTCATTACTCATAGACCGGAAGGAGTTTTAGGTAGTGCACCGTTCTTAACCAAAAAAGTGAACACGTCCAAATACATGGGATTAAATTGGAACTCATATGTAGATTTTTACATGTGGAGGCGTTGGCAGACCCATTGTATTCACCCTTCGGCCTCGCAGGTTTAGGTCTTAATCGCATATATCTGGGTTTTAGTCGACATTCGTGCTCCAACCTCCCATTATTCTGGCGAGGGTATACCGATCACTCAATTTAAGGTCGTGTGGGTCCATAATAGGTACCTATTGTGTTGCGATTTCGCTTAAATTTGGGACAGTGAGTTGTGGTACGGTCCCCTACGTCCAGTCCAGATTTGAATACAGACCAGTCCAGATTTGGATACAGATGCATATAAGCCGATTTCCGGATTAAAGGTTTTAGGCCCATAAAAGGTGCATTTATTTCGTTCAAATTTAGCACAATGAGTTGTGTTAGGCGACTTGAAATTCGTACCGTATATGGTTAAGATCGCGATATGCTTGGATATAGCTGCCGTATACACCGATATACCGATTTAAGTTCTTGTGCCCATAAAAGCATCTTTATTGCCCGATTTTACTGAAATTTTGCACCGTGAGCTGTGTTAGGCTTTTCGATATCAATGTTCAATATGCCCTGCATCGGTCCATATTTGGATATAGCTGCCATAGAGACTGATTTTCCGATTTAAAACCGTGGACCCATAAACGTCGCATTTGCTGTTCAATCTCTCTGAAATTGAGAACAGTCAGCTATCATAGGCTCTGCGAAATCCATGTTCCATATGACCTAGATTGGTCCATATTCGGATGTAGCCGCCATATTGACGGAACTTCCGATTTGAGATCTTGGACCCATAAAAGGCCCATTAGTTGTTCAATCTCTTTGAAATTTAGCACAGTCAGCTATCTTAGGCTCTGCGAAATCCATGTTCCATATGACCTAGATTGGTTCATATTCGGATGTAGCCGCCATATTGACGGATCTTTCGATTTGAGGTCTTGGACCCATAAAAGGCGCATTAGTTGTCCAATCTCGCTGAAAATTGGAACAGTGAGCTATTTTAGGTTTTTCGAAATCTGTGTTCCATATGGCCTAGATTGGTCCATATTCGGATATAGCCGCCAAGATCTTAAATCGGAAGATCCGTCAATAATCTTCCGATTTGAGGTCTTGGACCCATAAAAGGCCCATTAGTTGTCCAATCTCGCTGAAATTTTGCACAGTGAGGTATTTCAGATTTTTTGAAATCCGTGTTCCATATGGCCTAGATCGGCCCATGTTTTGATATAGCCGCCATATTGATGGATCTTTCGATTTGAGGTTTTCGACCCATAAAAGGCCCATCTGTTGTCCAATCTCGCTGAAATTTTGCACAGTGAGGTTTTTCAGATTTTTCGACATCCGAGTCCTATATGATTCAGATCGGAAAATATTTGGATATAGCTGCCATATAGATTGAGTTTCCGATTTAAGGGCTTGTACCCATAAATGGCGCATTTGTTGTTCAATCTCGCTGAAATTTGGCACAGTGAGCTATTTTAAGTTTCTTTTTAAGTTTCACTTTTAAATTTTTTAATCATACAAGCTTCTTTTTATTTTTTTTTATTATTAATCCTTCAATTTTGAATCACATTTCACATAACTTTATCACACACCAACGTCATAGTCGTTTTAAATCCATAAGGTGCTTGCAACTAATATTCCTGTAAGTTTGACATACAACCAAATTTGTTTAACTTACCCTCATCGAATTGGGATCCGTGTCATAGCTAATCGGCTGACATCTGTAATTGTAGTGCCCCCAACCGCTGACATAAAACTGTAGAATTTCCCAAAAATAAATTACAAAATATCAGCTGCTAATCTGCCAATAAGTCTGCCATCCACTTTCAATCCTTACCTCATAGAAGAGAACACAACTTAGAGCAACCTGCACAGCATTGTAGATAAGCAGAGTATTTTTCAATTCGAAGGGTTTGCGATTGCGCATATAACGAGGACCTCCATATATGCAAAAGAACAAATAGACACCCAATATCGCCAGCAGGGGTCCAAACGATTCGGCCAAAAACCAATCTTGCGTTCGTACATCTCGCGGAGCGGTTAGCAGTGTTACAAATTCCTCAGTGATAACGCGAGTTGCATTCTTAAACAGCGAGGAGGATGGAGAGGACGACATCTTTGATGTTGTCTGGTCAACAGTAAAATGAAACAATATTCGGCGAATATTCTTAGATAAATCAAGAAAAGTCTAACAGGCCCGAGGAAGCAAAACAAAACAAAAAAGAATAAAACTCGTTCAATGTTTCAATGCTTCCAATGGTGATTGCATCAAATTATCATTTCAAGTCGGTTAAAACTCAGAAGCCGGCCCCCTAATGTTGGTCTATGCGTTTGTTCGACGACGCGTTGAATTTCTAGCTGTGTGCTAGCGTTCGATTACACCTTGAACTGCGGAACAACACTGAATGCGGCTTCAGTCCGTGTTGCTGTCTGTCTGTCTGCCTGTCTATCTATCTGCCCGTAACATTGGTGAGGGTATTATGATTTAGGCAGTAACTTTGAAAAATCTCTTAGCCCACCATCAACGCTGCGCTGCCTACGATCATTTGTTGTTGGCAAGTTGAGATATTCTTTACAGCCGCATCGGTCACTTTGTCTGGGGGGCAATTATTTTAGTGTCATTTTTTTTTCTTTTTTCCGTTTTTACAATGCGTAACGTAACATTAAAGCCATCATCTTCATTATTATAATTAAGACATAATAAAAATGTTGCCGCGCTGGATAAAATGTCATATTTCTTTGATGATTACTCTTGGTGTCTGTCCCATTTCACTTTCGTTGATTGTCTTTTTGTTTTTTGGAACGCTCATTTGGAATTGACATAAAAATGTTAGCAACATTTTCAACAACATTTTTGGCCCCTTAATGAAGTTCATTTTTGTTTTACGGTCAAGTGTGAATATAAATTAAGCCAATGTTTGCCAATTCCTTTTTGTTGTGATAAATTGCAACTATTGAAAATATTTAAATAACAATGAAATGTCAAGAACCTTGTTCTTGTTCTTAAACTAATTTGAATATATAGACATAAAAAAGAGAAAATTGAAACTTAAGACTAGTATTTGTGAAGTTTATTAATTGCGATTAATTAGTTTTATTAACATTTTAATCGGAATTTGAAATTTGTCAATTGCCATAATCTAGCTAAAAGTTTTAAGAATAAATGATGTAAAGAATTTAGGTGGTAAATAGGGTTACAGTTCCAAGTGGAATTTGGATGCGAATCCATCTTTTGGGTAATGACAATTTTTTCGGATGGTCTCGCCAGGATTCGAACCCAGGCATTCAGCGTCATAGGCGGACATACAACCTCTGCGCTACGCTGGCCTCCACTTAATTCACCTTAGTTACAAAAAAACCGACAGACGGACTCTCAGTACAGAGAGGCCAGACGAACATGGCTAAGCCGAATCAGCAATTTCTGAGTTCAACTACAAATTTTATTACAGCCACAGTGGTGGTGCAAGGTGCAGTTTGTGGTTTTGTAATAAATTCCATATGAATGTAAACTTTGTTTATCAATTTCATGCTAGGACCTAAAATACTGAACTAGAATTCTTAAAAACCACCAAATCCAACTTTGGACGCCGTTGTGTCACGTGTTATCCTTAACCGATCTCATAATATGTCGTATTATTTGAACACTCATCTTCTTATATATATATATATATATATATATATATATATATATATATATATATATATATATATATATATATATATATATATATATCTTTGGATACCCACCACCTCGGGTGTATATGTAAACCACATTTCGTCAAAATCTGGTGAAAAATGCATACCTTATGCCCCATAGCAGCTATATCGAAATATGTTCCGATTTCGGCCAAATACTATTAAGTACAGGTCATTGTTCAATTGTGTATAACAAAATATTGGTCTTTTTAGTAGCTATATCTAAAAATAATCCGATCTGAACTATATACGACGCAGATGTCGAAAAACCTAACATAAGTCACTGTGACAAATTTCAGTGAAATCCGATTATAAATGCACCTTTTATGGGGCCAAGACTATAAATCGATATATCGGTCTATATGGCAGCTCTATCCAAATCTGGATCGATTTGGGACTAGTTGCAGCAAAATGTCGTACAGTCGAACACAATTCACTATCCCAAATTTCAGTGAAATCGGACAATAAATGCGCCTTTTATGGGCCAAGTTGCGAAAAATGTCGAAGAGCTTAACAGAACTCACTGTCCCAAATTTCGGCGAAATCGGACAATAAATGCGCCTTTTATGGACCCAAAACCTTAAATCGAGAAATCGGTCTATATGAAAGCTATATCCAAATCTGGACCGATCTGTTCCATATTGAAGAATATGTCAAGGGGCTCAACTTAACTCACTGTCCCAAATTTCCGCGACAGCTATATCCTAATCTGGACCGATTCGGGCCATATTGCAGAAGTATGTCGAGGGGCTTAACTTAACCCACTGTCCCAAATTTCGGCGTCATCGGACAATAAATGCGCCTTTTATGGGCCCAAAACCTTAAATCGAGAAATCGGTCTATATGGTAGCTATTTCCAAATCTGGACCGATCTGGGCCAAGTTGAGGAAGTATGTTGAAAGGCCTAACACAACTCACTGTCCCAAAATTCAGCAAAATCGGATAATAAATGTGGCTTTTATGGGCCTAAGACCCTAAATCGGCGGATCGGTCTATATGGCAGCTATATCCCAATCTGGACCGATCTGTGCCATATTGCAGAAGTATGTCGAGGGGCTCAACTTAACTCACTGTCCCAAATTTCGGCGACATCGGACAATAAATGCGCCTTTAATGGGCCCAATACCCCAAATCGAGAGATTGGTCTATATGGTAGCTATATCCAAATCTGGACCGATCTGGGCCAAGTTGAGGAAGTATATTGAAAGGCCTAACACAACTCACTGTCCAAAAATTCAGCAAAATCGGATAATAAATGTGGCTTTTAAGGGCCTAAGACCCTAAATCGGTTGATCGGTCTATATGGCAGCTATATCCAAATCTGAACCGATTTGGGCCATATTGCAGAAGTATGTCGAGGGGCTTAACTTAGCTCACTGTCCCAAATTTCGCCGACATCGGACAATAAATGCGCCTTTTATGGGCCCAAGACCTTAAACCGAGAGATCGATCTATATGGCAGCTATATTCAAATCTGGACCGATCTGGGGCAAATTAAAGAAAAATGTCGAAGGGCCTGACGCAACTCACTGTCCCAAATTTCAGCAAAATCGGATGATAAATGTGGCTTTTATGGGCCTAAGACCCTCAATTGGCGGATCGGTCTATATGGCAGCTATATCCACATCTGGACCGATCAGGGCCAAATTAAAGAAAGATGTCGAAGGGCCTAACACAACTCACTGCCCCAAATTTTAGCAAAATCGGATAATAAATGTGGCTTTTATGGGCCCAAAACCCTAAATCGAGAGATCGGTCTATATGGCAGCTATATCCAAATCTGGACCGATCTGGACCAAGTTGAAGAAGGATGTTCAAAGGCCTAACACAACTTACTGTCCCAAATTTCAGCAAAATCGGATAATAAATGTGGCTTTTATGGGCCTAAGACCCTAAATCGGCGGATCGGTCTATATGACAGCTATACCCAAATCTGAAACGATCAGGGCCAAATTGACGAAGGATGTCGAAGGGCCTAACACAACTCAATATCCCAAATTTCAGCCAAATCGGATAATAAATATGGCTTTTATAGACCAAAGACCCTAAATCGGCCGATCGGCCGATCGGTCTATATGCGGGCTATATCAAGATATAGTCCGATTTAACCCATCTTCGAACTTAACCTGCTTATGGACAAAAAAAGAATCTGTGCAAAGTTTCAGCTCAATATCTCTATTTTTAAAGACTGTAGCGTGATTTCAACCGACAGACGGACGGACATGGCTAGATTGTCTTAGATTTTTACGCTGATCAAGAATACATATACTTTATAGGGTCGGAAATGGATATTTCGATGTGTTGCAAACGGAATAACAAACTGAATATACCCCCATCCTGCGATGGTGGGTATAAAAATGATGTTTGTTTTTATGTATGTTCCGTATAGAGTCAAAAACGTCCGAACCTATTTTCTTTAAATTTTCACAGATGGTGCATAATGATCACGTGGTGAAAATAGGGTACTAAATTTTTTTGGTATTTGAAGGGGACGGACCTTTCCCCTTAGCCTAATTTTCAGAAACGACAGATCTCGGAGATGGGTGGGGCGATTAAAGCAAAATTTTTTGTGCTCTCTTATAGTAATCAAAAGAGGTATTTAAGATTAGAAAGCCTATCTGCTATTTGGAGGCCACCGTAGCGGGGAGGTTAGCATGTCCGCCTATAATGCTGAACGACTGGGTTCGAATCCTGGCGGGAAATTTTAATCGGTGGTTTTCCCTTCCTAATGTTGGCAACATTTGTGAGGTACTCTGTCATGTAAAACTTCTCTCCAAAAAGGTGTCGCACTGCGGCACGCCGTTCAGACTCGGCTATAAAAAGGAGGCCCCTTATCATCGAGCTTAAACTTGAATCGGACTGCACTCATTGATATGTGAGAAGTTTGCCTCTGTTCCTGAGTGGAATGTACATGGGCAAAATTTGCATTTTCATTTGATATCCAATTGTCGGACCAAGTGCTAGGGGGACCACCCCAAGCCCTAAAACACCACTAAATCGGACATATTTATCGACCATGGCAATATGGGACTCAAATGAAAGGTATTTGCAAGTAGAATACGAATCTGGGGGGAGTTAAATGAAAGGTATTGGGGCTTAAATAAAAGGTATTGGGGAGAAGAGTACGAAATTGATACCCACTTGTGGGACCAATTTTCTGGGGGTCTACCCAAAACACCTCACAAACAGCAATTATTTACTGACCATCGACATATGGGGCTCAAATAAAAGTATTTGGGAATAGAATACGAATCTAATATTCAAATTTGGCACCATGTATTTGGGGCACTGCCCCAAAAACACCCCCCAAAGAGTACAAATTTTGGGGCCAAGTGTTTGGGGGACGCCTTATCTCATAAACTCCCCTTAAACCAATGGCAATATGGGGTTTACATTAATGGTATTTGAGAGAAGAGCACGATGCTGAGATTTTTTCAGGGCCAAGTTGTCTAGGGGACCACCTCACCTCCGAAAATATTCAAAGGGTAATTTTGTTCCATATAAAGTAAAAAGAGGCGCAGCGGAGCGGGTTCAGCTAGTTGATAATAAATTAAATGTTGGCAGACTTGTGACGATATCAAAGTCCCACTTAAGAAAAAGGCATACAAGTTTAAAAACAATACAACATTTAACAAAGAGGTATTTTGTACTAATTAAAATTCCACTTTTCTTTTGGCATAACGGCTTTCTGGCATTATTTATGTCGGAACATCTACATAAGTCAGCTAATTTTCGAAGATTTGAAAAATGTCATAGTTGGCCTAAGTCAGTCGAGTGGAGGGCAATGTTTGCAGTTGACACATGTTTTAACATTTTATTTCGTGTCTTACTCTCGATACCGGTTTTTGAGAATGCTAACCATTCAAAACGAAGACCCCGTTTAATTAGGTTGTAGTGACGTAGAATGGTGTGCCATTTAACTTCCATTTTATGGCTATTTAATTTGACAGCTCATTTAACATGGTGCTATTTAGAAATCAATTTACGATATCAACTACAAGCAAACACACACCAGCTTTGTTTCTTTCAGTAGTTTCCAATGCTACACCCGGAAGTACAAATGTATCAGTTTAGATGGATACTACATCGAACAGAAGTCATTGGGGGGTTTCAAACCTGTCTGCGACACCAAAAAAATATCGAAAAACCCCCAAAACAAAAATCATTTTTTTTTGCATTTTATGACTTACTCATCTTTTCTTCGCACGAATTTGCAGATGAGCCGAAAAAGTGACGTTTAACGCTTGCAGAAGTAGCCACTTCATTCATCAACAGCTTCATCAACAGTTTGCTTGTATGCTGTTATGCAAAACATTTGTAGCAGAGGAACTCTGAACTCAGCACAATTCGAATACTAAAGCGCCGATCTTGGTTGGCAGCCAAGTCATTTCGCTTCGCTGTTTGTTGTTATAGTACATGGTGTGAATGATGTCAAGCAAAAAATGGCAGTTGAACATCATACAGTTACCTCGGTGTTTTTATAACCGTAAAAGTCAATATTTTGATTTTATGACTGTATATTAGAGGGGGTAAATGAATGGTTAGTTATTCTTCTTAAGTTTTATATATACAAATTATTTTGTTTTTGTATTTTACCACCATGACAATGTTGGTTAGGTATATATAAGTTATATACAATACTAGCCAAACAGGGTCCGCTCCGCTGCGACTTCTTTAACTCTCTAAAATCTATTTAGGGTGGGGACACTTAATCCTCAATCCTACTTGGACCAAAAATTTAATACCATATTCGTTTTCTAGTCAACAATACCTTTCTTTTGATACCCATATTGTGCCTATCAGTCCACTTTTGCTTTTGGGTGGCGTTTTTGGCGTAAGAGGAAGGGTCCGCCACCATTCGATATCTTAAAATTATATAACCAATGTTTCGTTCCACAAAAACCTACATTATCTATGAAAATCTTAAGAAAATCGGTTCAGCCGTTTTTGATTCTACGGAACAAACAAACAAACCGAGTATCATATAGTCATGAAGGTCCATATGGGACATTTTTGGGGGGTGGGGTAACCCCCAACACTTCGATCTGATTTTGTAAGCCAGATTCGTAATCTACTCCCGAATACCTTTCAATCGAGGCCCATATTGATATGGGAGTTCATTTTGTTTTGAGGTTAGGACGACTTCCTGGGTACTTGGACCCAATTTTTAATACCATCTTCGTATTCTACTCTTCAGTATCTTTCATTTGATATCCATATTGTCCATATCGGACAACTTTTGATTTTGGGTGGTGTTTTTGGGGTCCGCCCTCTTCCGATGTCAAGAAACTATAAAGCCTATTCCTCATTCCTGACTATAGTCGTAACCCACTCCCGAATACCTTTCACTTGAGTCCCATATTGTCATGCTCGTCCAATAAACCTATTTTAGGGAGTTTTGGGGTTGGGGGGCCCCTCAATTACTTGGACCCAATTTTAAATATGAAATTCGTACTCTACTCCTGAATACCTTTCGTTTGAGTCCCATATTGTCCTGATCGATAGAATTTTATTTTTGGATGGTACTTTTGGGGTAAGGGGGAAGGTCCGCCCCCTTCTGATATCAAAAAATTATATAGCCTATGTTAAACGGTAATCGGTTCAGACGTTTTTGAGTCTATACGGAACAAACAAACAAACCGACCAACAAACACAAATTCATTTTTTATATATAAGATAATATTCTCCGAAATTTTTACTCTAATTGAAATTTTTACAAATATATTTTTTCTTTTCGTTTCAGGTAAGTTGCATCATAAATTTTCTTTATTTTGTAAATAGAGATAGAAATGGTAAGTCCACTTCTCCCAGTGAAGGGAACAATGCCTAGAGAGATTCATTATTTGTTACTAAAGACAAGAATTTTTTTGTATTTCACTCTTAAAAAATTTTCACTGATGGTATTTCCGTACATAAAAGGGGAAGTTTCAAATGGTTGGGCAACCAGAGGTACTTTTCTGGACTATATTAGCATGCTACTTTGTCCTGGTGCCTTTTACTTTAGAAACAAATTGCAACAAATGGGGGTTCAAAGTTTTCAAGAGCTCATAAGTCTTTTAAATCGCCAGGCCCTGATGATGTATCACCGTTTGAATTACAAGCTGTCTCCGCTAGACTGGCTGCTTGGTGAGATATACTCTGATTGTATCAGCATGTCGACTGTAAAGGGTGATTTTTTAGCTATTATCTTTTTGGCAACACTGGTTAAAACCGCTCACGCATGTTTCTTGTTTTGTTTCACTGTCAAACATCTTCAGTTTGATCTATAATTTAACTATGAATCGTCTTACAAACGAAGAACGTTTGCAAATTATTGAATTTTATTATCAAAATGCGTGTTCTCTTAAGAAAGTTCATTGCGCGCTTCTTCCATTTAAAAATGAAGCTCATTTTTGGCTCAATGGGTACATAAACAAGAAGAATTGCAGATTTTGGAGTGGAGATCAGCCAGAAGCAATACAAGAGCTACCAATGCATCCAGAAAAAGTCACAGTTTGGTTCGGTCTATGGGCTGGTGGCATCATTGGACCGTGCTTCTTCGATTTTACGACGAAGCTCGTTTTTGGCTCAATGGGTATGTAAATAAGCAGAATTATCGATTTTGGGGGGAAGATCAGATAGAAGCAATACAAGAGCTACCAATGCATCCAGAAAAAGTCACAGTTTGGTTCGGTTAATGGGCTGGTGGCATCATTGGACCGTGCTTCTTCAAAGATGATGCGAACTGTAACATAGCTGTGTGAGGTAAGCGTTACTAGGAACTACCTTACCAATTTCAGGGGTACTGGAATCTGTAGGTATACCTCTGGCGACATGTAAGCTAAAGCTACAGGATCAGGCCCGAAGGGCAACAAATGTTAGATAGGCACAAAGTGCGGATTGTGAACTCTCCAAAATTATGTAGCCTATTCTAGACTTGAAGAAGTCTGCTGCTTTGCTGTCGCTGACTAGAACAGACAGGCTGCAAGTAACGACTTTTGTAGAAGCTGTAAGGACTTCGATGAAAAGATACTGCAGCCCTTGCCGATGAAGGACTCCATCGGATCAATCCGGTACGTCCAACCGGCTGCCATAAGATTGCGTGCCGCAGTGTGTCGACTCCTTTTTAATGTGAAGTTTTAATATGGCATAGTACCTCATGTCGCCAGCATAAGGAGGGCATAACCACCGCTGAATATGTTTTACCGATGGACTCGCCAAGATTCGAACCCAGGCGTCCAGTGTCATAGGCGGACATGCTAACCTCTGCGTAATGGTGGCCTCCACCGTGTGACTTTGAACATTAGGGTGGATCAATTTAGCAGTTGTCACAATCGTATGTTACGACTAATGTTGTAAAGTTTTTACAGAGAAACTCTTGGTCTTAAACCAATATCGAACTTTCGGATTTTAAATGCAAACTCGAAGGTTTGTCTTTAACTATTTGCCTCAGACAAACGGCCTTCAGACCATGTCATTACCTAAGTTTGCTTTGATAATCCTGCCGCATAGCATATTGTTCGTGCTTTGGGATATAATAAGGTGGATCCCCGAAAATCGCCGCTCTGGACTAGACCGGCGATTTTCGATTCTCTCTATATGTTAAAAGTCCCCTCATTATATACGAGACGTCGCACGACGTCTCGTATATAATGAGGTTATGTTCGAAGATGGGTTATATGGGACTATATCTTCATATAGCCCCCATATAGACCGATCAGCCGATTTATATAGCCCCCATATAGAATCGACATCCTTCTTCAGTTTGGCCCAAATCAGTTCAGATTTGGATATAGCTGTCATATAGACCGATCTCTCAAATTAGGATGGGGGTCTGTCTGTCCGTCCGTCAAAGATGGATATCGGACTATATCTGGCTATAGCCCCTATAAAGACCGATCTGCCGATTTAAGGTTACAAGCCCATTAAAGTTGTGTTAGGCCACTTGACATCCATCTTCAGTTTGGCCCACATCGGTTCGATTTAAGGTCTTGGACCCATAAAAGGCGCATTTATTGTCTGATTTCGCTGAAATTTAGGAGAGTGAATTGTGTTAGGCTCTTCGACATCTTTTTTCAATTTGGCTCAGATCGGTCCAGATTTCGATATAGTTGCCATATAGACCGATTTCTCGCTTTAAGGTTTTGGACCCATAAAAGTCGAATTTATTGTCCGACTTTGCCTAAATTTGGGACAGTGAGTTGTGTTAGGCCACTCAACATTCTTCTTTAATTTGGTTCCGATCGGTCCAGATTTGGCTATAGCTGCCATATAGTCCGATCTCTCGGTTTAAGGTCTTGAGTCCATAAAAGGCGCCCCTCGATATCTTTCTTAAAGATGGCCCAGATCAGTTCAGATTTGGATATAGATGTCATATTGTCCGTTCTCTCGATTTAAGGTCATCATAAAAAGCGCATTTTTTATCCTATTTCGCTGAAATATGTGACACAATGACTTATAATATTAGGCTTTTCGATATCCGTGTCCTTCAAGGTTCAGATCGGTCTTTATTTGGATATACCTGATAAAAGACCAATAGTGAGCTAAAATTGAACAGTGACTTCTACTTATTAGACCTCTCTGTCCGTGCCGAATTTGGTCCAAATCGGACCATATTAGGATATAGTTGCTATGATATGAATTTTTCGTCGGATTATGACGAAGGGTGGTTTACATATATACCCGAGGTGGTGGGTATCCAAAGATCGGTCCGTCCCAACTCAATGCCTTTTTACTTGTTTTCTCTCTTCTTTCTCTCTCCAAGGCCTTGGTATGAAGTACCATATCCGGCATGATAGTTACGAGTGATTTCGTTCAGTCCCGCCGATTCAACCGGCTAAAAAATGTGACCCGCCCACACTATTTCATTCTCACCAGTTTTGTTCCCGATGAGCTCATCTGCAGAGACAGCTCTTTGTGATTATGATATATTTTATTCGTAGACCTTCTTCTGGCTATCTGAAAGTTTCCTATCTCTTGGCTATCCTTGGTGTAAGTCCTATCTTCCATTTGCAGAAGTTTAGTTCTTAAATATAAATTAATTTTGACAAAACCTACCATGGATGTTGGAAGTCATAACAAAAAACCCTTTGTGTAAATTTTCACCCAAATCAGATAAAAATTGCCCCCTCCAGGAGCTCAAGACATCAAAGCTGGAGGTTGGTTTATATGGGAGCTATACCAGGTAATGCGACACGCCGTTCGGACCCGGCATAAAAAAGGAGGCCCCTTATCATTCAACTTAAACATTTATCGGACGCACCCATTAATATGAGAGAAGTATCCTCTGTCCCTAAATGGAATGTTCCTGGGAAATGTAGTAGTAGTAGTACATCAGGTAATTCACCGTTTCGAATCTTACTTGGTACGTGTGTTGGAAGGCGTAACTGAACACTGCGTGCAAAATGTCTGCCAAATCGTATAACAATTGCGGCTTCTAGGGGCTCAAGAAGTCAAGTCGAAGGACCACTTTATATGGGAGATATATCCAAATGTAAATAGATAAGACCCATTTGCAATCTCTAATGAGGAATGTCCTTGCGGGTTCCAGTTTAGGACATTTCTCGCTATATCATCGCGCGGTCGGCGTAGGATATGACCCAAACAAGTCCATTTCTATTCCGAATTTCTACATTGACAGGGGAAGTATTTGTTCTTATTTGAAATGCAGTTTGGCCAGAAAATTCAATGTATTTGTCGTAGGAAGCGATTTATGAAAACTTGGATAATAAAATAGATTTCATACTACTATTGAAGATCCTGACTTTTGTATTATGTTAGATGTCACTGCATCTTCAAACTTTGTTGAGCTCAAGAAAGGCGCTTCTCAAAAATTAATCCTATAAAAACTTTTTTGTTTTAAGGTTATATTCTCAACATCTTTGTTTAAAATGTTGTAAGTAATTTTTTATTCAAATTTCTTATATTGTATATAAGAACATTCATGGCAAATTACAAAGATTTTGGCGTCCATCGACTAGGAAACAACAAAATAGGTTGATTGTAATTTAAGCTTAAAGCTAATACGAGTATAACGTATTTTGAATAAATATTTAATTCTTGGCACAACTATCGCTTAATCCTTCTTGTCAGCCACCTTCTGAGAGTTATCCTTTAGATAATTTTGTACATAAAACGCACCAAACATGTAGGAGAAAACGCAAGCATTAAAGCCTATCACAGCTGCCACTGGTAAGGGATATGAACAGTTTTTCCTTAATGGTACTTGTAGTGAGTGCAGGAAAACGAACAGAAATTGCAGCTTTAATTGGTAGAAAAAATCATGAGGTTTTTTAATTCAACATTTGCAAAAGATGTACTTACCATTTGTAAAATGGTGATATATTTTTTCCACCATAGATATTTTTGTATTTTAGGACCCAACGCCGCTAACATATAATACGTATACATTACGATGTGGACAAATGAGTTAACGAAGCAGATAACTGTACCATGACCAGCTAAAGAATGAAAAAATAAAGAAGAGAAAGGAAGACAAAAATTTAATTTTGTAAGAGATTCTTAAAAGAGAATGTCTTATATAAAACTAGGCGAACCGGGCCCGCTCCGCTGCGTCTTCTTTAACTCTCTAATATCTTTTAAGGGTGTGCACACTTCGCTCTGAATGTGAATATCGAACTCGTGCCATTCTATACTCGCCTATGACGCTGAATTGTAGTGTTTGGTCTATATATCCATTTGGGGGGTTTTGGGCGGCTCCTGAGGCACCAGACTACAACAATAGAAACTAAGTTTTGTTTTTGGTGACGGTAGGTTACGCTAGGTTAAGTTAAAAAGAGGGTACAGTTATCGCCAATCTCTGATATCTGGTGTTTTTAAAAATTAGGGCAATGAGAAGTGCTTTTTAGGGGAGCGATGGCAGCTCAGACATTTCGACCCACATATGAATATCAAATTCGTGCAACACCCTACAATCCCTTCAATTTGAGCCCCTTATTGCCATGGTCGGCAAATATGAACCGTTTGGAAGGTGTTTTGGGCTGGGGCGGCCACCGGTACTTTGCCATGAAAATAGATATCAAATTCGTTCTTTACCCCCAAATACCGTTGATTTGAGCTCCAATTTGCCATAGTCGGATATGAAGTTCAGTACTCTACTCCTGAATACCTTTCATTTGAGTCCCATGTTGTCCCGATGGGTCCACTTTTATTTTTGGGTAGTACTTCTGGGGTAAGGGGGAGGGTCCGCCCCCCTTCCGATATCAAAAAATTATATAGCCTATGTTTCCTTCCAGACTAACCTACACAATCTGTGAAAATTTCAAGGTAATCGGTCCAGCCGTTTTTGAGTCTATACGGAACAAACAAACCGGCAAACAAACAAACACAAATTCAATTTTATATATAAGAAGATAATAGCGCAGAGGTTAGCTTGTCCGCCTATGACGCTGAACGCCTGGGTTCGAATCCTGGCGAGACCATTACAAACAATTTTCAGCGGTGGATTTCCCCTCCTAATGCTGGCGACATTTGTGAGGTACTATGCCATGTAAAACTTCTCTCCAAAGAGGTGTCGCACTACAGCACGCCATTCGGACTCGGCTATAAAAAGGAGGTCCCTTATCACTGAGCTTAAACTTGAATCGTACAGCACTCATTGATATGTGAGAAGTTTGCCCCTGTTCCTTAATGTAATGCACATGATCAAATTTGGATTTACAATCATTGTTAGGAACTTTCTAACAACTCATACTGGGGCGGTTTTTTTTTTGAGTTTGTTATTCAAAAATTATGTGCATCTTCAAAAAGCCCTACACTAATTACGATTCATAGTGGAAAATAAGAAGTAAAAGTAACTACTTCTTCTTTGCCTACTTGCCTGCAAAATTTTGAACTGCAAAATACAATCCCAACGGCATAATGGTATGATGATACAAGTGTAGTGTAGATATTTGGCGATCCTTTTTACGTAACACAAAGAATACTGTATCCAATAGCTCAGTGATTTTGGCTATATAGAATAACCAAACAGCTCTAGCCATCTACAGGAAAAGAGAACAAATATTAAATAGTATTTTTAAAAGGTATTTAAGCTATGTATATTTATTCAATTACTCACCCTTAAGGATTGGGGATCGGTCTTAAAGACTAATGGTTCACATTTGTAATTGTAGTGTGTACCCCAGCCAGCTTGGTAAAACTGGTAAAAGATAAATTTGTAGAAAGAAATGAAAAGAAAAAATATGAAAGCATTATAGTTTAAAATAATTTAGACAATACTTTCTTTTATTTTTTTAGGGTTTCCATATGTAAGACCTCAAAATTTTAACCTACGACCCCTTAAAGTATATACTTTTTTGATCGCCTTGACATTCTTAGTCGATCTAGCCATGTTTGTTTGCCCGTCCGTCCGTCTGTGGAAATAGCGCGTAAAGCTGCTCGAAGTTTTGCACTTCTTTTTGATATAGGTTGTTGGGGATTGAAAATGAGTCATATCGGTTCAGATTTGGATATAGTAGTCCTTCGACTTGATTTCTTGAGCCCCTAGAAGCGGCAATTATTAGTCCATTGGGCTGCAATTCTGCACGTAGTATTTCGTTATGATTTTTAAAGATCGTGCCAAGTATGCTCCAAATCTATGCATAACCTGATATAGCTCCTATGTAAACCGATCTCTCAATTTTATTACGTAGTATGTCGTTACGACTTCTAACGATCGTGCTAAGTATGGTTCAAATCAGTGCATAACCTAATATTTTTCCATATACACCGATCTCCCATTTTGCGCCCCTAGTAACCGCTAATGTTATCCGATTAAATTTTGATCGTAATGTTATGACATTCAGTAATCGTGACAAGAATGATTCGAATCGGAATATATTCTGATATAGCTCCCATAAAAACTGATCTCCCGATTTGATGTCATGAGCCCTAGTATCTGTAATTTTTATCCGAATGAGATGCAATTTTGCACACTGTGTTCTGTTACGGTTTCCAAAAATCGTGACAAGTATGGTCCAAATCGGTGTACAGACTGTGATGATGTCTTAAGCGGATCTCTCGATTAGTCTTCTACGGCCCCTAGAAGCATTTATTATACCCCACCATAGGATGAGGGTATACTAACTTCGTCATTCCGTTTTTAACACATCCAAATATTGATCTGAGACCCAACAGAGTATCTATATTAGTCAGAATAAAGCTAGGCACTTGTAATTTTGCACAAATACTTCCTACTAGTGTAAGTCGATTGGGATTGCAAATAGGCCATATCGGTCCATGATTTGATAAAGCTGCCATATAAACCCTTCCTTGGGTTTATATGGCTTTTTATATGCCTTTTTTGAATTTTTGAGCAAAATCTAGACGGCGCAATTTTTATCCGATTTGGCTGATATTTTGTATGAAATCTTTTGTTTTAACTTCCAACAAATATGCCAGGTATGGTGTAAATCGGTTCATAATAACGAGTCATAACCTGATATAGCTCTTATATAAAATGATCTCCCGATTATACTTCTTGATCTTCTAGAGGGCGCAATTCTTATCCGATTTGGCTGAAATGTGTCATGAAGTGTTTTGTTATGACTTCTAATACCTGTGCTTAGTATGGTAAAAATCGATTCATAACTTGATATAGCTGTCATATAAGCGGATCTCGGATCTTAACTTCTAGAGCCTGTAGTGAGCGCAATTATTATCCGATTTGGCTAAAATTTTGCATGAAATCTTTTATTTTAACTTTCGAAAACTATGACAAGTACAAGTTGTACGACAACTCGGTTCATGGCTATAGCTCCCATATAAAATGATTATCCGATTATATTTCATGAGCCTTTGAGGGCGCAATACTTCGAATTTGGCTGAAATTTTGTACAACGACTTCTTCTACATTTGGATTTGGCTGAAATTTGAGACAATGACTTTTACTATGGTTTCCAACATCCTAACCAAGTAACCAAGGGCAAAGAACCTGACAAATGCGATCCTTGGTGGAGGGTTTATAAGATTTAGCCTAGCATCCTGCCATCAGACTCACTTAAACGTTCTCGTCCATTTTGATACCACAGGAACTGAAGACGGAAGATACCTTCTAGTTCCTACCCTTAAACCATCCAGATTGCTCTAAAAAGCCCAGCAACTTGCGAATGTTCCATCCGCCAAATCAGACAAGTTCTCAAAATAATAAGAATCTAAAGTGGAACTCCTTCTGATCCATACCATAAATATTCTATTCCCAGGGATATCGTAGTTCCAATCCGTTCTATCAGGAATTGTGGTACACTACTTTTTATCAAAAAGTAGTTCAGGCAATGTTCTATCCACACTGCCTGTAACATCGGGCATCTGGCATCAAGGATAATACAGTGTCCGTAGCTGCCGCCTGACCAAAGAGAAAGCTCGCTTAGCCTTATTTCAGTGGTCGCATCAATATGTCGATCCACAATGCCCAGAGGCGTTAAGTGTAGCAGTACGTTCAGTGCCTCAGATGGTGTCGTCCTCAATGCGCCTGTGATGCCCAATCAAGCCATCCTTTGCAACCGGCTGAGTATTGAATAGTAGTTGGACTTTCCTTACTATATGCACGTTTTTGCCGAGACAGTCAAACTCCAGGGATATTTGCCCTAAGATGTGTTTCTTTCAACCTCTCTAGTCTTAAGCATTAAGAATGACACACTAAAGGACGAAAATCTTTTGAATTCGTGTGTGCTTTTGAAGGTCATTTTACTTTTGGGTCCCTCCATTCCCTAAGGATACACAACATGCTGATACAAGCAGGGTATATCTCACTGAGCCACGGTGTCATTCTATCGGACATAGGTTGTAATTCAACCGGTTATACATCAGGCGATTAAAAGGAGTCTCAACTTTGTATTGCCCAAAAGATATTCGACTCAGACATGATTTCCCCATTTACCTCCGACGAATGCATATGAGTGACAACCTCATCTGGCGCCACTTTGTTCGCTGGAGTGTTTCCGGGGAAATGTGTGTCAACAAGTAGTTCTAGTGTTTCCTCACTAGATATTGTCCATACATTCTCCGACTTCTGAGTATATCTCACCGTAATAGATTTCGAGGATAGGATAGGATAGGATATTATAGGATCTTTCTCAGTCTAAGGGCTCTGGTGTATTCTCTACTTAGCTGCAACATTCCAAGATTTGTTTTGAGCCTTTCTCAGTTTGCCCCTTGGCTTGGCACTAGGACATGCTTACACAAGGAAGTCCTTCAGGATCTTTGTGATCCGCTTGACCATTATTTCTATATCCTCCGCAGTTTCCACTTAATTTGAGGTCTAGAGTGCATTGTCGTGCGGAATGTGTGCCAAAATTTATCCCAATCCGCCTTTATTCTGTTTAGCCGAGGGTCTACTTCGGCAGTATTTTCTCCAAGGCTGAAACTAATAAAGCGATGATAAGAGAAGCTGTGGTCATCCAATACATCCTAGTCGCATATCCTTCAATAAAAAGGTAACATTTAGTACCCCCTGCCTGTTCGGTTTACTAACTACTAAAGTTCCCATGAACATTCTGCTAAGGAACAGGGGATTCTTCTCACATGTCAATGAGTGCAGTCTAGTTAAAAAGTTTATGCTCAATGATAAGGGACCTCCTTTTTAATGCCGATTCCGAACGGCGTGCCGCATAGCGACACCACTTGATAGAGAAGTTTTTACATGGCAGTATACCTCACTAATGGAGCCAGCATTAGTTAGGGGATAACCAACGCTAAAAAATTTTCCTGGTGTTCTCGCCGGGATTGAAACCAGTCATATTAGAAATCGCCAGATTGTAACTTATAATATATTCGATAAGCAGCACACCTCATTCGTTGATATCCGAACTTCCCCATATCTGGTGATGTGCATTAGCATCATTTCCTACAATGAGGCTCTTTTTGCCTGCAAAAGCGGCTTCAATCAGAAACATAAGGCTTGAAGTTGGCATTTCTGAATCGTGTGCCATAGATGGGGAGGCCAGCCAGTTATGAGACTTTTTAATTTCAGGGTGGCTACTACTGAACGTTCAGTGCTTAGCAACGGAAGAAGAAAAACATTTGGACTATTCTTTGCAAGAATACAGGCTCTGTGTCTTCCATTCCACATACCCTTGAGTAGTTTAAATCCAGCTTTTTTCCCACACAAAATTTTATTCGTTATTCCTATAACCTGTATGAACAAATTCCACAAATTCTACAGCATAAATAAAGATTGATTCAGATTTATATGAATATTACTATAATGCTAATTTTTTGACTTGTCTGTGCTTTAAGACAAAAAATGTGGGTCTCTAAATTCCGCCTAAAACTGAACTCTCTCTCTTTTAACTGAACTGAACTCCATCTATGGCGGCATCAAGACGAGTTTAGGTGTTTTACTTGCTTTTGTCACTTTCAGAATCACACCTCCCAGCATAAGTCCGGCTTTTTTATACGAGGTAATCTAATTCTCGCAGAATTTATGTTCTTATCAATCATTTTCAAAAATTTTCATAAATTTAACCAAAAAAATTTTTTTCACTTCATTGAACAGACAATAATAGTTCATTATGTTTTTTTATCATTCATTGCTTAGAAATAATTCTTTCAGTCATTTAGTCACACTTTCCAATGGGTGAAACTTAAAAACCCCCAAAGTCTTTAACAATTTTGCGAACCAAGTTTTTATCACATGTTTCTATTTTTGCCAATAAATTTAAAAAATTTGCATCAATTTTTTTTTGCACACAAAGTTGATCACGTGGTTTGAGAGATGTCTTGTTTCTTTTGGGGTTCACTCACCCATACCAACACTTACCTCATAGAATAAAACACAACTTAGAATCACTTGCAGGCCATTGTAGATCAACAGCGTGTTCTTCAACTCAAAGGGTTTGCGATTGCGCATAAACCAGGGACCCGCCCTTAAACAGAACACCAAATAAACTCCCACTATTGTGAACAAAGGCACTGGGGAGCCTGCCAGAAACCATTGTTTCACTCTAGGATCATCCGGCTCAAAAAAGAACTTGAGCAGATCTGCAATGAGATCATCTGTTCCATTTATACTCGGCGTAAGGTTAATCGACGACGACGATGAAGACATTGGCATGGAGTATGAACGGAATGTCTTTTGCCCGCGATATAGTCCGTTTGAATTGGAAATTGATATAGTTCGGGGCGCGCGCCAAGAAAAGACTGGATAGACTATTAGTTGGCTTAGGCCTCTCGACCCATCATTTTGGTTGAATTGGGAATTTTGGTTTGCATAAATATTTCTAATGGTTCACTATCGCTTTAGTGTAATAGTTTAAGATGGGGAGCAGGTTTTATAATCACATATTTGCATATTCTCTTTCATCCGCCAATGATGTGAATATAAACAAACATTTTTATTTACATACATATTTTATGTAGCGACACACACTGACGTTCTTTTGACTAGGTTCATAGGGCGGACGGTTCATTTTATGAATTGCCTTAATGAGAACAAAATTTGGTTTAAATTAAAAAGAAATAACAAAATAAATAGTTAAGGTGCTTAATGTTCGGCGGGGTCGAACTTTGGATACCCATCACCATGAATGTATTCATTAACCTAATTTTACTATATCTCCACCCCTTTCCATAGTTATATCAAATAAGAGCGGTGAGAATCATATTTGATTAAGATCCCGAGAACTCTTATACAAGTCACAGTTTCAGCGAAATGGGGAAATAAATTCGCTTCTTATACCCTTCACCATTGTGTGGAGACATAATACCAGACATGAAGCAACTTAGGAGAGTGGTATTGAAAACAATTGGGGATTTTATAAGTACCACGGAATTCCTAACTCAAAATTTTCCTTTTAGAGGTTACTTTATAGTTTTTAGAGCGCACAACAAGCCGATTACTGGTTTAGGTGTATGTCCATAGTGGCACGGGGCGGATTAATATCTGCACTTTCTTTTCAATCTTATCTAACCTAACCTTACCTAAACCCCCCACCATTCGATGGGGTGTACGAATTTCGTCATTCTGTTTGTAACTCATCGGAATATTGAACTGAGACCCAATAAAGTATATATACATATTCTTGATCGCCTTGACATTCCAAGTCGATTAAGTCATGTCCTTCCGTCTGTCGAAAGCACGCTAACTTTCGAATGAATAAAGCTAGGCGCTTGAAATTTTGGACGAATACTTTCTATAAGTGTAGGCATGTTTGGATTGTAAATGGGCTACATCGGTCTATATTTTGTTATAGTTGTCATATAGACCGATCTCGGATATTGACTTCTTGAGCCTTTATAAGTGTAGGCCTGTTGAGATTCTAAATGGGCTATATCGGTCTATGTTTTGATATAGTTGCTATATAGACCGATTTCGGATCTTGACTTCTTGAGCCCTTCTAGGGCGCAATTTTTATCCGCTTTGTCTGAAATTTTGCATGAGGTGTTTTGTTATGGCTTTTAACAACTTTGCTAAGCATGGTCAATTTTGGTTCACAAGCTGATATAGCTCCCATATAAACCGTTCCCAGATCTTGACTTCTTGAGGGCGCAATTCTTATCCGATTTGTTAGACATTTTGCAAGAGGGGTTTTGTTTTGCCTTCCAACAACTATGCCAAGTATAAACTATATCGGTTCATAACGGTTTCCATATAAGCCAATTTCGGATCTTGACTTCTTGAGCCTCTAGAGAGTGAAATTTTGTACAATGTCTTCTTCTATTACCTTATCGTCTGAACCGATCCTTAAACTGATTTAACTCCCATATAAAGCGATCTCCCGATGTTTCTTCTTGAGCCCATAAAAGGCGTAATTCTTATCCGATTTAGCTGAAAATTTTGCACAATGATTTCTATAATGGTCCCCAACATCCAAACCAAGTATGGTCTGAGTGTGGTAGAGGGTATATAAGCTTCGACCCGGCCGAACTTAAACGATTTTACTTGTTATGGGACTAAGACCCTAATTTGGAAGATCGGTCTATATGACAGCTATATTTAAATATGGTCCGATCTGGTCCCCAACATCCAAACCAAGTATGGTCCGAGGGTGCCAGAGGGTACATAAGATTCGACCCGGCCGAACTTTAAGGATTTTACTTGTTATGGGACTAAGACCCGAATTTGGAAGATCGGTCTATATGACAGCTATATTTAAATATGGTCCGATCTGGAAATTTTGCAGTTTTGATGTCGGTAGGCTAAATACAAATCACTGTTCCCAATTTCAGCGAAAACGGTTAATAAATACAGCAGTTATAAGCTTCAGGCCTTTAATCAGCAGATCTTGATATATATCAGCTGTATCTAAATATGATTCGATATGGACCATATTCTGGTTGAAGTCGAGATTCTTAAAACAACTCACCGTCTCAAATTCCAGCCAAATCGTATAATAAATGAGGCTTTTATAAGCTTAAGATCCTTAATCGACAGATCGGCCTATAGCAGGAGCTATATTTTAATAAAGTCCGATCTGGACCCTATTCTGGTTGGATGATGGGAGGCTTCAACAACTCACCACCGAAGGATGGGGGTATATTCATTTTGTCATTCCGTTTGCAACACATCGAAATATCCATTTCCGACCCTATAAAATATATATATTCTTGATCGTCGTAAAAATCTAGACGATCTAACCATTTCCGTCCGTCTGTCTGTTGAAATCACGCAACCGTCTTCAAAAATTCAGATATTGAGCTGTAACTTTGCACAGATTCTTTTTTTTGTCCATATGCAAGTTAAGTTCGAAGATGAGATATCTTGATATAGCCCCCATATAGACCGATGCGCCGATTTAAGGTCTTGCGCCCATAAAAGCCACATTTATTATCCGATTTTGGCAAAATTTGGGACAGTGAGTTGTGTGAGGGCCTTCGATATCCCTCTTCAATTTGGCCCAGATCAGTCTAGATTTGGATATAGCTGCCATATAGACCGATCTCTCGATTTAAAGTCTTGGCCCCCTAAAAGGCGAAATTATAATTCGATTTCGCTGAAATTTGACACAGTGACTTATGCTAGGCTTTTCGACATGCGTATCTTATTTGGTTCAGATCGGTCTATATTTGGATATAGCTACCAATAAAACCAATATTTTGTTCTACAAAAATGAACAATGACTTGTACTTATTAGACCACTCAATGTCCGTGCGAGTTCGGTCCAAATCGGACCATATCTCGATATAGCTGCAATTATGCATTTTTCACCGGATAATGACGAAAGGTGGTTTGCATATATACCCGAGGTGATGAGCATTCAAAGTTCGGCCCTGCCTTTTTACTTGTTTACATTGGTCGAGTGGTGAAAGGGGGTGAAATGTTCAATAGCGGTTTGGTACTAAAACCAGTAACAAATTAATATTAAAACCAATACCATTTCGGTAATAAGGCCAGTACCAAACGGTACTTTTCTTTTTATACTCCATTCGGTATTAATTTGTTACCATACGGTAGTGATTTACTATCAATACCGTATCGTACTGAAATGAGCGCGTTGGGTACCAACTTTTGTATGGATGCAGTTATATTCAATTATGGTCCGTTCAAGAATTTAACCTACGTGTTGAAGAAATACGAATATCTCAAAATTAAGGTTCAATATTTAATTTTTGAAGGCTGTTGCATGATTGCAAGAGACTGACGGCCAGACGGATAGATAGTTATTGCGCATTTTATTGGCTTAAGACCCTGAAATGACAGATTGGTCTCTATTCTAATATGGTCCTATTTGGCCCGTTCAAGAATTTAGCCTGCGTGTAGAAAAAATACGAATCTGTGCAAAATATCATCTCCATATCTCAATTTTTTAAAGCTGTAGAGTTATAAAAAGAGACGGACGGACGGACATAGTCAAATAGTCTTAGAATTTTACGAGGATCAGGGATATATATATACTTTGTAGGATCCGAAATTTCCGCATTTCGATGTGAGCCAAATGTTTTTTAAGATAAAATCCTTTGGGCCAAATATTGGGTTGCCCAAAAAGTAATTGCGGATTTTGTAAAAGTAAGTAAATGCATTTTTATTAAAACTTAGAATGAATTTTAATCAAATATACTTTTTTTACACTTTTTTTCTAAAGCAAGCTAAAAGTAACAGCTGATAACTGACAGAAGAAAGAATGCAATTACAGAGTCACAAGCTGTGAAAAAATTTGTCAACGCCGACTATATGAAAAATCCGCAATTACTTTTTGGGCAACCGAATAGGTCGATGTTTACTTAGAGCTCCCATATAAACCTATCTCCCCATTTTACTTCTTGAGCCTCAAGAGGCCGCAATTCATTCCTGATTTGGCTGATTTTTCCAGGATGACTTCTGTTTTGGCTTCCACTAAAATGATCCGAATCAGTCCATAACCTGAAATGGCTTTTATAACTGATTAAATTTTTGTACGATGACTTAAGTTATGAACAACTTCTAATCCAAGTATGGTTAATAACCTGATATACTCCCATATATCCTATCTGTTGCTTTGATTTCTTGAACTTGTAAAGGAAAAATTCTTATCCAAATACATATAAAGGATAGTTTTTTAAAAGCTATAGGAAAGTTTTTCAAAAAAAAAAAAAAAAAATCACATATAATACAGAAAAATGCATGAAATCTTTATTTGATGCAAATTATTATTTGATTACATGCAAGTGTTGACCATCACTGTGCCTCAAATGGTCCATTCGCTTAGTCCAATTTTGGCATACTCTTTCCACACATTTCGTCCGGTATCTTACGAATAAATGCTTCCATTATGTTTTCCAATGCGGGCTTAACTGTATAGACATGGGCTTTAACATAGCCCCACAAAAAACAGTCTAAAGGCGTTAAATAGCACGATCTAGGAGGCCAATTAACCGGTCCCGAACGTGAAATAAAATATTCAGCGAACTCGCATCTCAATAAGTCCATTGTGACACGTGTGTGGCATGTGACACTACATGTCATGCAAGGCAAGCTCTTGTATTTTGGGCAAAAAAAAAAGTTGGATATCATCTCACGGTAGCGCTCACCATTCACTGTTACGTTACGATTCGCATAATCTTTGAAGAAGTACGGTCCATTGATGCCACCAGCTCATAAACCGCAACAAACTTTAACTTTTTCTGGGTGCATTGGTAGCTCTTGCAATGCTTCTGGCTGATCTTCACTCCAAAATAGCGCTCACCATTCACTGTTACGTTACTATTCGCATCATCTTTGAAGAAGTACGGTCCAATGATGCCACCAGCCCATAAACCGCAACAAACTGTGACTTTTTCTGTATGCATTGGTATCTCCTGCAATGCTTCTGGCTGATCTTCCCTCCAAAATAGCGCTCATTATTCACAGTTACGTTACAATTCGCATCATCTTTGAAGAAGTACGGTCCAATGATGCCACCAGCCCATAAACCGCAACAAACTGTGACTTTTTCTGTATGCATTGGTATCTCTTGCAATGCTTCTGGCTGATATTCACATCTTTGAAGAAGTACGGTCCATTGATGCCACCAGCCCATAAACCGCAACAAACTGTAACTTTTTCTGTATGCATTGGTATCTCTTGGAATGCTTCTGGCTGATCTTCACACCAAAATCAACAATTCTGCTTATTTACGTACCCATTGAGCCAAAAATGAGCTTCGTCGCTGGACACAATTTGAACATGAGAAACTTTCTTAACAGAGCATGCATTTTGATAATAAGACGATTCATGGTTGAATTATAGACCAAACTGAAGATGTTTGACAGTGAAACAATATACGAAACGTGCGTGAGCTGTTTAAACCAGTGTTGCCAAAAAGGCCAAAGTTAAAAAATCACCCTGTACTTCATAGGATACATTACATTATTTCGTAGTCTTACAACTTAAGTGACGAAGTTAGTATACCTCTCATACTATGGTAAAGGTTATAATAAATTCTTTTCAGTGTTCCAACATATTCAAATATTTACATATGATAATATTTAATTTTTTTTTTGTGACCAAGCCACAAGTTGATATCAAACAAAAGAGCGGGTTATTTAATTTGTTAAACTGGTTATTTAAATTTGCATCATTTATATATCAGTAGACACTTTGTCTTGTAAATGATCGTAATGGTTATTAAATGGTTACTAAGTTCAAGTGGCCCCAAACAAGTGCAGGTTAGATATTCACTAATTTATATTGAAGAAAGGGTGGTATAATTTTTATACCCTCCACCATAGGGGCATACTTATTTCGTCATTCCGTATGTAACTCATCGATATATTGATCTGTGATTCAATAAAGTATAAAAAGGGTTTCTTAATACGGATTTGACAACTTTTAATCTAATCATCGAACTGTCACTATTAATTTATTCAGTAAATTCAACATTTTCATCATGGTAAAGTAGACGAACGAACAACGTCTGCAAATCATAAAAATTTACTACAGAAAACGGAGTCGGGTACCGTTATTTTAAGAGCGTCATTACCTTAAAATCATATTCAGTGACGGAACTCATTTTTGGCTTTATGGGTTCGTCAATATGCGTTATTGGTCAGTTAAAGTCCACATGTGCTTTAAAGAATGAAGTGTTCATTCTTCATTCACAAAAAATAACAGATTGATGCTGTTTGAATGCCGGTGGCGTCATAACCGCGAATGGACAACGCTACCGCGCCGTGTTCACTGACTGTTTTTGGCCTGAATTGGAAAATATGGACCTGAACGACATGTGATTTCAACAGGACGTAGCCACACATCACACATTAGGTTAGGTTGAAAAGAGGGTGCAGATATTAATCTGCCCCATGCCACTATAGACATACACCTTAGCCAATAATCGGCTTGTTGTGCGCTCTAAAAACTAAAAAGTAACCTCGAAAAAGAAAATTTTAAGTTAGCAATTCTGTGCTACATATAAAATCCTTAATTGGTTTTCATAACACGCCCCTAAGATGGTTCATGTCTGGTATCGTGTTCCCACCTAAATACCGGTGTCTGTTAGCCGCGAAAGCCGGGCAATGACATAGGAAATGCTCCAACATCTCATCACCTTCCCCACATGCCCTACACATGCTGTCACTTGCCGCACCGATTTTGCATGAGTGAGCTCGTAGTCCTATGTGTCGTGTTAGGGCACCAATAGCTATACTGACCTCTCTCTTACTTCCTTTCAGTAATAGCCTCGTCCTCCTAAGGTCCGGATCACCCCTTTCTTTCGCCGTTCTACCGTCAGTTTCGCTGTTCCACAATGTAACACCCGCGTTTGTCACCCACGTCCTTAAATCGGTCTGCGTGGACCCGAAAGGCTTCGGGTTAATCAAGTTTATCGAAGGCAGTTTTCTGGCCTTCATTGCCAAATCATCTGTCCCTTCATTCCCCCTTACTCCGTTAGGACCCAGTACCCAAACGATGCGGATTGTGCCATCCTCAGAGAAGGCGTTAATCTCCTTCTTACACTCCAAGGCTGATCGTGACTTAACCGTCCTGGTTGTTATTGCCCTTATGGCCATTTTATTATCCTTAAAGATGTTCACACTCGACGTTCCCCGTACCACACCACCTCACGCATTCCGTGATCGCCCAGATCTCTTCCTGCAGCACCGTATTATTGTTGCAAATGCAAATTTTGCCCATGAACATTTCACTAAGGAACAGGGGTAAACTTCTCACATATCAATGAGTGCAGTCCGATTCAAGTTTAAGCTCAATGATAAGGGGCCTCCTTTTTATAGCCGAGTCCGAACGGCGTGCCGCAGTGCGACACCTGTTTGGAGAGAAGTTTTACATGGCATAGTACTTCACAAATGTTGCCAGCATTAGGAGGGAAAACCACCGCTGAAAATTTTTTCTGATGGTCTCGCCAGGATTCGAACCCAGGCGTTCAGCGTCATAGGCGGACATGCTAACCTCTGCGCTACGGTGACCTCCTGAAGAGCACAGCAAAAGCTCCCCTTTAAGTACTCTGGAAAAACCAAGCTAGCCCTCCCGCAATGGAGACTACAGACAGTGTCCTGCGGAGGGAGACAAAATCGGTACAGGTATGAAGGAAGCGCACACGGCCCCTGAGTCTTCATGGTCTGGAGGACTGTGGCTTCAAAGATTGGGCCGCAGGAGCAGGTTTTATATGTGGCAATATGTTCGGAAAATCTAATCGATGAGGTTCAGAATTGGAGGGTCTCCATGGAATACTCCATCTCTGACCATCGCTACATTAGGTTGAGAATAGCACGGCCAGCGTCGAATCCGATAAGTTTCCGTAAAACCAACTGGCCAACTGGCATTGCGTTGGCAATTAGGAAAGTTAAGGTTTGGAGGGGGGAAAGAGGGAGTAGTGTTCATTGATATTAGTCTTAAATTTCTGAACTTTAATGTCGGTGGGAAAGACATTAGCCGGAAGTCGATTCCACATACGAATGGTTCGGGCGAAAAATGAATTTTCTCGGTAATGCATGGATCGGTCGACTGGCCAATCAATTACAAACGGGTGTGAGTTCCTTGCAAGTCTTGTATTTTTGGTGAACATCCTAACGTCAGGGATAAGAAGATGAATATCCCTGGAGTACACGCTATGAAAATAACGATAGAGCAATACAACGCTGCCCATATTCCGACGATGTTCAAGGGAAGCAATAGAGTTGGATACCCTACTGTCCCCAATCTACACCATCGCTCTCCGTTGAATCCGGTCAAGTAGCTCTAAGGATGATTTTGGAGCTCCTGCCCATATATGAGACTTATATTCCATCCTCGGCCGGATGTAGGTAGTATAGATATTGAGAAGATCAGAAGAGGTGAAATATTTCTTGCACCGCTAAAGGAAGCCCAAACACTTGAATGTTTCTTTCGACACTTCGAATACGTGTTTCCTGCCCAGAACATCAAGAGCATCTGACTGCTAAATATATACCGCCGATAAATATGGACGATTGGAGTGGGTCAGTGAATCGCTTGTGAGACAAGAAACAGCACTGCGTCTTCTGTGCTTAAAAGTCTACTCTGTTCATTCTACCCCACTCGGAAATGGCCAACAAATGCTGGAAGAGCATCTCATCCATAATGCGCCTCCTGTCCTTAATTTTTTGAGGACTCGGTCTATGATCGAATGAATATGAATGACACAGACTACTGTCATCGGCAAAAGAGTAGACTGGATTCGTCTATCTGACCCAATAGATCGCCAATGAAAATAAAAAAAAGGGAAGCGGAAAGGACAGAGCCTTTTGGCACACCTGTGGTCAATGTATACTCATCTGATGATCCCATCCTATCTACAACAACTCGTATAGTGCGATCTCTGAGAAAGCTCGATATAAATCGAACGAAGTTATTACCGATTCCAAAAGCGACAAGCTTTGATAAAAGTGCATCGTGCCAGACCCTATCAAATGCCTTGGAGATATCCATAGCCACCACCTTACTCTCACCAAACTGGTAGATAGAGCTACTTCATCGTTCCGACAAAAATACCATTAGGTCTCCCGTAGAACGATTTCTGCGGAACCCATACTGTCTGTCGCTAAGAAGGCCATTGGATTCTAAGTATCTGACCAGATGATGGTTAATCATACCCTCCATAATCTTGGAGAGCGCGGAGCATATCGCAATTGGCCGATAATTCGCAGGGTTGGTCGCCCCACCTTTTTTGGGGATGGGCAGAACGTTCGCAACCTTCCAACACGCTGGGAAAACATCCGCACGGCAAGCAAGGTTGTGTAGGTTGCGTAGTGGACGAGCAAGCGTCGAAGAACACTTACAAAGGTTGATATACCGTCCGGGCCCAAAGATTTATTAACGTCGTGATCCGCAAGGACCCTTTTAACTCCACATGTTCGAAAGAATATCTGAGGCATCGAACTAGGTGCACTATCAATCACGGGGAGTTGCTGATTGCTAAACGGCAAGGAAGAATTTCCTGCAAACATTTCAGTTAGTAGATTAGCCTTGCCAATCGGGTCAGTGAATACCTGATCATCCTTAACAAAAGTTGGGATTCCGGGTGGGTTGCCCTTTACTCTTTTTACGAATGACCAAAAGCTCTTGCTTCCTCTCGAAGAAGCAATAACTTTGGCACGAAGACGCTGTTCGTAAAGAAACTTTTCTTGTCTTAGTACTCTGGCACACGAAGTTCTTGCCTTTTTGCGCAGCATTTCGCTATTGGCATTTTTGTTCAGACGTCAAGTCCTAAATGCATCCTCTTTTGATCTGACAGCATTTCTACATTCCCGGCTAAACCAAATTTTATCTTTTGAGTCTTTGGAGTCCATTATGAGCCTACTGCAAAAAGGCTTTAAGATTTTTTCGTAATAGGTAGTACCTATTCCGAGCTACGGATATTTTTCTTTGAGGAGCGTTGTCGGGTCCTCACATTGAAGACTGCTGCAATAATTTATGGATCTTATCGAGATATTTGCTACCAAATCTTTAACCGCTACATGGACAGCCAATGTACGCCAGCATTTGAATGAGAGAGTCGATAGATAGATGAACTTTTGTTATATGAAAAAAAAACGCTCATATTGGCTAGGTCATGTTGTGGGAAAATGAAAAAATATTGTCCCGCTGGAAAGTCATGTTTATTCATACCTCAAATTTTAGGGAAACAACAAAAAATGAAACTGGAGTGAAAGCTGATGGGGGGGATCAGTAGGGTAGTGTTATTCTCTAACAATCTGTCTGTTGGGCCTAAAGTTCATGACCAATTATTTTGTAGTATTTAAACTTGAATCCAAATGGCACATGGAAATTGAAGTTTTGCCACGACAAAACTTAAATTCCTACAAAACTGGCCATTTCAGAGCTAGAACCACACATTTTCATTGATCGTTAGGTCAATAACTTGTTGTCATTTGTTCCAATTCCTAGTTGAATGCCTTGCAAGTGCAGCCATTCTCGATTTTAGTTTGTTAATAAACTAAACATTTAATTGCGGACATCGCATTCTGATGCCATTGATATTTCTTTGGCAAAATTCATAAATTAGCCGATCAAGTTGAGGCACAGGATAATAAATTCAAACCACAACTACGGTCGTTGTTGCGAATTTGAACCAATTCATTTCCATAAACTCACATCACTTCGATGACTAAATGAAATGCATGCATGCATGAATATTTATAAGGCAGTGGTTCAAGCAATTTTAATATTCAAAACTTTGTATGCACGGATTTGCGACTCATTTGTGACCTTTATAATTGTGACATTTTTAACTAAACCTGTCAATTTTGATTTGTATGGATGACATTTCTATACAAATGTTTTAAATTTAACACCTTTGCTCATAAAAGAAAAAACAAAAGAAATTAAAAATATTGTTAAAAAAACCCCCATTGGGCTTTCTAGCAATCAAACTTGCATTTGAGTTGGATATTCTTGTTTTTTTAATGGAGTTTTGGTCTAAATTAATGTCAAGGACAGCCATTAAAAGAATTTCTAATACAAATGCGAGATATCTTAGGTTTAAGTGACAGTTTGCCATTCGACTCACTTAGATTTTTTCGTCTATTGTTATACCACACGAACGGGAGAAGGAAAACGCCTTCTACTTCCTACCGTTGAATTTTTCCGATCTCTTTAAAAAGCCCTACAACTTGCGCATGTTCACATCCCCTCTGCCATTAGACTCACTTAGACTTTTTCTTCCATTGTTATACCACAGGAACAGAAGAAGGAAGTTGCCTTCTAGTTCCTACCGTTGAACTCTCCAGATCTCTTTAAAAAGCCCAACAACTTGCGAATGTTCACATCCGCTAAATCAGACAGGTTCTCAAAGAAAAGATAACCTAAAGTGGAACTCCAATATGGGACACACACAAAGAAGGTGTTCTATAGTCTCTTCTTCCTCGACGTTCTCACAGCTACTGCAAAATTCGTTATTTGCAACTTTCAGTTTATCATATCGGCATGTTGTTCGATCAGATAGTGATCTGTCATGACTGAGACCTCAGTTCTTGCCAGCGATAGACCTCTTCAAGTCTAGATTAGGCCACATATTTTTGGAATGTTCACAACCTTTTCCTTGGTGACCATCTATAATTTGTTGCCCTTCGGGTCTGATCCTGAAGCTTAGCCAACATGTTTTTTTACTTTTTGACGATTTTAACATTCCACGTGTATGCTGGTCAACGGATTCAGAAGATTATTCACTTATTCCTTCTAACTTGGGTGCTTATGAAGAGTTTTTTGATACTTTTTCTGTAGCTTGTCTAAAACAACGTAACAACGTTCAGAATATGTATGGTAAATTGTTGGATCAGATTTTTTCTAACTCATTAGACGTTGATATCTCTGAAACGGTGCCTTTTATTACTCCTGAAGATACCTATCAACACACGTTTACGGCGTCCATTAATATTGACAATTAAAGAGAAATCTGAAGGAAACTGGATACAATTTCAAGTGCACAGACTTCTCGATTCTTTGCAATTCCTTATCTTAAGTCGCTTGGCCCTCGCTATATGTACATATCTTGATCTGGTTGTCCTCATTCTACGACACATTGCGTTAGTATTTCACACTATTCATGCCAATCACTCAAATGAGTGACTCTACCTCCGGTCCTCCCTGTTCTTGCAAAGATTTAAGAAGCCTGAGAAACTGCAGAAACAGATCTTTTAAGAAGTTTAAAAAGATAACTCTAACGTAAATTACGCAAGATATATTAATGCTCGATATAGGTATCAGTGTTTTAGTAACGATTGCTATGGAAGATATTTGGATCGCATGAGAGATAACCTTAACGCCAACCATAAGAAATTTTTTAGTTTCATCAATTCCAAAAGGAAATGCACTAGCCTTCCTAACACCCTTAAATATCTTAATACTGAATTTTCTGACATAGCTGAGATTGCGAATTTATTCGCCGAGACCATCTACATTAGGGATGTGTCGCTTGACACAGCGTATCCTTTTGCGGTAAACACTTTCAACACGATATCTAACATGAGATTGACTTATGTGAGGTCTTAAATGCACTTCGTACGTGCAAGCGTGATTTCCATACAGATCCAGCTGGAATCCCATCTGCAGTGTGCGACTTTGTGGCATGTTCCCTTAACGGATGTATTCAACTACTCTTTATCCTCTGAAAGTTTTCCTGCTCTGTGGGAAGATAGCTGTATTATCCCACTTCATAAGAAAGGATTTTAAACATTTTAATTGGAAACTTTGTTTTCTAAACGGTGACGTAAATGCTGCTGCCGAAATGGTGCAAGAAGTAATATTAATATTGTAGAAAAGAGATCGTTCATTCCGACTAAGAATTTATCGGTTAAATCAAAAGATAAAATTTGGTTAAAGTGGGCATGCAGAGATGCTGTCAGATCAAAAGAGGATGCATTTAGGACTTGGCGTCTGAACAAAAATGCCAATAGCGAAATGCTGCGCAAAAAGGCAAGAACTTTGTGTGCCAGAGTACTTAGACAAGGAAAGTTTCTTTACGAACAGCGTCTTCGTGCCAAAGTTATTGCTTCTCCGAGGGGAAGCAAGAGCTTTTGGCCATTCGTAAAAAGAGTAAAGGGCAACCCATCGGCAATGCCAACTCTTGTTAAGGATGATCTGGTATTCACTGACCCGATTGATAAGGTTAAACTACTGGCTGAAATGTTTGCAGGAAATTCTTCCTTGCCGTTTAGCAATCAACAACTCCCCGTGATTGATGATGTTCCTAGTTCGATGCTTCAGATTTTATTTCGAACACGTGGAGTTAAAAGGGTCCTTGCGCATCTCGACGTTAATAAATCTTCGGGCCCGGACGGTATATCAACACTTGTCCTGTGTAAATATTCTTCGACGCTTGCTCGTCCACTGCGCAACCTTTTCAACCTTGCTTACCTTACGGGTGTTTTCCCGGCGTGTTGGAAGGTTGCGAACGTTCAGCCCATCTCCAAGAAAGGTGGGGCGAACAACCCTGCAAATTACCGCGCTCTCCAAGGTTATGTAGAGTATGGTTAACCATCATCTTGTCAGATACTTAGAGTCCAATGGCCTTCTTAGCGACAGACAGTATGGGTTCTGCAGAAATCGTTCTACCGGAGACCTAATGGCATTTTTGTCGGAACGATGGAGTCGCCCTATCCACCAGTTTGGTGAGAGTAAGGTCGTGGCTCTGAATATCTCCAAGGCATTTGATAGGGTCTGGCACGGTGCACTTTTATCAAAGCTTGTCGCTTTTGGAGTCGGTAATAAATTCGTTCGATTTATATCGAGCTTTCTCAGAGATTGCACTATACGAATTATTGTAGATGGGTTCTCATCAGATGAGTATATATTGACCGCAGGTGTGCCACAAGGCTCTGTCCCTTCCACTTCCCTTTTTTTTATTTTCATTGACGATTTATTGGGGTCAGACTTCGAATCCAGTCTACTAATTTGCCGATTACAGTAGTCTGCGTCATTCATATTCATTCGACCATAGGCCGAGTCCTCAAGAAATTGTGCACAGGAGGGGCATTATGGATCAGACGCTCTCCCAGGGTTTGTTTACCTTTTCTGACTGGGTAAGAATGAACAGAGTAGACTTTAACGCACAGAAGACGCAGTGCTGTTTCTTATCTCACAAGCGATTCACTGGCCCACTACAATCGTCGATATCTGTCGACGACATATTGAACAGTCAGATGCTCTTGATGTTCTGGGCATGAAGATACAATGTGATGTCCGTTGGTCAAGACACTTATTCGAAATGTCGAAAGTAGCATTCAAGTGTTTGGGCTTTCTTAAGCGGTGCAAGAAATATTTCACCTGTTCTAATTTTCTCAATATCTATACTACCTACATCATATAAGTCTCATATATGGGCAAGAGCTCCAAAATCATCCTTGGAGCTACTTGACCGGGTTCAACGGAGAGCGATGGTGTTGATTGGGGACAGTAGGATATCCAATTCTATTGCTTCTCTTGAACATCATCGAAATGTGGGTAGCGATCGATTACTCTATCGTTATTTTCATGGCGTGTGCTCCAGGGATATTCGTCTTCTTATCCCTGACGTTAGGATGTTAACCAAGAATACAAGACTTGCCAGGAACTCACACCCGTTTGTAATTGATTGGCCAGTCGACCGAACCATGTATTGCCGAGAAAATTAATTTTTCGCCGAACCATTCGTATGTAGAATCGACTTCCGGCTAATGTCTTTCCCACCGACATTGACGTTCAGAAATTTAAGACTAATATCAATAAACACCACTCCCTCTTTCCCCCTTCCAACCCTTAACTTTCCTAATTGTCAACGCAATGCACTGCATATCCCCTGCGTGTTGATTACGTGAAAAAAGTAGGGGTAACGTGGAAAATGATAGAGGAATAGCAAAACTTTGTGCTATTCCAAAACTGTTTGAGAAATTGGTGACGAGTAGGATCGTTCATATGCTAAGCTCTGTATTTTCAGTGTCTCAACATGGATTTATTAAAGGAAGACCAACGTCTACTAACCTCCTGGAATTTATGCCTCACATTTTTGAGGCTTTCTCTATACAGTGTCAGGTCAATGCGATATACACTGATTTTAGTAAAGCCTTCGATAAGATAAGTCATGACCTTCTGATTTTCAAACTTGACAAATTGGGGTTTCCACCTTCCCTTTTGAACTGGGTATCATCATATTTATCCTATAGGACTCAGCAAGTGGTTTATAAAGGAATTTAATCCCGTCCTATATTTGCCTCATGAGGGGTCCCTCAGCGAAGTCATATAGAGCCGATTCTATTCGTACTGCATCTTAATGACCTACCATCCGTCATCAGCACCTGAAGGTCCGATCTGGACGATATTCAACAAAAGGTTTGAAGGGGTACCGGAACTTGCTGTGCCAAATTTCATCAAAATCGAATGAAAAATGGCTCAATACTCTTTATCGGGAGATTGGTCTAGATGGCAGCTATATCCAAATATGGTCCGATCTGTACCACATGTGACAGGAATGGGTAGGGGTCTATCGGAACACACTGTGCCAAATTTCATCGAATTCGGATAATAAATGGATTTTTATGGCCTCTGTACCCTATATCGGGAGATCGGGTTGTCCGTCTATATGGCAGCTATATCCAAATATAGTCCGACCTGAACTGCACTTCACAGAAATAAATAGGGGTCTACCAGAACTCATTGTGCCAAATTTCATCGAAATCGGTTGAAAAATTACCAATTTATTGCCTCAAGACTTTAAGTCTGGAGATCGGTAACCGCTATATAGGCTATATATAACTTAAATCCGACTTTATGAGATCAGAAAGTCAGGTTTATATACAAAGAACACGAAGTCATCCAAAATTTTTTCGAAAATTATTTTATATCCAAGATATCTGCAAAATTATAAATACCCTAAAAAGGTATTTATTGGGTATTTACCCGGTAGAAACCCATCTCTCATAATGGGAGGTCATAACAAGAAATCCTCATGGGTTTTTTTATATTTTAGGATAAAAATCGCGTCCTCTAGAGCCTCAAAAAGTATATTCGGGAGATCCGTGTATATGGAAGCTTTATCAGGTTAAGAATTAATTGGAGCCAAACTTGGTACATCTATTGGATGTCATAGATGTACCAACGTGCAAAATTTCAGCCAATTCGGATAAGAGTTGCGCCCTCTAGCGGCCTAAGAAGTATATTCGGGAGATTGATTTATGTGGGAGCTATATCAGATTTTGGACCGTTTGGAACCATACTTGGTGTATCGGTTAGAGGTCAAAGGAAAAGTCATCATGCAAAATTTCATATCGGATAAGAATTGCGCCCTCTAGAGACTCAAGAAGTATATTCAGGAGATCGGTTTGTATCCGAGCTAAATCTATACGTGGACCGATTTGGCCCATTTACAATCCCAACCGACCTACATTAATAAGAAGTACTTATGCGTACTTATTTCCGGCACCTAGCCTAACTCCTTGGAAAGTTAGCGTGTTTTCTACAAACGGACGGACAGACATGGCTAGATCGACTTACAATGTAGTGACGATCAGGAATATTTATACTTTATGGGATCTAAGACTAATATTTCGAGGTGTTACAAACGGAAACGACGAAATTAGTATACCCCATCCTGTGGTGCAGGGTATAAAAATCAGGAAATGGAATAAATATAAATGCACAGACCTTATAAAACCAAATTTTAATAAAGTCTGTTGGAAGTCATGAGATAAATCATTATACAAAATCTTGGCCCAATCAGATGAAAACTGCGCCCTCTATAGGCGCAATGTATCTTATAGCATACGTTCAGTGTCGGAGCGCACAGTATTGTTTAATTTTGCAAAAAAAATCATTTTGCCAAGAGTATCGATAGGAAAAATATCAATCGATATTCAGATATTCATAAAGTCAGTTGGAAGTCATCAGAGAAATTATTGTACAAAATCTTTGTCCAATCAGGTGAAAACTGCGCCCTCTATAGGTGCAATGTTATAGGATACGTTCAGTGTCGGAGCGCACAGTTTTGTTAAATTTTGCAAAAAAATTTAAATTTGCCGATAGTATCGATAGGAAAACGATCAATCGATATTTAGACAAAAAATAAAAAATCGATAGTGCCATCGATAAGGTGTCAGCTCTAGTTCACACCTCAGTTTTAACCGCTCAAAGAGTAATCTCTACACGTTCTCAAACCGCTGAGTTTTTTTTTGTTTTTTTTTCGATTCTATACCCCTGTGCGTCACCCATTCAGTTGCCATTAGTACTTAAATTTAACCTCATTTTTGTTTTACTCCCTCCTCCTATGTCTTAGGTTTAAACCCCTTTAATGTATTGTATGTACAATGTACATACATAAGTCGAGCACACCTTTTTACCAGACGCAATGTCTACATGATAGATAAAGGGGCTCGTTACGCAAAATAATTCTCATTTAAATATCTTGGCTGCTTTCCGCATAAAGAATGCTTAAATGCTTAGCAAAATAAATGGTCTTAGACATTAGACTAATTAAAGGTTATGCGGTCTTAAGGGATTTAAAGCTTTTGACGGGTAAATTATTACGCAAGAAGAAGGAAGACTTTACATTAAATACAAGGTCCCCACCCTCTGACCAACCCACAGAAACTACTCTTAGATGGTGTGGTGAGGTGTGTTGTGGTTTTGTTTTGTCAACTTATTTTCATGGCTTTTGCAGACAAGTAATGTTGGCACTCAATAAAGGAAAAGGTTTTAAGTTGTTGTTAAAAAAAATCCACGGAGTTCTGTTTCAAGAGAGGTTCGTTGAAATAGATTTTTTATAAAAAAAGTTGTCCACATAAAGATTACCTTGCCTAGTTACGAATACCACGACCAGCGCCGAATCCGAAAAGCTTTCGGCATAAGGTGAAAACCTACTGGACAGAATTCGAAAGTCTTCAGAAGAAGCCTAGGGCAAAGATACTTTAAATTGTCCAAAAATAGAAGACATTGACGAAAATGTCAACATGATTACGACTGCATTGGTGGGGTCTTTTGAATATATTTGTCCTCTTCGAGAGAGGAAATTAGCCCAAGAAGAACCCTGGTTGGCCGGGGAGATTTGCAACATTTCGAAAGAGGTCCGCAGATTTTAAAACAGAGCACATAGTAAAATATCGGAAGTGTATTGGGATGTGTATTACACACGGCTCAAAGAATACAATAAGAGGATCAAAGTGGCAAAACGTGCCTCCTACAAGCTTTTCTGCGAACAGAGCGATAGCGTTAACGACGCCGCCTAGATGAAAAAGTTTCTCTCAAAAACTCATGTCCAAACTGAAACTTTAGTAGACGACATGGGATTGAGAGCAGAGACAAGGGAGGACTTGTTGAGGCTTTTGATGAAAAACCATTTTCGACAGGATACGACGGGACTCACGGAAACACCGGAATCTTGGAATAATGTGGTTGATCGGAGGCTTATCATTATAGAATTTTTGGCAAATGAAGCCTTGAGGAGCTTTTAACCATTTAAGTCACCCGGAACTGATGGAATATTTCCGGCATTACTACAGAGAGAGGCAGACTATCTGGCGCCTCATCTGGCCAAAATTTTCACGGCGTGCCTAGGACTTGCATATACTCCGAAAGCCTGGCAGGAGGCAAGGGTGGTGTTTATACCCAAGCCCGGCAAGGCAAGCTATGTGACTCCAAAGGCCAAAGGTCCTCTCTAAGGACCGGGTGGGCCCGGTCCTTAGAGAGACTGGATAAACCATATGCTAAGGAACAGGTGTATCAATTATGTATCCCATGGCATGAATATATCGGAGAAAGTGGTACAAGGCACGTCACAGAGGGGCATTTTATCGCCACTCCTATGGGTGACCACATAAATTACCTATTACGGATGCTGGCTGGGGATGGATTTGAATCCGTCTTCAACGCAGACGATGTTATAATACTTCTCAGGGGTAAGGATCCAAACAAGCTATGCAGAATGGTCGAAAGGGTCTTGCATATGGCATATGACTTGGCTAGACCCAGAGGTCTCAATGTTAACCCAGAGAAGACTGAAAAATGCCTGTTCACGAGGAAGACGAAGGTGGGCCAATTTACCGCACCACGTTTCCTCAATAAGACGATTTCGATATCTGACAAGGTCAAATACTTAGGAGCGATCTTGGACAGAAAACTTAATTGAAAGTGTCACATTCTGGAGAGTACTGAGAAGGCTCACAGACGTTGGGCACTATGTAGACAGGGCCTAGGCTCGAAATGGGGCCTGAATCCGAGGATAGTCCACTGGCTGTACAGGAGCGTGATTAGACCAATACTTACTTACGCCTCAGTAGTTTGGTGGACTGCTATGGAGAGATTGTGTAACATAGGGACCATACAACAGGTTCAGAGAACATGTTGTCTTGGCGTAGGCGGAGCGATGAGGACCACGCCCACTAGGGCACTAGAGACTATTCTAGGTACCCGACCCATTGTGCTTAAGGCGATGGGAGAATGGATTGAGGATGGGAGAAGCTCATACCATTGCGGTTTAATCGAGGCGACTATAGGAAACCTGGAAAGAAGGGAAGAGGTTTCCGATCGGATACCTGAGATGAACCTTGAAGTCGAGTGCGAGGCACTGCTGCCATCGGCACAGTCTTAGATTTCCGGAATCCTAGTATTGCCATCTGGAGGATCATGTTACACGGATGGATCAAAGCTAGAGGACAGAGTGGGCCTGGGGTTCACATTGATAACTCAGGGACTGAGATCTGTTTAAGACTGTCTGACCATAATACGGTCCTGCAGGCGGAGATCCGGGCGATCATGGAATGCATGAGGTGGTGTGGTGCTAATGCGAGGACGTCGAGTGTGAACATCTTTACCGACAGGCTTTCTCTGAGGATGGCAAAATCCGCATCGTTTGGGTACAGGGTCATAACGGAGTACGGGGAAATGAAATGGCAGACAATTTGGCGGTGCAGGCCAGAGGACTGCCGTCAATAAACTTGGTAAACCCGAAGCCTTTCGGGTCGACGCAGTCCGAGTTAAGGGAGTGGGCGACGAATGCGCATGCAACACTGTGGAACAGCGAAACGATCGGTTGGACAGCGAAAATCCTATGGCGGAATGCAGATCGTGAGAAGACGAAGCTATTACTGAAAGAAAGTAAGAAGGAGGTCAGTAGAACTTATCCCTGCTGATGGTATAGCATTTTTACCTCCTAGTCAGAATGAGGTCCAAGTAGCAGCGACCCCACTGAAAAACAATAAGGCAGCAGGAGCCGATGGGTTGACCGCTGAACTATTTAAGACTGGAGGCGAAACGCTGATAAAGCGTATGCGTCAGCTCGATGATTGGAACGTCAGCTAGAGTTGGCAAAATATCGATGACACTATTGATACTATCGATATTTTTTTTCTTGTTTGAATATCGATTGATATTTTTCCTATCGATACTATCGGCAAAGTATAATTTTTTGTAAAATTTAACAAAAATAAGCGATCCGACGCTGAATGTTTTTTATAACACACATTGCGCCAATAGAGGGCGCAAGTTTCATCCATTCAATTTTCATTGAGCTAAAATTTTCTACATTGATTTCTCTTAGACTTCCAACTGAATTTATTAGATATGGTTTTTTTCGGGTTGTGCATTGATATTGCTTCTATCCTGATTTGCTTGTCCCGATTTGTATACCCTCCACCATAGGATGGAGGTACACTAATTTCGTCGTTCCGTTTGTAACACATTGAAATATTCGTCTAAGACCCCATAAAGCATATAAATTCTTGAGCGTCATGGCATTTTAAGTCGATCTAGCCATGTCCGCCCATCCGTCTGTCTGTCGAAAGCACGCTGAATTTCGAAGGAGTAAAGCTTGGCGCTTGAAATTGTGCACAAATACTTCTTATTAGTATAAGTCGGTTGGGATTGTAAATGGGCAATATCGGTCCATGTTTTGATACAGCTGCCATATAAACCGATCTTGCATCTTGAGCCACTAGAGGGCGCAATTCTTATCCGATTTGGTTGAAATTCGGCATGACGTGTTTCGTTATGACTTCCAACATCTGTGCTAAGTATGGTGGAAATAGGTCCATAATCTGATATAGCTGCCATATAAACCGATTTCGAATCTTGTCTTCTTGAGTCACTAGAGGGCGCAATTCTTATCCGATTTGGCTGAAATTTGGCATGACGTGTTTCGTTATGACTTCCAACAACTGCACTAAGTATGGTTCAAATCGGTCCATAACCTGATATAGTTGTCATATAAGCCAATCTTGGATCTTGACTTCTGGAGCCACTAGAGGCCGCAATTCTTATCCGCATTGCCTGATATTTTGCATGATAGGTTTTGTTATGACTTCCAACAACTGTGCTTAACATGATTCAAATTGGTCCATAGCCTGATGTTACTGACATATAAATCGATCTGGGATATTGGCTTCTTGAGCCACTAAAGGGCGCAATTATTATCCGATTTTTCTGAAATTTTTTACAACCATTTCCCCTATGCCATTCAACATACGTGCCAGATATAGTCTGAGTCAATGCATGACCTGAAATAGCTCCCATATAAACCAATCTCCCGATTTCATTTCTTAAGCCCCTACATGGCGCATTCTTACTAGAGCTGGCTAAATATCTTGGCACTATCGATATTTAATTTTTTGACTGAATATCGATTGATATTTTTCCGATGAATACTATCGCAAAAGTGAAATTTTTGGAAAACTAAACAAAAATATAGGGTTGCCCAAAAAGTAATTGCGGATTTTTCATATAGTCGGCGTTGACAAATTTTTTCAACGGCTTGTGACTCTGTAATTGCATTCTTTCTTCTGTCAGTTATCAGCTGTTACTTTTAGCTTACTTTAGAAAAAAAGTATATTTGATTAAAGTTATTCTAAGTTTTATTAAAAATGCATTTACTTTCTTTTAAAAAATCCGCAATTACTTTTTGGGCAACCCAATAAAAAATTCGAATTGTTTAAAATACATTGCGGCTATAGATGGCGCAATTCTTATCCAATTAGACTAACATTTTGTACAATGATTTCTCTCGTGACTTTCAATTGACTTTATAAACCTTTGGTTTTATTTGGTCTGTGCAGTGATATTGCTTCTTTATAAATCTATCTCCTGATTTTTACTTCTCATTTTAGTTTGCAATATAGGTGATGGGAAATTAACTATAGTATCGATACTATCGATATTTATTATTAAAACTATCGAAAATATCGAATGTTGCGAATATCGATAGTTTGCCAGCTCTAATTCTTACCCGATATGGCTGAAATTTTGTCCAAAGACTTCTCCGTGCCAAATATGGTGTGAATTGGTCTATATCCTGTTATAGTTCCCATATAAACCGATCTCCGGATTTAACTTCTTGAACCCCCACAGGGCGCAATATCTATTCGATATGGCTGAAATTTTGCACAATGACTTCTACTATGGTCTCCAATATCCAAACCATGTATGGTCCGAATCGGTCCATAATCTGATATAGCTCCACAAGCATAGAAATTTTTAACCATTATCCTTTGTTTGCCTGTTAAGAGTTACCGGGCAAAGAGCTTGACAGATGCCATCCATGCCATGAGGGTACATAAGATTCGACGCGGCCTACCTTAGCACGCTTTTACTTGTTCGACTTAACCTTACCTAACGTAACATAAAAGGGTTATTGCCAAAAATAAAACATTCCTCGAGATGTTACTCATGCACTCTCCTCAAAATGGTCTTTCATTTGAGAACCATATTGTCAACTGGTCAAAGTTAAAAGTCAGATTTTCGTTTGTTAAGTTCTTTTACCTCAATTTCTTTAACCTTCTTTAACTCTCATATTTGAGTTTAGCAATTTTTTACTACCTTATTATTGCTTTAACTTTTCACCTTTGCAGGAATTCTGATAATTCTTTTTCTGTTTTTTTTTTTTTTTTTTTTATACAAGGTGATTCTATAGATTGACACTTTCAAAAATAAACTGTGTTGTATTTATTTTAATGGGCGTTTTTACATTTCGTTAACATTTCAAAAGCATTCGAACCAAACGAGTAGAAATCAACATTTGAAGCATACTTTCAGGCGTTAGTGACAAATTCAAACAGTGAATGATGAACGCTATTCAAGTGCCATTGGAATGGGACCCATTGACAGAAAATGGGGTCAATGGTTATTTGCTCTGCTGATTGGAATTGGCACACAAAGCCATAGGTCGACCGGCCGACTGGCTTTAATATTTTCTTTGTGTGTTGTGCTGTTATTTTTTTTTTTTCGAGGCAAATGGACCAAATAGGCGCCAATAAAATTAGTGACAAACTTAGAGCCAAGTTTGGTTTTGTATGAATCAATCTTTTGAATATCTTTTTCATCCCGTTTTTTTTTTTGCATTATTGATGTGTTGATTTTAGCAACTTTGAATGGATTTGAAGGACATTATCTGGGATTTTTATTTTAATTCTCTATTAAGGTCACCTTGATTTGCAAAACACGTTTACATGGAGGTGAAGTTCCCAGTGGAAGGAAACGCATATTTTTTTTGCATAAAGTAGCGAGGGTTTTGGGTGTAAATGATATGCCAAAGCTTTTTGTTTTCCTCGTTGAAAATTTTTAATGTAATATTTTTGGAGATTTATCTAAAAGGTCATCGACTGTTTTTAGATGGTTTAACGAGATTTTCTTTGTGGGCGAAACAGGAAATGATTCAAAAACTGTTTTGGGCAACAGGAGGCACGAGCAATGGCAAAATGAGTTTGATCTAAGAAAATTTCATGGAAATTTTATTTTTAACAGAAACCCTATTAATTTTATGTCTTGCGAAAATGTTCTCTAATTAAGAAAATGCAATGAAATAAATTTAAACATTTCCTGGAAATTTCATCTTTAGGGAAAATTTCATGGAAGTTTTGTCTTTAGGGAAAATTTCATGGAAATTTTGTCTTTAGAAAAAATTTTGTGGGAATTTTGTTTTTCGAGAAAATTTCATGGAAATTTTGTTTGTAGAGAAAATTTCATGGAAATTTTGTCTTTAGAGAAAATTTCATGGAAATTTTGTCTTTAGAGAAAATTTCATGGAAATTTTGTCTTTAGAGAAAATTTCATGGAAATTTTGTCTTTAGAGAAAATTTCATGGAAATTTTGTCTTTAGAGAAAATTTCATGGAAATTTTGTCGTTAGAGAAAATTTCATGGAAATTTTGTCTTTGGAGAAAATTTCATGGAAATTTGGTCTTCAAAGAAAATTTCATGGAAATTTTGTCTTTAGAGAAAATTTTTTAGCAAAAATTTCTCCACAGACAAAATTTTGAATCCTTGCTGTCTTTAGATCTCATGAAAACAACCAACCACCAATCTCGAAGAAGTCATTTTTGATGTTTGTGGCTTGTTTTAATGCATTCAAGATAGCAATTGCCACTCAGCATTGAAATATTTTAGCTTTCTCTCGTTTAAAGTTGATGTTTTCGTTTCGTTTGAAATCACAAACGTGCTTCGCAAATTTCATTTGCAGCGTAAAGGCTATTTACTACAACTTTATTAGTTTGTAACGAAATATGCATTGTGCATTGTAAAAATCACATTCCACCACATACTGCGAAAATTTTATTTATTCATTTGTTTTTCTTTGGTTGAAGTGGAGGCATTGTCGATATGTTTTTAGGGCCTTAGATTAGGTTAGGGTTATATGGTAGTCTGCCATCAGACTCACTTAGACGTTTTAGTCCACTGTGATACCACAGGTACAGCAGGAGGAAGATGCCTTCTAGTTCCTATCGTTGAACCATCCAGATCGGTTTAAAAGTCACACTTACTTTGGAATGTTCACACCCGCTAAATCAGACAGATCCACAAAGATATGAAAACCTAAAGTTGAACTCCTTGAACGACTGACAATGCGGGACACACACACAGTAAATATTCTACGTACAGTCTCTTATTGCTCGACGTCCTTACAACTTCAGCAGAAGTAGTTACACGTCAGAATGTTTACCGATTAGACAGTGACCTGTCATGACGAATGGAATGACTGAGACGTCTGTTCTAGCCAGCGTCAGCAGGCTAAAAAGTAACCTCGATGACATAGCAATGACATAGGAAATGCTTCAACCTCTCATCATTTTCCCCACATGCCCTAAACATGTAAGCTCGTAGTCCTGTGTGTCCTGTTATGACAACTGACCTCCTTCTTACTTTCTTTCGGTAATAGCCTCGCCCCCTCACGATACAGATCACCCCATAGAATTTTCGCCGTCCTACCGACTGTTTCGCTGTTCCACAGTGTTACAGTGTCGACCCGAAAGGCTTCGGGTTAACTAAGTTTGTCGACGGCAGTTGTCAGTTCATTTCCTTCTTACATTCCAAGATTGTTCGTGATCTTACCGTTCTGCTTGTTATTGCCCTTATGGCCTGTTAACTGTTCGACGTCCTCGCGTTAACACGACACCACCTCACGCATTTCGTTATTGCCCGGATCTCTGCCTGCAGGACCGTATAATGGTCAGGCAGTCTAAAATAGATCTCAGTATCTGGGTTCTCAATGTAGACGCCCCAGCCCACTCTGTCCCCTAGTTTTGATCCATCCGTGAAACATGATCTTCCAGGTGACAATACTAGGGTTCTGTCAATCCAAGACTGTGCAGCTGTCAACAGTGCCTCGCACTAAACCTCAAGTGTCGTCTCAGGTACCCGATCAGAAACCTCTTCCCATCCTTCCATGTTTCCTATCGTCGCCTCGATTATACCGTTATGGTATGAACTGCTCTCATTCTCAATCCATTATTCCATCGCCTTAAGTCTAATAGCCGCAGTGGCTACATCACACTTAATCTGTATATCAATGGATCGGATATCTAAAATAGTCTCCAGTGCCCTAGTGGGCGTGGTCCTCATTTGTTGTATGGTCATTATGTTGCACTGTTGTATGGTCTTTATGTTGCACTTTTTCTCTACGCCAGTCCACCAAACTACTGAGGCGAAAGTAAGTATTGGTCTTATTACGCTCCTGTAGAGCCAGTGGACTATGCTCGGATTCAGGCCCCATTTCGATCCTACGGCCCGTCTACATAGTGGCCAACATCTGTGAGCCTTCTCAATACGCTCCTGAATGTGACACTTCCAATTCAGTTTCGTGTCCAAGATCACACCTAAGTATTTGACCTTGTCAGATATCGAAATCGTCTTATTGAGGAAACGTGGTGCGGTAAATTGGCCCACCTTCGTCTTCCTCGTGAACAGGCATATTTCAGTCTTCTCTGGGTTAACATTGAGGCCTCTGGGTCTAGCCCAGTCATATGGGTCTAGCCCAGTCATTCGGCCCTTCGGCATAGCTGGTTCGGATCCTTACCGCTAAGAAGTATTATAACATCGTCTGCATAGAAGACGGGTTCAAATCCCTCCTCAGTCAGCATCCGTAATAGGTCATTTATGGAGGTCACCCATAGGAGTGGCGATAAAATGCCCCCCTTTGGCGTGCCCTGTGTCACTTTCTCCCTTATCTTTACGTCATGGGACCCGCACTTTATCCACCTGTTCCTTAGCATATGGTTAATCCAGTTTCTTAGTACTAGGACCACCTGGTACTGGTCACAACGACGAAGCACATTTTTGGCTCAATGGGTACGTAAATAAGCAGAATTGTCGATTTTGGAGTTAAGATCAGCCAGAAGCATTGCAAGAGCTACCAATGCATTCAGAAAAAGTCACAGTTTGGTACGGTTTATGGGCTGGTGGCATCATTGGACCGTACTTCTTCAAAGATTATGCTAATCGTAATCCAACCTTATTTTGCCCAAAATGCAAGAGCTTGACTTGCATGACTTGTGGTTTAAACAAGACGGTGCCACATGCCACACAGCATGCGTAACAATGGAGTTATGGAGAGGTGAGTTCGGTGAACATTTCATTTCACGTTCGGGACCCATTGGCCGCCTAGATCGTGCGATTTAACGCCTTTCGACTATTTTTGGTGGGGCTATGTTAAAGCTCATGTCTATACAGACAAGCCCGCTTCAAATGACGCATTGGTAGACAACATAGAATCATTTATTCGTGAGAAACCGATCTACCGATTTGACTTCTTGAGCCCAATTTTTGCCCGATTGTCCGGCCCAACTAAGCACGCTTTTACTTGTCTTTCAAGAATAATGACCTATTACGAGTTACAGCAAAAGTTATTTTTTTAAATTTGTTCAAATTGCTTGAATTGGAGACTTAAACAAAATCAGTTAATTGCTGCTTGAAGAGCTTTCAATGTCACAGTCAATATCCTTTTTTCCTCCAAAGGGCGTTTTTATCGTCTGCAATAAAACATTTTATCTCCTTAAAGTCCTTATTTATAGCAAGGGCTCTCACCAATAACGCAAATGGTTTGAAACAGACCCTCAAATTTGCACTGGTCCATGGTTCGCTGTATGCCTGCAACTATGGATTCAGCCATGCAATTCACTGCCATTGTATTTCCCATTGTGATAAAAGCATTTCCGTTTCCACAATTCATTGTTTCCTTACAACAGCTGCAGCAGAAGCAGCGGCAAAGGGGAACACCAATCACTGACATCTCTCCCTCGCATGGCAAACAAGCAGCAAAAATGCCGTAGTAGGTTTTGTTTTTGTACTAAGTTATGGTTTGGGGAGAGACAGAAGCAGAAGCAGAAGCAGACAATGTTAAAGCTGACAGGATATAAAATGTTTCCACTTTTCTCATGGCACTCGCATGCCAACAAGCTCATACCCCCATTTACCCCCCCACACTCTTATTCACTCTCAATCACCCACATATCCTCATAAATACATTTCGAGGTAAGGAATTCACTTTCCCAATGATATGTCTTTATTTTGGTTGCTTGTGGCCTTAGTGTGTGTGTGTGCCTGTGTGGGTGTGGGTGTCGGTGTGTATGCTTGCTTTCATGCTCAGTAGCCAATACAGTTTGTCATTCCATTGAATACTAATTGACACCTGTTGAATTTATCTACGTGATGGTGAAATGGGGCCTAGGGGGGTTATAATTTATTGAAATCCATTTGATTATGGCTGCTTTAGTAGATCGAACAATAAAAGTCCAAGTCATTTGGTTAAACAACAAATACTAGGCCATTATTCTTTGGCTAGAATTTTTGCCATGACCATGACCATGCAATTGACTATGGTAATTTTTGTCCTTGAATGTTTTGTTAGAAATTGCAGTTTACAGTTTTGTGGTTCAATAAAAGATAAAGGCATTTTTTAACCTATAAGAATAGGTAAACCATAATAAAATAATTTGGAGTGCTAAATTGTAAATTGGAGTGGAGGCCGCAACGAACCATACATCAAGGGAGAAATAAAAAGACGTGAGCTTAAACAAATCGAGATGTTGCGAAGTCCGGAAATTCGAATTTGAAGGATTTTCTATGAAATTTTGAATTTTTTGATGGAGTCACGAATTAAAGCTCATTTCCCTCTAGGACACATAGTTTGGGAGATACAGCCCTTTTAAATTTTTGTAAGTGAAAATTCGAATTTTGACGGATTTTCAATGAAATTTTTGAATTTTTGGATAGAGTCACAAATTAAAACCCACTTCCCTCTAGGACGCATGGTTTAGGAGATATAGCCATTTTAAAGTTTTGTTAATGAAAATTCGAATTTTCATGGATTTTTGATGAAATTTTCAATTTTTGGATGGGGTCACGATTTAAAGCCCATTTCTCTCTAGGACGCATAGTTTAGGAGATGCAGCCCTTTTAAATTTTTGTAAGTGAAAATTCGAATTTTGATGGATTTTCGATGAAATTTTGAATTTTTTAATGGAGTCACGTATTAAAGCCCATTTCCCTCTAAGACGCATAGTTTAGAAGATACAGCCATTTAAAAAATTTTTAAGTAAAAATTCGAATTTTTATGGATTTTTGATGAAATTTTGAATTTTATGATGTAGTCAAGAATTAAATTCAATTTCCTTCTAGGACGCATAGTTTACGAGATACAGCCATTTAAAATTTTTGTGAGTAAAAATTCGAATTTGATGGATTTTCGATGAAGTTTTGAATTTTTTGATGTAGTTACGAATTAAAGACCATTTCCCTCTAGGACACATAGTTAAGGAGATACAGCCATTTAAAATTTTTGTTAGTGAAAATTAAAATTTTGATCGATTTTCGATAAAATTTCGATTTTTTGGATGGATTCACGAATTATAGCCCATTTCCCTCTAGAACGCTTAGTTTAGGAGATACAGCCATTTAAAATTATTGTAAGTGAAAATTCGAATTTTGATGGATTTTCGATGAAATTTTGAATTTTTGGATGGAGTCACGAATTAAAGCCCATTTCTCTCTAGGACGCATAGTTTACGAGACAGTCATTTTAAAGTTTTCGAGGTGAAAATTCGAATTTTAATGGATTTTCGATGAAATTTTGAATTTTTGGATGGAGTCACGAATTAAAGCCCATTTCTCTCTAGGACGCATAGTTAAGGATATACAGCCATTTTAAAGTTTTCGAGGTGAATTTTCGAATTTTGATGTATTTTCCATGAAATTTTGAATTTTTTGATGGAGTCACGAATTAAGCCCATATCGCTCTAGGACGCATAGTTTAGGAGATATAGCCATTTTAAATTTTTGTAAGCGAAAATTCTAATTTTAGTGGATTTTCGACGAAATTTTGAATTTTTCGATGGAGTCACGAATTAATGCCCATTTCCCTCTATAACGCATAGTTTAGGAGATACAGCCATTTCAAAGCTTTCTAAGTGAAAATTCGAATTTTGATGGATTTTCAATGAAATTTTGAATTTTTTGATTGAGTCACGAATAAAAGCCCACTTCCCTCTAGAACGCATAGTTAAGGAGATACAGCTTTTTAGAGTTTTTAAAGTGAAAATTCGAATTTTGATGGATTTTCGACGAAATTTTGAATTTTTGGATGGAGTCACGAATTTAAGCCCATTTCCCCGTAGGACGCATAGATTAGGAGATACAGCCATTTTAAAAAATTCGAATTTTGATGGATTTTCGATGATATTTGGAATTCTTGTAATGGAATCACGAATTATAGTCTATTTCCCTGTAGGACACATAGTTAAGGAGATACAGCCATTTAAAGTTTTCGAGGTGAACATTCGAATTTTTATGAATTTTCAACGAAATTTTGATTTTTTGGATGGAGTCACGAATTATAGCCCATTTCCCTCTAGGACGCTTAGTTTAGGAGATATAGTCATTTAAAAGTTTTGTAAGTGAAAATTCGAATTTTAAAGCCCATCACAAATTAAAGCCCATTTCCCTCTAGGATGCATAGTTAAGGAAATACACCCATTTAAATGTTTTATAAGTGAAAATTCGAATTTTGATGGATTTTTGATGAAATTTTGAAATTTTTCGTGGAGTCACAAACTATAGTCCATTTCCCTCTAGGATGCATAGTTTAGCAGATATAGCCATTTTAAAGTTTTGTTAATGAAAATTCGAATTTTGATGGATTTTTGATGAAATTTTGAACGATATTCATCATGAATAAAATTTTGTATATTTTTCATCGGTTCCCCTGTTTTTCTATGGATTTAGAGTTTTTATTCTTTCGAAATAGGTGGTATTTGGCTCGCTCAAACTCACAACTTGATTTTCTTTATTTTTAAATGAAAGTTTCGTTAATCTCTAGAGGATTGTGGTTCTTTGTGTGTCCAACATATATATTTATTTATATCCCCTAGCCTTTTAACAAAAAAATCCATCAATTCTAAAGCCACACCACCTCACACACACCACAACAGCATAGCTTAACCTTTGCCAACTAATATTTGTTTGTGTGTCATGTAGGGCAAGTGGCATTTATTCCCTAGAAATTGTGGAAAAACTTTTGGTTTCAACTTAACTAAAAAACAAAACAAAAAAAAAGATCCAAACAACTCACAGCACACATGTCCTTTGGAACAGGCATCCTTCCATTTAATGTCTGTGCATGGTACTTGCATTTTGTGTGGTTTTTATTTGCTGTCAATTGCGATAGTTTGCATTTGTACAAATCGTGTCATTGGATTTTCAGTTTCCTCTTTTGTTGCTCAAAGCAAGTCCTTAGTGGTATTCAATTTTTTTTACGCTACACCACTATTGTGGCAGATGTTATTATAAAACATCACACTTGTATAGAACTCCTTCAGCAAAGGCAATAATCAGACGTCAAGTGGTTCATATGGATCCTTGTATGGATCCTTGTATGGATCCTTGTATGGATCCTTGTATGGATCCTTGTATGGATCCTTGTATGGATCATTGTATGGATCCTTGTGTATCCATAATGGTTTGGATACCAAAGCTCGAATCCTTTTTGCATTTGGTTTTTGCTCCTTTGCCCAAACTTCCCATAGTGACCACTACACCTTCTCTCTCGACCACATCGCATATGAAAAACCCACAAATTGAACATTGCCGGAAAAAATAGAAGAAATGCAATCATACAGCGTTAGGGACTTAATTAAAATTCTTCTTCTGTCATTCAAGCGCTTGCGAATTTTAGCTTAGATCCATGCGAGTAGTGAGTGGGCGATAATAAAAGAACCCAAATTTCTGCAGTTCCATTTTGACCACATTCTTTCAGCTTCTCCTTTTATCTGCCAGCTGTGGAATTTCTTGCATTGCCTTTGTTTGCTTCTTATTGAGTGCTAAAAGCAAATTTCAATATGACAAATTGGCAAAAAGTCAAAAGAGAAAAAGTGAAGAGTTTTTCTTTTTCTTTTGGTTTTTTTTTTCTTCCTTTGCGGCTTTTATGTGAAAACCCGATTCCAAAGATAATTAAGACACATCAAAGTTGGATGTGGTTAAACGGAAGCTTAACGATGCCACCACTGGCCAAATAGGATTTTGCGAAAAATGTCGACCACAAAGAGGACTCATCAATTGAAGGAGAAAGTTATTGAAGGTCGCCACAAGTTTGCGGGTGGACATTTACGTTGCGCAAAAAATGCAAAAAAACGACAAAATGAAGCAAACAAGTTGAAGCGTGCGAAGTTCGGCAGTGCCGAATCTTACATACCCTCCACCATGGATCACATTTGTCAAGTTTTTTGTAAATGAATAAGAATTGCATTCCATAGTTACTCAAGAAATCAAATTGAGAAATAGGTACTATGGGAGCATGTCAAGCTGTTGATCGAACTTGACCATACTTGGCACGGATGCTGAAGGTGATTGGCGTCACTACAACACCAAATGGTGACAGGTGCCATAACACGAGGCATGCATTTGGCTGTGGTTTGTCAGAGACTGAAACACATTGTCTCCAGCTTTACTCCGGTGGATGAGAGGCTAGCCACTATCCGCAATAAAAGCCAAATTCTTCAACATCAGCCCCGACCGAAGACAAGGACGAGCAGACCAGGGATATTTTCTACGAGCGCCTAGAGAGAGAATATGACCACTGCCCCGCCCATGATATCGTTCTGGGAGATTTTAAAGCAAAGATAGCCATTTTTTGCCCAACGGTCAGAAAGTTTAGCCTCCATGAGATAACTTGCAGTAATGGGTTGAGGCTGATAGATTTCGCCGCGGAAAAAAACATGGTAGTTAGTAGCACCAGATTTCAACATAGAAATTATCACAAAGCCACATGACTGTCACCTGATCAAAACACGAGAAACCAAATTGATCACGTTGTGATAGATGGAAGGCATTCATCCAGCGTGTTAGATGTACGATCGATCCATGGAGCGAATATAGATTCGGATCATTACCTTGTTGCAGCAAAGGTTCGCACTCGACATGGCGAGGAAAGTACGATCTGGCACTGTACGGAAGCTGGACATTGAAAAGCTGTCAACACAACAGATGGAAGCGGCATACTCCACTCGACTGAACCAACTGCTTGATAAAGGCACTGTTTGTTACGATGATTTAATGGCGCAGTGGCAACTTCATGGAGAAGTTGGAGTTTCTAGGCATCAACTCTAAGATAGTTTATTAATAACTGACTTACTAAAAGATGCATTACGTTAGGCTTGGGATCTGTGGATCTAATAAGATGGGTCAGCAAAGGAACACCTTAAGGAGGTGTATGGTCTCCTCTACTGTGGAGTATAGCCATTAACAATATATTATTGCCTATGGAAGAAGAAGGCCTAAAATTGGTCGCGTATGCTGATGACGTGGCAATTGCGGTAAGGGGAAAGTCTCCCAGCACTCTAAGAGATATACTTCAGGAAGCTCTACGTGCAACAACGAAGTGGGCTACCGTAAGTGGTCTTGGTATAAATCCGTTCAATACAGAAGTAGTTCTATTCAGCAGGAGATACAAGTGACCCACAGTAGCACATGTCTCCTTGGGAGGAGAGAATGTTCCATTTACAGAAAGCCCAAAATACTTGCCAACAGTGGCACTTGGAACTTGGAATGTTCCTTTAACAGAAAGCCCAAAATACCTGGGTGTTTTGCTGAACAGGAAATTGAACTTCAAATCCAACATTTTGGAATGGGCAAGAACGGCAATTCTTGCCCTATACACCTGCAAGAGAGCCATTAACAAAAGTTAGGGGCTTAGACCGCGTGCTAGGCATTGGGTATATAATGCTATATGGTGTTGTGGTCTGGTGGACAGCGCTTCAAAAGTCCACCTACTGTTCAATACTCAACTCACATCCAAAGGAGGGCTTGTTTGTGCCGCACAGCCGCACTGAGGACGACACCATGTGATGCACTGAATTTAATGCTTCATCTAATGTCTCTGGACATTGTGGCTAAGGGAGCTTTCTCTTTCGTCATGTGGCGGCTACGGACACTGTGTTATCCTTGATACAATATGCGATGTTTCAGGCAATGTGGATTACACCCTACCTGTTCCTGATAGAACCGATTGAAACTACGATAAATCTGGTAATAGAAGTTACATTGACTTTAATACGGATGGTTCTAAACTAAACGGCCAGGTGTTCTCTAAAGATCTAGAACTGGTCATATCGAAAAGGTTATCCGACCTCTGCAAATTGTATCAAGTGGAGATCCTTGCAATTAAGGAAGTGGTGGAATGGCTAAGATATAATGTCATTACGACGATTGGCATAAATATCTTCTCGGACAGCCATGCAACCATTAAATCCATGGAGAACGTATTTCTGAACACAAAAACCGCCCTCCACTGTCGCAGATCTCTCAACGAGATGGCTGAAAAGTTCAAAATTCTCCTGTTCTGTGTGCCGGGCCACATAGATATCCCAGGGAATTGTAAAGCGGACGAGCTTGCGAGACTAGGGACTACCCTACACATTTCAGGGATACTGGAATCTGTGGGTATTCCTCTAGCGACATGTAAGCTAAGTTTTCAGAACCAGGCCCGAAGGACAACGAATGATAGATGGTCACAAAGATCGGGCTGTGAGAATTCCAAAACGTTGTGATCTAATCTAGACTTGAAGAGGTCTAACGCTTTGCTGTCACTGGCAAGAACAGACGTCTCAGTCCTTATGTCCGTCATGACAGGTCACTGTCTAATCGGAAAACATGCTGACCGACTGAAGGTTGGCAGCAACGACTTTTGGAGAAGCTGTAAGGACATTGAAGAAGCAGAGACTATAGAACACCTTCTGTGTGTGTCCCGCCCTGGTAGTCAGAAGGGGTTCTACTTTAGGTTCTCATTTCTTCGAGCCCATGTTTGATTTAACGGATGTGAACATTCGCAAGCTATTGGGCTTTTTAAAGCGATCTGGATTGTTCAACGGTGGGAACAAGAAGGCATCTTACTTCTTCTGTTCCTTTGGTATCACAATGGACAATAAACTCTAAGTGAGTCTGATGGCACACTGCCACTTAAACCTTACCTACATCACTGAGAAGTTTGGGTGCAATATTTCAAGTAGCTAGCTTCACCCATTCGACTGCTATTCTGATTTCCACCGGCGGACGGACAGACAGACGAAAGGACGGACCTACCGACATGGCTACATCGACTCAAAATGTCGAGACGATAAAAAATATACATACCCTATTGAGTCTCAGATCAATATTTCGAGGTGTTACAAACAAAGTGGCTTGATTAGTATGCCCCCATCCTATGGTGCAGGGTATAAAAATGTCTGCAGCCAACAATCTCCTGGAGGTCATTAAAGTCACTTTTATTTTTTTTTTATTAAGGCAATCCAGAAAGAGTTGAGTTTATGACTCTTGAGTTGATGAACTTTTAATCGAGGCCACTGCAGATTGGATTTTGGCAAGCTATTATAACACAAGATTGCAATATTTTGCACTTTTTAATTTTTTATAAGCTTATTTGCAATGCCACCAATATCATGCTTTTAATTGACCTTGTTAAACACTTTTATAGCCATCACCATGGGGTAGGGGGTATACAGTAATACCTAGATTTACATCGTTTTTGGTTGTAAGAAACCGGAACGACGTAAATCAAAATTCAAATAAATCAGACATTAAAATAACAATTTTATTGGTTCAGTTTAACGATATGTACATTTGAACGTCCCTTTGTGTTTATACCCACCTCCATAGGATGGGGGCATACTAATTTAGTCATTGCGTTTGTAACATCTCGAAATATTGATCTACGACCCCAGGCAAATGCAAAAATGCAAATATTACCCCTGAACATTCCACTAAGGAACAGGGGTAAACTTCTCACATACCAATGAGTACAGTCCGATTCAAGTTTTAAGCTCAATGATAAGAAACCTCCGAGTCCGAACGGCGTGCCGCAGTGCGACACCTCTTGGGAAAGAAGTTTTTGCATGGCATAGTTCATCACAAAAGTTGCCAGCATTAGGAGGGGAAAACCACCGCTGAAATTTTTTTTGATGGTCTCGCCAGGATTCAAGCCCAGGCGTTCAGCGTCATAGGTGGCCATGCTAACCTCTGCGCTACGGTGGCCTCTACGACTCCATAAAGTGGAGTCGTGGATCGTCTCGACATCTCGAGTCGATCTAGCCATGTCCGTCCATCCAGCTGTCGAAATCACTTTAGAGGTCGAACCCGTAAAGCTAGCCGCTTAAAATTTAGCACTGACACTTCTCATGTAGTTCGTTGAGAATTGGAAATGGCCCCCCATAGGCTATATCCAAATCTGAACTTATAAACCGGTCCCCGGATTGGACTTCTTTAGTCCCTTGGAGCCTCAATTATCATCCGATTTGGCTGAACTTTGGAACAAGGCCTTGTGTTAGGACTTCCAATATCCATGCCAAGTATAGGATCATACTCAAAAAACAGATATAGCCCCCATATAAACCGATCCCGGGATTTGACTTCTTGAACCCCTAGAAGCCTTAATTTTCATACGATTTGGCTAAAATTTGAAGAAAAGACTTGGGGTAAGACTTCCAATATCCATGCCAAGTATGATCCGAATCGGTCTGTAAGCAGATACAGTCCCCAAATAAACCGGTTCCCGGATTTGATTTAGTGAGCCCCTTGAAGCCTCAATTTTCATCCGATTTGGCTGAAATTTGAAGCAAAGGCATGGGTTAAGACTTCCACCATCCATGCCAAATATGATCCAAAATGGTCTATAAGCAGACATAGCCCCCATATAAACCGATCCCTGAATTTGACTTCGTGAGCCCCTAGAAGCCTCAATTTTCATCCGATTTGGCTAAAATTTGATGCAAAGATTTGGGTTAAGACTTCTACCATCCATGCCAAGTATGATCCGAAACGGTCTATTAACAGATATAGCCCCCATATAAACCGATCCCCAAATTGACTTCTCGAGTCCCTAGAACCCTCAATATTTATCCAATGTGACTGAAATTTGGAACAAAGACTTGGGTTAAGACTTCCACCATCCATTCCAAGTTTGATCCGAAACGGTCTATAAACAGATATAGCCCCCATATAAACCGGTCCCCGTTTTGACTCCTTGAGCGTCTAGAACCCTCAACTTCTTGACCCCCTAGAACCGGTCGACTAAAATTTGATTTTGCTAAAATTTGAAGCAAAGATTTGGGTTAAGACTTCCAACATCCATCATGCCAAGTATAATCCGAAACGGTCTATAAACAGATATAGTCCCCATATAAACCGATCCCCGGATTTGTCTTCTTGAGCCCCTAAAAGCCTCAATTTTCATCCGATTTGGCTAAAATTTGAAGCAAAGACTTGGGTAAAGACTTTCACCATCCATGCCAAGTATGATCCGAAACGATCTATAGTCGATCGGTATAATCACTAAGTTATAATACCCTGTACCACAGTAGTGGTGTAGGATATAAAAACAACGGAGTATATCTATGCAGCTCCTCAAAACTTAATATCTTATTCCTCTGCTTGCTTAGACTTCATATGACACTCAACTGAGTGATGATCATTTGCAACCAACATACGATGTCCGTCGACCAAATTGATCACATCTACTGAACGATTACTAAACCGTTGGCGCATCGCTCTCACTCTATTTTATATGTGCGTGTGTTTGTAGCTAACTTTGTTTTTATGTGGCATGCGATACAGACAATTGCTTTCGTCAAAGTGGCTATTGAGTGCCAAATTTTGGGTCTCATGCAGTTCTCTGCCGAGTATGGCTCAATTCAGATCATATTTATATAAAGCTGCCATATAGACCGATTTCCCATTTATTACCCGAATTCGTCCGAATTTGAAACATTGAGTTATATAAAGCCCCTCGAAATCCTTGTAAAATATTATTCTAATCGGATTTATTCAGACATAGCTGTCATATAGACCAATTCACCGGTAAAGGGTCTAACGCTTCATTACAGTCGCAATTTTCAACCGATTTCGCTGAAATTTACAACAGTGAGTAAGATTAAACGTCAGGACAACGGTACTCAAAGTGGTTCCCAATGGAACCGTTTTAAATAAAACTGCCTTAGCGACTGATGCCCATTTGCGATCTTAAGCCCTTTAAAGCTCCATTTATTGCACTATTTTGGTGAAATTTCAAATAGGGAGTTTCCATAGGCCGCCCGTTGTTCGTATCGCATATAGTCTAGATTTGACTATATTTGGAAAAGAGATTTAGAACAGTGGGTTGCCCTAGGCCGCCAATGTTCGAACCGAAAATGTTCCAAATCCAATCATATCCGTATAGATCATCATAGACATCACATTGTGTTTGTAAAGGAAGTCCACATTAAATATACTCCGAAAGGGATTAAAATCTGATTGTCACCTCCACGCGGTAATCCCTGGGTTGCGCCAACGACAATAGTAGCTCGTTGTTTGGATCCATTTGACTATAATTTCTTCCACTTTCGTAATCTACTCGACCATACCTTTTATTTGTTACCCATATAGCCCATGTTAACAAGGCTCACAGTTCTGAAGATCCCGTAGGTCCTTCCAGAGTCAAATTTTTAGACATATTCATAATCTACTCGCTAATACCTTTCATTTAATACCCATATTACCAAGGTTGAACCACTTCCACATAAATATCTTCTCAGACAGCCTGGCTGCCATTAATTCCTTGGACGAACGTATTTCTGAACACAAAAACCGCCCTAGACTGTCGCAGATCTTTCAACGAGATGGCCTAACAGTTCAAAATTCATCTGTTCTGGGTGCCGGTCCACAGAGATATCCCAGGGAATTCTAAAGCAGACGAGCTTTCGATACTAGGAACTACCTTACACACTCCAGGAACACTGGAATCTGTGGGTATGCCTCTAGCGACATGTAAGCTAAGTTTTCTGAACCAGGCCCGAAGGACAACGAATGATAGATGGTCACAAAAAGGGGGCTGTGAGCATTCCCAAACTATGTGGCTTAATCTAGACTTATTTTTGGGCAGTACTTTTGGGGTAAGAAGAGGGTTCGCCCCCTTTCCTTCCATGAGTCTGAACCAATTATCTTGAAATTTTCACAGATTGTGTAGGCTTGTCTGGAACTAAACATAGGCGATATAATTTTGTGATATCGGAAGTGGGTGGACCCTCCCCTTTACCCCAAAAATTCTACCAAAAAATAAAAGTGGACCGATAGAGTAAATATGGGATTCAAATAAAAGGTATTCCAGAGTAGAGTGCAAATTTCGTATTAAAAAATAGGGGCCAAGTAACTGGGGGTGGGGGGGAGGCGCCCTAACCCCAAAACCTCCTTAAATTTTACGATCATTACAATATGGGACCCAACTGAATTGCATTTGGGAGTAGATTACGAATATGTCAAAAAAAGAAGTCCATGTAATGGGAGGTGTCTCGACCCCCAAAAACTCCTAAAATGGGCACATTAGCCGATCATGGCTTTATAGGACTCAAATGAAAGGTTTACGGGAGTAAAGAAAGGTTTTTGGGATTAAAGCACGAATTTGACATCCATATTTAGGTGGAATGTCTGAGGTATCATCCTAACCCCAAAAAGCACTGCCCTTTAAATGGATATGCAGACGAATCACGTCAATGTAAGGCAATAAGGAAACAGGACGTTTTTTTATCGACTATTGTAATATTGGGCTCATATAAAAAGTATTTGAGAGTATAGCACGAAGCTTATATTTAATTTTAGAGCCAAGTGTCTGAGTGGCGACGCACTCACTCCCCAAATACCCCCCAAACCGGACATATTTTTTACCCACTACAATATAAGAGTCCAAAGAAAGGTATAAGGGATTAGAGCAAACATTTGCCCATAAACATTTCATTAAAGAACAGGGGGCCATCTTCTCACATATCTATGAGTTCTGTCCGTCTGAAGTGTAAGCTCAATGGTAAAGGACCTCCTTTTTACATAACTTCTATGCATGGCATAGTAGCTCTCAAATGCCGCCTATATAAGGAGGAGATAACCACCATTTAAATTTTTTTTCAATGTTGTTGCCAGGATTTGTATTCATGCGTTTAGCATCATTGGTGGACTTGCTTACCTCTGCGCTTCTATGTCACTAATTCGATATCCACATTCGGTGCGAAATGTCCCCATATTAAAACTCTACCAACACAGGACTTATATATCGATCATTGCAATATGCAAATTTTGCCCATGAACATTCCACTAAGGAACTGGTGCAAACTTCTTACATATCAATGAGTGCAATCCGATTCAGGTTTAAACTCAATGATAAGGGGCCTCCTTTTTATAGCCGAGTCCGAACGGCGTGCCGCAGTGCGACACCTCTTTGAAGAGAAGTTTTACATGGCAGAGTACCTCACAAATGTTGCCAGCATCAGTAGGGGAAAACCACCGCTGAAAATTTTTTCTGATGGTCTCGCCAGGATTCGAACCCAGGCGTTCAGCGTCATAGGCGGACATGCTAACCTCTATGCTACGGTGGCCTCCAGTGCAATATACAGCTCAAATAAAATATAAAGGAGCGTTAAAGAAGGCACTGCGGAGATGGCCCGTTCGTCCAGTGCAGTATATCATTTGATAAAGGTGCCATATTAGCCCATCTTGGGATTTTTCTTCTCGTGCACTTTCAAAAGAAATTCCATTTGGTCTCCTTTTTATGACCTCCTATTTATCCATTTTTAGCATCTGCTGGCAATCTACGATAGAGGATATATAAGATTTAGCCCAGCTGAATTTAAAGGTTTTTTACTTATCAACCTTAAACGCACGAAACGTAGCTCATGTCTATGTCGGCCAATGAAAAACATGCTATAGCTTAAGTAAAATTTTCAACAACACACATTATTGTATTGATAATTTAGAACTTATTCCAAACTAGGTGTGATTATGTTAAACGTTCAAGGAACTGCTCAAAAATCCTTTTTTCAAATTCGTGGAGGATTTTTTTTAAATTCCTGCATTTTCCATTTTTTTCCATTTTCCATTTTTTTCCATTTTCCTAGAATGCTAAAGTTTTAAAATAAACTGAAAAATATTTAATCCTATTTCATTCCTTTTGTTTGCTTTAACATTTACCTTAATGCTATAAACAGATTAACATTCAACTCTTTGGTTTTTACTTAACATACCTGCTCTCTTAAGAAACGCTTACATATGAAGAGAGCCATGTTATGAACGCTCTTACAATTTTATGTGTTGTGGTGTTGGTATTACTGCCATGTTATGGGGTCACTGTTACCATCATTAACATGCACGCACTGAGAGTGCAATTTGAGAACTATGGGAGGGGGGGGCATTAATAAACCTTTAGCGTGTCATTGTCCCTTTTGTGGAGTTTTTGTAAATGCGACCAATTTAACACTGACACGATTCAGTGACATAATGCAGGAGTGATTGCCATGGTTGGCATGGACAGTGAACAGCGAGCCCAAAAAGGCTAAGAACAACAAAAAGCACTCTGCAAGTGGCAGATATATAAGTCCACAAAGCCATGTTGCCACAGCAGGAATGTGGTCTGAGAGTCATTTGAACACGTGATCTACGTGCTTGTTGCACCAATCTTGTTTTTTTTTGCATTCAATGTCCTGGCGAACGTAAGGTAAGCATTAAGTAAGGAGCAGAGTTGCCACATTGGGAAATATTTTTGCTTCAATGATAAAAGATTCTATAAAAGTAAATTTTTGACAAAGTCTATTATATAGAAACCAGCAAAAATTAAAACTTCTAGGAACCGAACACGGATGATCGGGAGCTATATCTGGTTTCAGACTGATTTTAGCCGTATTTGGCACAATTGTTGGAAGTCACAACCAAAAACACTACATGGAAAATTTGAGTCAAATCGCACAAAAAATATGGCCTCCAGGGGCTGAAGAAGTCAAATCGGGTTAAAGACCGATTTGGATGGTACTTGGCACAGTTGTTGGAAGTCATAACATTAAAAATTTCTCAGGAAGTCAAATCGGGCGATCGGTTTATATGGGAGCTATATAAGGTTATAGACCGATTTGGACCGTACTAGGCACAGTAGTTTGAAGTCACAACAGAACATCGCCTGCAAACTATCAGCCAAATCGGACAAAAATTGCGGCTTCCAAGGGCTCAATAAGTCAAATCGGGAGATCGGTTTATATGGTAGCTATATCAGGTTATAGACCGATTTGTATGGTACTTGGCACAGTTGTTGGAAGTCATAACAGAGCACTACATTAAAAATTTCAGCCGAATTGGACAAAAATTGCGGCTTGTAAAGACTCAGGAAGTCAAATCGGGCGATCGGTTTATATGGGAGCTATATAAGGTTATAGACCGATTTGGACCGTACTAAGCATAATTGTTGGAAGTCATAACAAAGCACTACATGCTCAACTTCAGCCTAATCGGACAAAAATTGCGGCTTCCAAGGGCTCAAGAAGTCAAATCGGGAGATCGGTTTATATGGGAGCTATATCATGTTCTTGACCTATTTTGACAGTACTTCGCACAGATGTTGAAAGCGATAACAGAACACTACATGCAAAATTTCAGCCAAATCGGACAAAACTTGCGGCTTGTAAGGGCTCAAGAAGTGAAATCGGGAGATCGGTTTATATGGGAGCTGTATCATGCTATAGACCGATTTGGACCGTACTAGGCACAGTTGTTTGAAGTCATTGCAGAACATTATGTCCGAAATTTCAGCCAAATCGAACAAAAATTGTGGCTTGTAAGTACTCAAGAAGTCAAATCGGGAGATCGGTTTATATGGGAGCTGTATCAGGTTATAGTCCGATTTGGACCGTACCAGGCACAGATGTTGGCAGCGATAATAGAACACTTCATGCAAAATTTCAGCCAAATCGGACAAAACTTGCGGCTTTTTAGGCCTCAAGAAGTCAAATCGGAAGATCGGTGTATATGGAAGCTATATCAGGTTATAGACCGATTTGGACCGTACTAAGCATAGTTGTTGGAAGTCATAATAAAGCACTTCATGCTCATTTTCAGCCAAATCGGACAAAAATTGTGGCTTGTAAGTGCTCAAGAAGTCAAATCGGGATATCGGTTTATATGGGAGCTATACCAGGTTGTAGACCGATTTGGACCGTACTTGCCACAAATGTTGGAAGTCATTACAGAACATCGCCTGCAAAATTTCAGCCTAATCGGATGAAATTTGCGGCTTGTAAGGCTCAAGAATTCAAATCGGGAGATCGGTTTATATGAGAGCTATATCAGGTTATAGACCGATTTGGACCGTACTAGGCACAGTTGTTGGAGGTCATATCGGAACACTTCATGCTAAATTTCAGCCAAATCGGACAAAAATTGTGGCTTCCAGGGGCTCAAGAAGTCAAATCTAGAGATCGGTTTGTATGGGAGCTATATCTTAATCTGAGCCGATATGGCCCATATGCAATCCCCAACGACCTACATTGATACCAAGTATCTGTGCAAAATTTCAAGCGGCTAGCTTAATGCGTTCAACCTCTATCGTACTTTCGACAGACCGACAGGCAGACATGGCTAGATCGACTCAGAACGTCGAGACGATCAAGAATATATATACTTTACCGGGATCTTAGACGAATATTTGGAGGTGTTACAAACAGAATGACTAGATTAGTATACCCCTTCCTATGATAGTGGATATGAAAACGGCTCAACCGATTTTCATGACATTTTCACAGATAGTAGAGTTTGAGCCCTCCGGTGAACATAGGGTAAATTTTTTAATATTCGAAGGGGGCGCGGACCCTTTCCCTTACGCCCATTTCCAAAAACGCCAGATCTCGGAGATGTATGCATTGATTTAAGCGAAATTTTGTATGCCACCTTTTGGTACCCTAAAAACATGAACTTGGTATATACAATAGTTTTGGGTTCAAATTACCAGGGGGGACGCCCCATCCCAAAACCCACCCGAACGGATATATTTCCGATGGGGACAATATGGGTATCAAATGCAAGGTATTTAAGGGTAGAGTACGAACTTGTTATACAAATTTCACCTTAAGTGTTTGGGGGGTCCTCTACCCCCAAAAAACCCCTCAACAGGACACTTTCGCTGCTTTGGACAATATGGGCATCAAATGGAAGGTTATTTAAGAGTACAAATCTGACATAAAAATGCATGCCTTGGTGTCTGAGGGCCTCCCCATCCCCCAAAAAACCCCCCGACGGGCATATATACCAATTGCGACAATTGCGACTTCCACGGTTTATATGGGAGCTATATCTAAATCTAAACCGAATGGCCCATATGCAAACCCCGGCTAAAAATGGCTGAACCAGTTTTCATGAAATCTTCACAGATGGTAGAGTTGAAAATAGGATACATTTTTTAACATTTGAAGGGGGCGCGGATCCTCCCCCTTACGCTCGTTTCCGAAAACGCCATATCTCGTAGACGGCTGCACCAATTTAAGCGAAATTTTGTATGCCACCTTATGGTACCCTTAAAACCATCTCCATCAGACAAATATCCTATCAGTGCGAAGACATATTAACATGCTGTCTTAGCAATACCTTTAGGGCTGTTATCACAGAGACCATCCAAATCATCATCTTGTGGATAGATATCCACCGCCCAGAAGCCTTAAGGTAGATCTAAATGTGCTAGAGATTGAGGTCCAGCGCTACAAGAGACAACCTCTAGATCAAGCGGCATATCAAGGAGGTCTAGACAACATTCATGCAGACACGGTAGCAGGTGCGGTAAATAGCTACCGGGCGAATGTGATCTTTGGCAAACCTCCGCCTCCCATTGCACCTGAAGAAATTGACCTCGCACGGCAAACCACGGCTCAATTGCAATTAGGCAGATGCAGCCACCTCAATTCCTACAGAGCTAGGATTGATGCGTGTAGGATGTATGTCCCGATTGTTACCAGGAACCACATGATACACGTCACCTGTTTAACTGCCCAGCAAGACCCACTCGTCTCAGACCCAGATCCATCTGGACGCACCCCATCTTTGTCTCAGAGTTCCTGGATCTGGACAATCAACAGAATCAAGCAGACGAAAGATAAAACATTTGACAATTTTTTTTTGAAGAATATTTTTTTTTTCAAATTTGACAACCCTGGTCAATACATCATGTCCCCAGTAATTGATGGCAAAATTGCATGACTGTCCCACACAAATGGTAGTGAATTTTATTTGTTGGGGCAATTTTTCTGTTCCTCTCCTATGAGTACCTTCAGCATATGGTAATGTATTTTTTACAGCGTTTGTCAATGCTTTCAGAACACTTTGTCATGGTCACAAGGTGAAATTTTTCCCTGTCACGGAATAGGAGCTTGGAATTGAAGAAAAAACCTCTGTAACAGGGTCCTGATTTTGCACCATATCCAATGGCGATAGAAATCTGTGGCGACCCCAATGAAAAGTAGCTGTCGCAACTGCAAGGATTTGCTGAGTGACTCCTGCATCCTGCATTTGTTACTTTCTACTTCCTTTGCCTTCCTTATGGCAATACCATTTTTGTGTGACACGAAATGCGAATTTTTAATTACAACTCTTTGTTGCATTCGTAATGACTGCGACATGACCAGAAAAAAAATGCATGAAAATTAATTCAAAGCGTAGCAAGAGAATAGCGAAAAAGCTAACAGTTGGCATACATAAAAATGGGATTGTGGTAAACCATGTGCCTTCATTTGAGAGAAGTGCACGTATTTTCTAAAGTAGTTTTAACCACCAACCATCATGCATCAAGGTTGACTTGGATTAATGGGTCTTTAATAACGTCATATGCACAGAGAAAGATTTATTAAAGATGAATATCCTTGGAATGTTCTTCTTTTTGGGTTTTTCTATAACTTTATTGAAATTTGGGTTAGGTTATAGGGTTAGTTTTAAATAAAACTCACTAAACTTCAGGCAAATGAGTAAATCCATCAAAAACTGTAAAACGGAAACCAAAGTTCGGCTGGGAGAGTTTTCCATATTTATAGACGACAAAGGCTATTGTTGGTCAAATGGCAGAATATTGGCCCAAACAGAAAGTGATGCCACTTAGAAGCTTACTGGGTGACCCACTTCTATGGGTGACCACCATAAATGACCTATTACGGATGTTGACTGAGGAGAGATTTGAATCGGTCTGCTACTCTTATGGGTGACCAACATAAATTACCTATTACGGATGCTGACTGAGGAGAGATTTGAAGCGGTCTGCTACGCAGACGATGTTATACTACTTCTATGAGGTAAGGATCCGAACAAGCTATGCAGAAGGGCCGAAAGGGTCTTGTTAAGGCACACGACTGGGCTAGACCTAGGGGTCTCAATGTTAACCCAGAAAAGACTGAAATCTGCCTGTTCGCGAGCAAGATGAAGGTGGGACAATTTGAAGCACCACGTTTCCTCAATAGGACAATTCCGATACCTGACAAGGTCATATACTCAGGTGTGATCTTGGAAAGCAAACTGAATTGGAAGTGTTATCGTACCGAGAAGGTTCACAGATGTTGGGCACTATGTACACGGGCCGTAGGCTCGAAATGGGGCCTGAATCGGAGAATAGTCCACTGGCTATACAGGGGCGTGGTAAGATCAATACTTACTTACCCCTCAGTAGTTTGCTGAACTGCGATGGAGAAAAAGTGCAACATAAGGACCATACAACAGGTTCAGAGAACATGTTGTCTTGGCATAGGTGGAGCGATGAGGATCACGCCCACTAGGGCACTAGAGACTATTCTAGATATCCGACCCACAGACATACAGATTAAATGTGAGGCAACCACTGTGGCTATGAAACTTAAAGTGATGGGTGAAAGGATTGAGGATAGGAGCAGCTCATACCATCGCGGTATAATCGAGGCGACGATAGCAAACCTGGAAGGAAGGATAGAGGTTTCTGATCGGATACCTGTGAAGACATTTGAGGTAGAGTGCAAGGCACTGCTGCCAGTGGCACAGTTTTGCATTGACGGAACCCTAGTATTGCCATCTGGAAGATCATGTTACATGGCTGGAACAAAGCTAGAGGATAGAGAGGGCCTGAGGATATACATTGAGAACCCAGGGACTGAGATCCGTTTTAGATTGCCTGACCATAATACGGTCCTGCAGGCGGAGATCCGGACGATCACGGAATGCGTCAGGTGGTGTGGTGTTAACACGAGGACATCGACTATGAACATCTTTACGGACAGTAAACAGGCCATATGGGTAATAACAACAAGGACAGAAAGACCGCGAACAGTCTTGGAATGTAAGAAGGAAATTGACGCCTTCTCGGAGGATGGCACGATCCGCATCGTTTGAATGCCGAGCAATAGCGAAGTAAGTGGGAATGAGAAAGCAGACGATTTGGCTGTGAAGGCCGGAGAACTGCCCTCAATTAACTTGGTTTACCCGAAGCCTTTCGGGTAGACGCAGTCCGAGTTAAGGGCGTGGGCGACGAATGCGCATGCAAACCTGTGAAACAGCGAAACGGTCGGCAGGACGGCGAAAATCCTATGGGGGGATTCATATCGTGAGAAGACGAGGCTTTTACTTAAGGGAAGTAAGAAGGAGGTCAGTATAGCTATTGGTATCATGACGGGACACATAGGACTACGAGCTCACTTATGTAAAGTGGGAGCGGCAAGTGATAGCATGTATAGGGCATGCGGGGAAGATGATGAGACGTTGGAGCATTTCCTTTGTCATTGCCCGGATTTCGCGGCTAACATATACCAGCACTTAGGTTGGGACACTCTACCAGCCATGAACCAACTTAGGGGAGTGGTATTGAAAACAGTTAAGGATTTTGTAAGTAGTACGGAAATCCTAACTTACATATTCTTTTTTGAAGTTACTTTTTTTTTGGTATTTAGAGTCGATACAACGATATTTATACAACAAGTCGATTACTGGCTTAGGTGTATGCCCATATGGCATGGGGGGGATTAATATGTGCAACCTCTTTCCAACCTAACCTAACCTTACCTCTTATTGATGTAGGTCGTCGGGGATTGCAAATGGGTCATATCGATGCAGATCTTGATATAGCCCCATATAAAACGATTCCCCGTATTTGACTTCTTGAGCCCTTAAAAGCCTAAATTTTCATCCAATATTGCTGATTTTCAACATCCATGCCAAGCATGATCCGAATCGGTCTATAACCTGATAAACCGATTCCCCGGATTTGACTTCTTTAGCCCCAAGAAGCCTCAATTTTCATCCAATTTGGCTGAAATTTGGAACAAAGACTTGAGTTAAGACTTCCAACATCCATGCCAAGTATGATCCAAATCGGTCTATATACAGATATAGCCCCCATACAAACCGATGCCCGAATTTGATTTCTTGAGCCCCTAGTAACCTCAATTTTCATCAGATTTGGCTGAAATTTGGAATAAAGACTTGAGTTATGTTTTCCAATATCCATTTCAAATATGATCCGAATCGGTCTATAAACAGATATAGCCCCCATATAAACCGATTCCCGTATTTGATATCTTGAGCCCTCATTTTTCATCAGATTTCGCTAAAATTTGGAACAAAGACTAGGGCTATGACTTCCAATATCCGTGCTACTTACAAAATCCTTAGTTGTTTTCAATACCACTCCCCTAAGTTGCTTCATGTCTGGTAATGTGTCTCCGCTTAAGTGCCGGTGTCTGTTAGACGCGAAAGCCGGACAATGACAAAGGAAATGCTTCAATGTCTTATCAACTTCCCCGCATGCCCTACACATGCTATCACTTGCCGCACCGATTTTACATAAGTGAGCTCGTAGTCCTATGTGTCCCGTTATGATACCAATAGCTATACTATACCTCCTTCTTGCTTGCTTTCAGTAATAGCCTCGTCTTCTCACGATCTGGATCCCCCTACAGGATTTTCGCCTACCGACCGTTTCGCTGTTCCACAATGTTGCATGAGCATTCGTCGCCCACTTCCTTAACTCGGATTGCGTCGACTCGAAAGGCTTCGGGTTAACCAAGTTTATTGACGGTCCTCTGGCCTTCAACGCCAAATCGTCTGCCCTTTCATTTCTCTTTACCCCCTTATGGCCCGGCAACCAAACGATGCGGATTTTGTCATCCTCAGAAAAGGCGTTAATCTCCTTCTTACACTGCTAGACTGTTCGTGACCTTACCGTTTTGCTTGTTAGTGCCCTTATGGCAATTTTACATTCGGTAAAGATATTCACACTCGACGTCTTCGAGTTAGCACCACACCACTTCACGCATTCCGTGATCACCCGGATCTCTGCCTGCAGGACCTTATTATGGTCAGGCAGTCTAAAAACGATCTCAGTCCCTGGGTTCTCAATGTAAATCCGCAGGCCCACTCTGTCCTCTAGCTTTGTTCCAGCCATGTAACATGATCTTCCAGATGGCAATACTAGGGTTCCGTCAATCCGAGACTGTGCCGCTGGCAGCAGTGCCTTGGACTCGACTTCAAGGTTCATCTCAGCTATCCAATTGGAAACCTCTTCGCTTCCTACCAGGTTTCCTATCGTCGCCTCGATTATGCCGCTATGGTATGAGCTGCTCCCATCCTCAATCCATACTCCCATCGACTTAAGTCTCATAGCCGCAGTGGCTGCCTCACACTTAATCTGTATGTCAATGGGTTGGATATCTTGAATAGTCTCCAGTGACCTAGTGGGTGTAGTCCTCATCGCTCCGCCTATGCCAAGAGAACATGTTCTCTGAACCTGTTGTAGGGTCCTTATGTTGCACTTTTTCTCCATAGCAGTCCACCAAAGTACTGAGGCGTAAGTAAGTATTGGTCTTATCACGCTCCTGTAGAGCCAGCGGACTATCCTCGGATTCAGGTCCCATTTCGAGCCTACGGCCCGTTTACATAGTGCCAAACATCTGTGAGCCTTCCCAGTATGCTCCAATTCAGTTTCCTGTCCAAGATCACACCGAAGTATTTGACCTTGTCAGATATCAAAATCGTCTTATTGAGGAAAGGTGGTACGTTAAATTGGCCCACCTTTGTCTTCCTCGAGAATAGGCATATTTCAGTCTTCTCTGGGTTAGCATTGAGACCTCTGGGCCTAGCCGATTCATATGTCATATGCAGGACCCTTCTGCATAGTTCGTTCGGATCCTTACCCCTTAGAAGCTTAAGACATAGCTCCCATATATATTAATTGCCCGATTTTCAGCGCTAGAGCCTTTGTAATCGCAATAATCACCCTATCTTCTCAAAATTTCGTACAAAGCTTTCGTCTATGACTCCTGTAGTATGAAAGGATTTTGTTCGAAATTTTTGCAAATTTTAGTTTTGAGGACTTATCCTGAACACCCAATTTGAGGTAGGGTATCAAAAGATCGACTTGACCCGACCTTAGCCCGTCCTTACTTGTTTAAATCTGCATTATTTTGCCTTATTTACTCTTGCCATTAAATGCATATTATCCGCTTTCAAGTCTTCTTATTTAATTTAAGTCTTCTCTGGCTACTCTTGCTGCTACTGTCCATTGTTGCTTCAACTTTAAATATCCAAATGGATTTTGGTCTTCCAACGAATGTCATTGTTCGCCTGTCTGTGGCTTTGGTCATAAGGCAGATATTTATATCTTTTGTAACTGTTTGCTGCCGGTTGGCTTTGTCTGTATGTGTTTTTGAATTCAACAGTTCTTATTTTGATATATATTTTATATTTTTAGTTGTTCATTGTCCTTTTGGCCTTTTCTGGAAATGTGTTTGTGCTTTTTCCGGATGCATTGTCGTTTTGCTAAATGGACTCTTCTACATGGCAGCTGGGAGTTCTGCTTTGCTATCCTAGTACATTTACTGGTACTCATATAATAAGGAAACCTGCAAAAGGTAGTGATTATGATGGATGTTGTCAGGAGCCAATTAGATGGCTTAACAAGAACTCATGGCATCAACAATGGGAGGATAGCGTGATTAATTGAAGATTCTGAAATCTGTTTTTTTTTGTTTTGTTTTATGTTTGTTGGGATGATTAAGGGCCACAGAGGTGTCCAGTGCTTGTTTTCAAGCTTAATTTTTTTTTGAAAAATAAAAATGAAATGCTTGGATTACAAACGACATTGAAAGTAATCTGCAGGGAAAATTTCTGGGACCGTACAAGCGGTCGAGGCTATGAAAGGTTCGCATCAGACGAACTTAGGTTAGGTCCCGGCCGACACGAGATAACTATGAGCATCACACAGGCTAGAACTTTGAGCTACGACTTGTGTGGTGTCCATCGTTATCAAGGGAAGCTTAGCTGAAAGCAACAGGACGCATCCACAGTTCGCGGATGGTAGAAAGCTTCGTTTTTCTGCGGAGTAACTGCAAATGCGGCCGCTGGCAGTCAGCGATTTCGGGAGGATAGTCTCAGTGAGGAGTCCGATGGCACCGGCTCTGAGTGCCAATGATACTCGAGATGACAAAACGAGTTATTGGCGCCCTCAAATAACCAATGGCCTACATCATCGTCTGTTCTCAGGTTAGGGACGGCTGGAGGCGAGCGTCGGATCTTGAAGCAAGCGGCTTGTAACGACGAGGGATACATGTGTGATCGCAAAAAAATCCATGCGGTTGGGGCGCTGGGCCTGTAACCCGCCCTCAGAAAACTATAAGAATCACTATGAGAAACAAAAGAATAGTAAAAACGGACCCCCCTACCGTTGACGACTCACGCAAACGAAAAAAGGATCATATTTTGCCGATCTGCTCCTGGAATGTCCGCAATCCCTATGGAGAAGGTACAGTATACGCACTGGCGGATGTATTAGAGAAGTAAAAGGTAGATATTACCGCCTTACAGAAAGTGAGATGGGCTGGGAATGGCGTCACAACAACACCAAACGGTGACAAACTACGCTACAGCTGCCATAACACGAGACATGATTTTGTCTGTGGTTAGTCGGAGACTGAAACTCCTTGTCTCCAACTTTACTCCGATGGATGAGAGGCTGGCCACAATCCTCACAAAAGCCAAATTCTTCAACATTAGCCTCATTTGTGTCCATACCCCGACGGAAGACAATGAGAGCAGACCAAGGATATTTTCTACGAGAGCCTAGAGATAGAATGTGACCGCTGCCCTGCCCATGATATGAAAAACCGTTCTGGGAGATTTCAATGTGAAGATAGGTGAGGAAGGCATCTTTAGTCCAACAGCCGGAAAGTTAAGCCTTCACGAGATAATGTCCGATAATGAGTCCAGGCTGATTGATTTCGCCGCGGCAACAAAAATGGTAGTTAGCGGCGCCAGATTTCAACACAAAAATATTCACAAAGCCACATGGCTGTCCCCCGATCAAACATCTATCACGTTGTGATAGATGGAAAGCATTCATCCAGCGTGTTATCAATGGCTGGAACGAATATAGATTCGAATCGTTTCCTCGTTGCAGCGTAGGTTCGCACCCGTTTGAGCATTGCGAGGAAAGTACGATCTGACTGACTGCACGCAAGCTGGACATTGAAAAGCTGCAAACACAACAGATGGCAACGGCATACTCCACTCGACTGACCCAACTGCTTGATGAAAGCACTCCTTGTTCCGATGATATAATGGCGCAAACCATTGCCCATTCCATGAGAAATGCCACGAAATCCGTACTTGAGTACCGCAAGCCTCCCCCAAGAAACCCATGGTACGATCAAGAGTGTCGAGATGCTATTGAAGCTAAGAATGCGGTATGTAGAGCAACCTTGCAATCAGTATCAACGCGCCAGATGAAGGAGAGGTATCGGGAGAAAAGGAGAGAGGAGAAAGGTTTATTCCGCAGCAAGAAAAAGGAAATGGAAAGCCGTGAGTGTGAGCGAATTGAGATGTACAGGAGTCAGAATGAAGTCCGGAAATTCTACCAAAGAATTAAACAAAAAACTGATGGCTTTGGTGCAGTCACATCCTCTTGTAGAGACAAAGAAGGAAATCTGGTAACTGACATTGATAGCATGCTGAGGATATGGAAAGTAAATTTTACCCAACTGCTGGTGCCTGACGATGGCGGCGACGAGGATACCGCAGAACCAATCCCTGATGAAACTATAGAATGTTTACCTCATAGTCAACTGACTATGAGGTCCAAGTAGCTGTGACCCGACTAAAGGACAACAAGGCAGCAGGAGCCGACGGGTTACCCGCTGAACTATATGAGACCGCAGGCGACACGCTGATAAGGCGTATGCATCAGCTTGTCTGCGCAATCTGGCTTGAAGAACGCATAGCTGATGATTGGAACCTCAGCATAGTATGTCCCATAAACAAGAAAGGAGACAGTGTGCCAATTACAGAGGAAGAAATCTCCTCCCCATCGCATACATGATAGACTCGTTCGTACTGTGTGGTTAGGCTTTAATACCTAAAGTCAATGAGATAATTGGGCCCTATCAATGCGGATTTAGACCTGGTAAATCCATCCTAGACCAGATTTTTACACTGCGTGAAATCCTGGAAAAACCCAACAAGGGTCTTTGTTGACTATGCGCGGACCGCTCACTGATCCAATCCTTGGACCAGTACTGAGTGGATATGGTCCTTAGAGACTGGATAAACCATATGCTAAGGAGTAGTTGGATAAATTGTGTGCCCCATGGCATTAATATCAGGGAGAAATTGGCACAAGACACGCCACAAGGGGGCATTTTATCGCCACTCTTAAATGACCTATTATGGAAGCTGACTGAGGAGGGATATGAACGCGTCTGCTACGCAGACGATCTTATAATACTTCTTAGAGGTAAGGATCCGAACGAGCTATGCAGAAGGCCCGAAATGGTCTTGCATATGGCATATGACTGGGCTAGACCTAGAGGTCTCAATGTTAACCCAGAGAAGGCTGGGGGCCAATTCAACGCACCACGTTCCCTCAATAAAACGATTTCGATATCTGACAAGGTCAAATACTTGGGAATGATCTTGGACAGGAAACGGCACTGGAGACTATTCTAGATATCCGATCCATTGACATACAGATTAAGTGTGAGGCAGCCACTACGTCTATGAGACTTAAGGCGATGGGAGAATGGATTGAGGATGGGAGCAGCTAATATCATCGCGGTATAACCTAGGCGACGATAGGAAACCTGGAAGGAAGGGAAGAGGTTTCCAATCCTTCCTGAGTCCCTGGAAATCGTAATTGCTATCCGGTTGTGCTGAAATTTTGCATGAGTGTTTCGTTACGATTTTCAACAATCGTGGCAAGTATTGTCTAAATTGGTTTATAATTTCAATGTGATGTCAGCAGAATCCATGATGAACCCACCATCAAGATTCAGCCCTGCCAAACTTAGCACGTTTTTGTACCCTCCATCATAGGATGGGGGTACACTTATTTCGTCATTCTGTTTGTAACACCTCGAAATATGCGTCTGAGACCCCATAAAATATATATCTTCTTGATCGTCATGTCATTTTAAGTCGATCTAGCCATGTCCGTCCGTTTGTCCGTCCGTCTCTCTGTCGAAAGCACGCTAACTTTCGAAGGAGTAAAGCTAGCCGCTTGAAATTTTGCACGAATACTTTTTATTAGTGTAGGTCGGTTGGGATTGTAAATGGGCCAAATCGGTCCATATTTTGACTTCTTGAGACTCTAGAAGGCACGTGGTGTTTTGGTATCACTTCCAATAACTGCGCCAAGTATGGTTTAAATCGGTCCATGTTTTGATATAGCTGCCATATAAAGCGATCTTGGGTCTCGACTTCTTGAGCCTCTAGAGGGCGCAATTCTTATCCGGTTGGAATGAAATTTTGCACGACGTCTTTTGGTATCACTTCCAATAACTGCGCTAAGTATGGTTTAAATCGGTCCATGTTTTGATATAGCTGTCATATAAACCGATCTTGGGTCTTGACTTCTTGAGCCTGTAGAGGGCGCAATTCTTATCCGATTTGAATGAATTTTTGCACGAAGTATTTTGTTATGATATCCAACAACTGTGATAAGTATGATTCAAATCGGTTCATAATCTGGTAAAGCTGTCATATAAACCGATCTGGGATCTTGACTTCTTGAGCCAATAAAGCGCGCAATTCTCATCTGATTTGGCTGAAATTTTGCATGACGTGTTTTGGTATCACTTTCAACAACTGTGTTAAGTACGGTTCAAATCGGTTTATAACCTGATATAGCTGTCATATAAACCGATCTTGGGTCTTGACTTCTTGAGCGTCTAGAGGGCGTAATTCTTATCTGATTTGAATGAATTTTTGCACGAAGCATTTTGTTATGATGTCGAAGCATTGTGGTAAGTTTGTTTCCAATCGGTTCATAATCTGGTATAGCTGTCATATAAACCGATCTTGGGTCTTGACTTCTTGAGCCAATAGAGCGCGCAATTCTCATCCGATTTGGCTGAAATTTTGCATGAGGTGTTTTGTTATGTCTTCCAATAACCTTGCTAAGTATGGCGCAAATCGGAATATAACCTGATATAGCTGCTATATAAACCGATCTGGGATTTTGAATTCTTGAGCCTCTAGAGGGCGCAATTCTCGTCCGATTTGGCAACGGGTTCTGTACAACGGCTTCTCTCATGACATTCAACATACGTGTCTAATATGGTCTGAATCGATCAATAGCTTGATACAGCTCCCATATAAACTTATCTCCCGATTTTGCTTCTTGACAAGGCGCAATTCTTATCCGAATGAACTGAAATATTACACAATGACTTCTACAATGTTCAGCATTCAGCATTCATGACTTCTATTGTAAAATGTTCAGCATTTACAAGGCGCAATTTTTATCCGATTGAACTGAAATATTACACCATGACTTCTACAATGTTTAGCATTCATTTATCGTCCGAATCGGACTATAACTTGATATAGCTCCAATAGCATAACAGTTCTGCTTCAATATTCTTTGTTTGCCTAAAAAGAGATACCGCGCATAGAACTCGACAAATGCGACCAATGGTGGAGGGTATATAAGATTCGGCCAGGCCGAACTTAGCACGCTCTTACTTGTTTTTTTTTTTTTATTTGTTATTCTTAACATTCCTTCCACATTGATCCCACTGTCCTTTTGGCCTCTCCATGACTGCCGCATGAAAGCCGCAAATAGTATTTAATTGACTTAGATGCTCGCTCACTCTCTTTCTCGGTATAGCAGCAGAAACAAATGACATTATTTCAAATTATATTCTAAGTAGGGATATTGTGAGTGGGGCGAATGTTTAAATAACGTTGTCTTCTTTCCGAGAACCTTTTGCATTTTGCATTTGAAATTAAAACGAATAGTGTTTATGAACATGAGAGGTTGCCAGAGGGTAAATTAAATTATTGAAGAAAAAAAAATTAAGAATGTTGATTACTTGCTTTATTGTATGACATCTTTACATTTGCAGAATGGAACTTAATGAGTTTATCACATTTTAATTCAACTAACACGTAGAAGTTGTTATGTTTGCTAGGGGAAACATTTACTTCTTCTTTTTCTTCCTCTCAGTACAAAATATACCAAGTAAATGGACATAATTTTATGAAATTGATTTAAACGCTGTGCAATTTTAAAGTACTATCTAATGTGACATTCATGCCACAAGTTTATACCCAGTGGGAAAACCAGTACGGTCTGCTTGAATGAGGCCCTATAACATGCGCTTCAATGCCTTCTATTGAAAGGGCCGCATGCCTTTTTGATATGCGGCTTCCAAAAAGACTACCTTGCAACTATTAAAAGTTTGTCAAGGGTTACCTCTCCCTTCTTTATGCATTTCTTGTGCAGTACCCCATTAAATGCATGAAACACATGAGAGTGCCTATAGAACTTCTAATGTTTTTAAGCAGTAATTCCGTTCTTCTTAAGGCCGTCTATTCACCAATCTCACTCAATGTTACAATGATATAAACTTCGAATTTGGAGACCAGGCCTGGCGGATGCAAAACAAGGAATGATATTGGGCATGGAAGTCGCCGTCTTTTCCCGCTGGGTAGTTTATACGCGTATGGTATATCTACACCAATGTCACTCAATGTTACAATGGTATAAATTTCGAATTTGGAGACCAGGCCTCGCTGATGCAAAACAAAAATTATAGATCAGGCATGGAAGTCGCCGCCTTTTCCCGCTGGGTAGTTTGTACGCGAGAGATTTATTTGCATTCATAATGTGATACGACATTAGAGTATGTCGTGTATTAGGTTGAGGTCATGAGTTTTTACACATGTATTCAAATGGTGAGTTCACCTCTCAAATCCGGCTGTGTGTCATTTCAAAATGCAGAAATTTTATTCATTTTATTATAAACTCCTTCATAGAATGGGGGCCGTAAAAGATCCATTTATTACCCGATTTCGATGAAAATTTACACAATGGATTTTGGTAGACACCTACCCATTCCTGTTAAATGTGATCCAGATCGGAACATATTTGTATATAGCTGCCATATAGACCGATCTCTCGATAGGTGTGTTGAGCTTATAAAACGGGCATTTTTCATCCGATTTCGATGAAAATTGGCACAGTGAGTCTTGGTGGTCCCCTACCTATTCTTGCTAAATGTGGTCCAGAACGGACCATATTTGGATATAGCTGCCATGTAGACAGATCTTCCGATATAGGTTATTGAGCCTATAGAAGGAAGCATTATTCATCCGATTTTGATGAAATTTGTCACATTGAGTTCTGGTAGACCCCTACACCTATTTGTTGAATGCGGTCCAGATCGGAACATATTTGGATATAGCAGTCATATAGACCAATCTTCCGATATAGAGAATTCAGCTCATAAGAGGAGCATTTTTCATCTGATTTCAATGACATTTGGCACAGTCAGTTTTGGTAGACCCCTACCCAATCTTTTTAAATGAGGTCCAGATCGGATCATATTTGGATGTAGTTGCCTTGTAGACCGATCTCCCGATATAGGGTATTGAGCCTATAAATGGAACATTTTTCAACCAATTTTTATGAATTTTGGAACAGTTAGTTTTTCTACACTTCTACACCTTTCTCTTGAATATCGTCCTGATCAGATCGATATCCCGATATAGAGAATTGACCACATAAAAGGAAAATTTTTCACTTCTTGATCCCCTGGGAGCAGCAATTTTTCTCCGATTTGGCGGAAATTTTGCATATTGTATTGCGGTATGACTTCCAACAACTGTGCCAAGTATGGTGCAAATCGGTCGATAACCTGATATAGCTCCCATATAAACCGATCTCCTGATTTGACTTCTAGAGCCCTTACAAGCCGCAAATTGCAGGTAGTGTTTTGCTATGACTTTCAACAAATGTGCCAAGTATGGTGCAGATCGGTCGATAACCTCATATAGCCCTCATATAAACCCACCTCCCGATTTGACGTCTTGAGTCTTTACAAGCCACAATTTTCGTCCGATTTGATTTAAATTCCAACCACTGCGCCAAATACAGTCCAAAGCGGTCTATAACCTGATATAGCTCCCATATAAACCGATTTCCCGATTTGACTTCTTGAGCCCCTGGGAGCAGCAATTTGTGTCCGATTTGGCTGAAACTTTGCACTTTGTGTTGTGTTATGACTTTTAACAACCGTGCCAAGTTCGGTCCAAATCGGTCTATACCCTGATATAGCTCCCGTATAAACCGATCTCCCAATTTGACTTCTTGAGCCCCTGGAATCCGCAATTTTTGTCTGATTGAGATGATATTTTGTATGTGGTGTTCTATTATGACATCCAACTACTGTGTTAACTATGGTCCAAATCGGTCCATAACCTGATATAGTCCCATATGGATCGATCTCCAGATTTGATTTCTTGAGCCCCTGGAAGGCGCAATTTTTATTCGATTTGGCTGAAAATTTGCATGCGGCGTTTTATTTGATTTCTAGAGCCCCTGGAAGCCGCAATTTTTGTTCGATTTGGCAGAAAATTTGCATGTGGCGTTCTATAACAACTTCCAACAACTGTGCCAAATACGGCCAAAATCGGTCCATAACCTGATATTGCTCCCTGTTCGGTTCCTAGAATCTTCAATTTTTGCTGGTTTGCTAGAAGTTTAGTATGTAGACCAAAATTATGCCCTTCAACTAAGTTTATTTTGTATAAATTTTTTAGCAGAATTCATGTTGGTGGCTTCCCAAATTTCGGCCCGGCTGAACTTTGCACGCTTTTACTTATTTCTGTATTACCCACCTTAAGCTACTTGCCTACTCACAGGAAATGTCAAAGCTTTAACATTTTGAATTTTAATATTTTCATGTAATAAACGCATAAACGAATTTCACACTTGAGAATATTGAGAATAAAAATGCGATTTATAACTACGCTCTTGTGTTTGCTAACAGGCGTATTGGTGGCGCTTTTTGTTGCGTGTAATTTTAATTATCTGCGAAATTTTATACCAACCAAGTTCATGCATTCACATGACAACCGCATTGTTAAGGTGAGTGCTGTTGGTTTATTTGTATGAGCACACATTTAAATGAAAATGATACAGCGTTTTTGAAATATCATTTTTACGCAGGAATTTACCAAGAACAAAGAATTGATAGAGCTCTGTGATGAAAATAAATTGCTATTGCAATTTGCTCGTCTTAACATCATTAGTCCAGAACGCATTATTTTGTTGCTTGCAATAAGGCCTTTGCACGAAACTTGCCAGGACATATCGGATGTCTTAAATAACATGAACGAAACCTTTCCGCAAAATCAATCAATGCCTCAGGGGAATCTCTATATGAAGCTTTATAAAGGTTTGAATTATTTTAACAAAGAAATTTGTCGAGCAGATAAAAGGATTCAAGAAAATCGTAAGTCGATCAACAGGGTACAAAAGCTTAATAACTTGCAAATGTTGGCATCCGCCACCTCATATAAGATTTTGACGGCATGATAAAAGAAAAGTTTCTACTGCTTCTGGTGACAATGTAACTTGAAACATTAAGCCGATCATACAATTTTTTTTAATCAGTATTAATTCATGATGGCCAAGACTTGAGGGATCAGAGTCATTGAGTGTGGTGTTAAATGCAGTTTTTAATATGGTGTCGTTCCTAATCGGTTCGTTATAGTTTCGAACGGTTGATGCATTTTTGTAGTACCGTCCACCAGACCACAACACCATATAGTCTTATATGCCTCACAATTGCGGTGTAAAGTCAACCCTCCACCATAGGATGGGAGTATACTAACATCGTCATTCCAATTACTTTCCTTATTTTTATTGGCTATGGCAGAACATTTGTTCCGCTAGCCGATCGTAGAATAGCGTTCCCAGCGCCTCAATCTTCTGCGCTAATTCTATAATCTCTGGTACCAAGTTTCCAGGTGTCTTCCACCACTTGATCTTTTGGTCGACCCGGTTTGCGTGTACTACTGTGTTTGCCTTCAAAAGACTTCTTTGCTGGAGCTTCTTCATCCATTCTGACAACATGGCCTAGCCAACACAGCTGTTGTATTTTGATACGTGTAACTATGCTATCGTCGTCATACAGCTCGTGGTTCATACGTCGCCTATGCAAATTGCAAATTTTGCCCATGAACATTCCACTAAGGAACAGGGGCAAACTTCTTACATATCAATGAGTGCAGTCCGATTCAAGTTTTAAGCTCAATGATAAGGGACCTCCTTTTTATAGCCGAGTCCGAACGGCGTGCCGCAGTGCGACACCTCTTTCCTCCTCTCTCTTTCCACTTCTTTTACATGGCATAGTACCTCACAAATGTTGCCAGCATTAGGAGGGGAAAACCACCGCTGAAAATTTTTTCTGATGGTCTCGCCAGGATTCGAACCCTGGCGTTCAGCGTCATAGGCGGACATGCTAACCTCTGCGCTACGGTGGCCTCCGTCGCCTATATTCTCCACTAACGCAAACTGGTCCATATGTTTTACGAAGAATCTTTCTCTCAAATACTCCAAGCACTGCCTCGTCTGCTTTCACAATTTCACAAGTACCCATGCTTCAGAACCATATAAGCGCACGGGTGGTATCAGTGTCTTGTATAGTGTAATCTTCGTCTGTCGAGAGGTGGCCTTGTTTCTAAACTGCTTACTTAATCCAAAGTAGCTTCTGTTTGCCAGTATTATTCTTCGCTCTATTGGAAAACTGGTGCCATTCGTTTCGGTTATAGCGGTGCCGAGGTAGATAAATTTGCTGACTATCTCAAAGTTGTGGTTCCCAACTTTCTCCTTTTCTTTATCTGCGCGGTTGTGCAAGGCTTCTTGGACGTTGAAACCATCCATTTCGTCTTATCTCCATTTACTTCCAGACCCATTTTCGCTGATCCCCTTTCGATTCCTTCGAAGACTGCAGTTACTACTTCCGGTGCCCGACCTATAAAGTCGATGTCGTCTTTTGTGAGTAGTGTGCCATACCTAAAAATCACACGATAAGCTGTCTTCCTGTCTTATACCATCTATCTTTGGTGTTAAGGGGTTTGAAGAGGTTCTTTCCTATTTTAACTGATGAGCGTGTATCAGCTAGCAATGTCGTGTAACTTTTACAGGGATACCAAACTTAGACATGGCTTGAAATACCTTTGAACGTAAGGGAGTATCGAAGGCAGCTTTGTAGACAACAAAGAGATGGTAGATGTTGATTTGTCCTTCTCGGGTCTTTTGCAGGATTTGGCGCAGTGTGAATATCTGGTCTAGGGTGGATTAATATCTGGTCTAAAGCCGCATTGATGGGGCCCAATTATCTCATTGACTTTGGTTTTTAATCTTTCTCACAATACGCTCGAGAGTATCTTGTATGCGATGGAGAGGAGACTTATTCCTCTGTAGTTGGCACACTCTGTTATGTCTCCTTTCTCGTGTACGGGACATAGTATGCTGGGGTTACAATCATCGGGTATGCGTTCTTCTAGCCAGATTGCACAGATAAGCTGATGCATACGCCTTATCAGTGTATCGCCTCCGGTCTTGAATAGTTCAACGGGTAACCCATCGGCTCCTGCTGCCTTGTTATTCTTTAGTCAAATCACTGCTACTTGGACCTCATTCTGACTAGGAGGTAAACATTCTATACCGTCATCAGGAATTGGTTCTGCGGTATCCTCTTCGCCGCCAATTTCGGTCACAGTTACTTGGACCTCATCTTGACTAGGATGTAAACATTCTATAACAACATCAGAGATTGGTTCTGCGGTATCCTCTTCGCTGCCAACGTCGTACGCTAGCAGTTGGGTAAAATATTCCTTCCACATCCTCAGTATGCAATCTATGACAGTTACCAGATTTCCTTTTTTGTCTCTGCAGGATGTTTGATGCTTAATGCTTTGGTAGAAAAAACCAAACACTTCATGCAAAATTTTCAGGCAAATCGGATAATAATTGCGCACTTGGCTTAGAATGACAAGGCGATCAAGAATATGTATTCTCTGTTGGGTCTCACCTCAATATTTCCATGCGTTACATACCCCCGTAAGGACGAAATTATATACCCCCCATCCTATGGTGGAGGTTATAAGAATGATAATCCAATCCTTAGACCAGTACCGGGATCCAATCCTTAGACCAGTACCGGGATCCAATCCTTAGACCAGTACCGGGTGGACCCGATCCTTAGACACGGGATAAACCATATGCTAAGGAACAGGTGGATAAATTGTGTGTTCCATGGCATAAATATAAGGGAGAAAGTGGCACAGGGCACACCACAGGGGGGCATTTTATCGCCACTTCTATGGGTGATCATCATAAATGACCTATTACGGATGCTGACTGAGGAGGGTTTTGAACCCGTCTGCTATGCACACGATGTTACAATACTTCTAAGACATAAGGATTCGAACGAGCTATGCAGAAAGGCCAAAAGGGTCTTGCATATGGCATATGACTGGGCTAGACCCAGGGATCTCAATGTTAACCCAGAGAAGGCTGAAATATGCCTATTCACGAGGAAGACAAAGGTGGGCCAATTTAACGCACCACGTTTCCTCAATAAAACGATTTCGATATCCGACAAGGTCAAATACTTAGGTGTGGTCTTGGACAGGAAACTGAATTGCCACATTCAGGAGCGTACTGAGAAGGTTCACAGATGTTGGGCACTATGTAGACGGGCCGTAGGCTTGAAATGGAGCCTGAATACTCGAATAGTCCACTGGCTCTACAGGAGCGTGATTAGACCAATACTTACTTACACCTCAGTTGGTGGACTGCTATGGAGAAGTCGTGCAACATAAGGACCATACAATAGGTTCAGAGAACATGGGCACTAGGGCCCACTAGGGCACTGGAGACTATTCTAAATATCCGACCCATTGACATACAGATTAAGTGTGAGGCAGCCACTACGGCTATGAGACTTAAGGCGATGGGAGAATGGATTGAGGATGGGAGCAGCTCATACTATCACGGTACAATTGAGGCGACGATGGGAAACCTGGAAGAAAGTGGAGAGGTTTCCGATCGGATACCTGAGATGAACCTTGAAGTCAAGTGCGAAGCACTGCTGCCAACGGCAAAGTCTTTGAATGGCGGATCCCTAGTATTGCCATTTGGAAGATCATGTTACACGGATGGATCAAAGTTAGAGTATAGAATGGGCCTGTACATTGAGAGCCCATGGACTGAGATCTGTTTTAGACTGCCTGACCATAGTACTGTCCTGCAGGCGGAGATCCGGGCGATCACGAAATGCGTGAAGTGGTGTGGTGCTAACGCGAGGACATCGAGTGTGAACATCTTTACCGACAGTAAAATTGCCATAAGGGCAATAACAACCAGGCCGGTAAGATCACGAACAGTATTGCAGTGTAAGAAGGAGATTAACGCCTTCTCTGAGGATGGGAAAATCCGCATCGTTTGGGTGCCAGTCCATAACGGAGTAAGGGGATATGAAAGGGCAGACGATTTGGCGGTGAAGGCCAGAGGACTGCCGTCAATAAACTTGGTTAACCCGAAGCCTTTCAGGTCGACGCAGTCCGAGTTAAGGGAATGAGTGATGAATGCTTATGCAACATTGTGGAACAGCGAAACGGTGGGTAGGACGGCGAAAATCCTATGGCGGGATCCAGATCGTGAGAAGACGAGGCTATTACTGAAAGGAAGCAAGAAGGAGATCAGTATAGCTATTGGTATCATAACGAGACACATGGGACTCACTTATTTGGGTTGCCCAAAAAGTAATTGCGGATTTTTTAAAAGAAAGTAAATGCATTTTTAATAAAACTTAGAATGAACTTTAATCAAATATACTTTTTTTACACTTTTTTCTAAAGCAAACTAAAAGTAACAGCTGATAACTGACAGAAGAAAGAATGCAGTTACAGAGTCACAAGCTGTGAAAAAAATTTTCAACGCCGACTATATGAAAAATCCGCAATTACTTTTTGGGCAACCCAATATAAAATTTGTGCGGCAAGTGATAGCATGTGTAGGGTATGCGGCGAAGATGATGAGAAGTTGGAGCATTTCCTGTCATTGGCCGGCTTTCGCGTCTACCAGATACCGGTACTTGGGCGGAGACACATTACCAGACATGAACCAACTTAGGGGAGTAGCATTTAAAACAATTAAGGATTTTGTAAGCAGCACGATGTTGTTTTGAGGCTACTTTGTAGTTTTTAGAGCGCACAACAAGCCGATTACTGGCTTTGGTGTATGTCCATAGTGGCATGGGGCGGATTAATATCTGCACCCTTTGCATTTTTCTTAATTATTTTATTATGCTTATCAATCAATAATTTTTTTTACATTTTTTTTAGATCTGCTGAACTATCAAGATTGCTGGCCTGAACTTCCCAACTATCTCATTGAGTGTGAAGGACCCCCCGATTGGTTTGAAAAATCAAACAAAGATGTTGTTTGTCAGTATGTGTTAAGAAACTTACAGTGTTGAAAAAAAGTGTTTTAAATATTCCGTCATAGGTATTTCCATGACATTGTAAACTGTTATTATATCAAGGCCGCCATGATGTGTGGTCCCAAACCTGCTCTACAACTTAGGACATTTTCTTCGGCAGTGATGAAAGAAGTTGTTGGGGTAAGTCTTATATGATAAATGATTCACGATATATATTCTTATAATATGCCTTCTTGCCTCATTTTCACTTTAAGTTCAATTGTAAAATTTCAAGATTGTCACCTCAAATGGATAGTCATATGGCCAATGGTTATTTTTCTCCAAAAAGAAATCCATTTTATTTAATACTTTTGATGTTGTCATTGGTTTTTTATTTCATATATTTCAATGTTTAATACACATATCAATAACAAGTTTCTGTAAATCTTTACCTGACATGTTTTATTGACGCTATTTATGAGTTGTAATGGCGTTTTAAAATTAAGAATATTGTTCACCTATGACATTTTAGCTGTCAACCGTTTGAGTTTATTACTGAACATAGGATAAGTTCAAAACAATCATGTGCGTATTCTGGGATACACTTTCACTAACCTCACCGAAATAGGTCTCTAGGACAGAATCTTCCTTAACCTAGAGGCCTCAGATGTATTCTCCACGGAGCAGCAGAACTCTACCCCAGATTTGTTCTGAGCCTTTCTCAGCTGACCCTTGTAGTTTCTTAGCTCCTAATCGTGCGGTGCCCTTCTGGCTTTTCTCCCTGTTGAGGAATTTTCTGCAGTCCCTTCTTAGACCCATCAGCTCTGGGGTCCATTATGGCGGTCGCTGTTTGCCTCTTGGCTTGGCACTAGAACAAGCTGACACAAGCGACTTATTCAGGGCCTTCGTGAACCGCTTGTTCATTATGTCTATATCCTGCGCAGTTTCCACTTCCTTTTCTGGTCTAGAAGGAATAGACGTACATAATTTGTGCCGAAATGTATCCCAATCCGCCTTTCATCTGTTTAGTCGATGGATCACTTCTTTGTTCTGAGCCATTCTCAGCTGGCCCTTGTAGTTTCTTAGCTCCTAATCCTGCGGTGCCCTTATGGCTTTCCTCCCTGTTGAAGAGTTTTCTGTAGTGCCGCCCTAGACCAACCAGCTCTGGGGTCCATCATGGCGGTCGCTGTTTGCCCCTTGGCTTGGCACTAGGACAAGCTGACACAAGCGAGTTATTCAGGGCCTACGTGATACGCTTGTTCATTATTTCTATATCCTCCGCAGTTTCCACTTCCTTTTCTTGTCTAGAAGGGATAGACGTATATAATTTATGCCGAAATGTATCCCAATCCGCCTTTCGTCTGATTAGCCGAGGGACGACCACTTCTGCAGTATTTTCTCCAAAGCTGACATCCAACACTTCCCAGTCGTTTATTCCTGCGCTTATAGTACCTCCTGCCTGTAGCCAGGCGTTCGGCGTCATAGGCATACATACAAACCTCTGCGCCACGGTGGCCTCCCATAAAGGTCGGTTTATCCCCTTTATTACAAATCGCCAGATAGCAGCTTATAGTATATGCAATAAGCAGCTCACCCCTTTCGTTGGCATCCGAATCCATGTCCATCCCCATATCTGGTTGTTGTTGTAGCAGTGTGTTGTACACTGAAGCGGCAGCCCTTGCCGATGAAGGACTTCATCGGGTCAATCCGGTAGGTACAACTGGCTGCCATGGGATTGCCCATATCTGGTGATGTGCATTAGCAACACTTCCTACAATGAGGCTCTTCTTCCCTACAGAAGCGGCTTCAACCAGCAACTTCAGGTTTGAAGGCGACATCTCTGAATCGTGTGCCATATATAGGGAAGCTACTTGGTAATGAGACTTCTTTATTTCAAGGCTGGCCACTACTAAATCTTCATTGCTTAGCGACAGAAGAAAAAAAAAAAAAAACATTTACCCTTTGCAAGAATACAGGCGCTGTGTCACTCATTCCCCGTAGTTTAAATTCCGAAATTTTTAGTCCACGTACCATTCCTCCACACATCCATAGTTCCTGCATAAGAACCACGTCGAATCCCCCTGTCATCAAAAGGAGCTTTAGTGCCACCGAAGCGCCCTTACAATGGGGGAGATTTATCTGCAGAAACCGGACCATAGTCAGAATTCAGAACTTCCACCACTGTTGTGTTAGTCTCGTCTTCTGATTCCGTCAGGAGTTCATCTTTAAAACATTTGTTAGATCTCATCATGATGAGTTTTCCGTACGCATCCGGGGGCAGTTGAGAAATCAGTGGAACCACTCTTCCTCAGGAAGATGTGTGGCGGTGTGGACGATTCCGCCTTAGATGCCTCACTAGCTGCTGCTGTCGAAGTACTTTTTGAGTTCCCCACCCACATAGGGCTTGATGGGTCCCGTTTGGATACCTTCCCCCCTGTCTCGAATATGGCAGGGGGAAATGGAATGTAGACGATTCCTCCTTAGGTGCCTCACCAGCTGTTGCTGTCGTAGTACTTTTTGAGTTCCCCACCCACACAGGGCTTGAGGGGTATCGTTAGGGTGCCTTTCCCCCTGTCCGATTATGGCAGGGGGAAATGGAATGTGGACAATTCCTCCTTAGATGCCTCACTAGAAGCTGCTGTCGAAGTACTTTTTGAGTTCCCCACCCACACAGGGCTTGATGGGTCCCATTTGGATACCTCCCCCCCCTGTCTCGATTATGGCAGGGGGAAATGGAATGTGGACGATTCCTCCTTAGATGCCTTACTAGCTGCTGCTGTCGTAGTACTTTTTGAGTTCCCCACCCACACAGGTCTTGACGGGTCTGGTTATGATGCCTTCCCCCCTGTCTCGATTATGGCAGGGGGAATTGGAATGTGGCAGGGGGAATGTCCCAAATTTCGGCGACATTGGACAATAAATGCGCCTTTTATGGGCTCAAAACCTTAAATCGTGATATCGGTCTATATGGCAGCTATATTGAAATCTGGGCCGATCGATGCCTAATTGAAGGAGGATGTCGAAGGTCCTTATACAACTCACTGTCTCGAATTTCGGCGACATTGGACAATAAATGCGCCTTTAATGGGCCTAAGACCTTAAATCGAGGGATCTGTCTATATGGCAGCTATATTGAAATCTGGGCGGATCGATGCCTTATTGAAGGAGGATATCGAAGGTCCTTATACAACTCACTGTCCCGAATTTCGGCGACATTGGACAATAAATGCGCCTTTTATGGGCCTAAGACCTTAAATCGAGGGATCGGTCTATATGGCAGCTATATCCAAATCTGAACAGATCTGAGCCAAATTGAAAAAGTATGTCGAAGAGCCAAACGCAACTCACTGTCCCAAATTTCAGCAAAATCGGATAATAAATGTGGCTTTTATCGGCCGAAGACCCTAAATCGGCGGATCGGTCTAAATGGCAGCTATATGCAAATCTTGATCGATTTGGGCCAAATTGAAGAAGGATGCTGAAGAGCCTATCACAACTCACTGTCCCAAATTTCGCCGAAATCGGGCAATAAATGCACCTTTTATGGCATCAAAACCTTAAATCGAGATATCGGTCTATATGGCAGCTATATCCAAATATGAACCGATCTGAGCCAAATTGAAGAAATCTTTCGAGTGGCCTAACGTAACTAACTGTCCCAAATTTTGGCAAAATCGGACCATAAATGCGCCTTTTATGGGCCCAAAATCTTAAATCGAGAGATCGGTCTATATGGCAGTTATGTCCAAATCTGGACCGATCTGGACCAAATTGCAGAAGGATGTCGAAGAGCCTAACACAACTCACTGTCCCAAATTTTGCCAAAATCGGACAATAAATGCGCCTTTTATGGGCCCAAGACCTTAAGTTGGGAGATCGGTCTATATGCCAGCTATATCCAAACCTGGACCGATCTGATCAAAATTTTGGCAAAATCGGACAATACATGCGTCTTTTATGGGCCTAAGGCCCTAAAATGGAGGATCGTTCTATATAGCAGCTTTACCCAAATCCGGACCGAACTGGGCAAAATTGAAGAAGGATGGCTTTATACAACTCACTGTCCCAAATGTCAGCTAAATCGGATAATAAATGTGACTTTTATAGGCCTAAGACCCTAAATGGGTGGATCGGTCTATATAGGGGCTATATCAAGATATAGTCCATCTTCGAACTTAACCCGCTTATGGACAAAAAAAGAATCATTCCAAAGTTTCAGCACAATATCCCTATTTTTAATAACTGCAGCGTGATTTCAACAGAACGGACGGACGGACGAACGGACATGGCTAGATCGTCTTAGATTTTTACGCTGATCAAGGGTCGGAAATGAATATTTCGATGTGTTGCAGATTGAATGACAAAATGAATATACCCCCATCCTTCGGTGGTGGGTATAAAAGAGCCATAACAGTTCACAAGAAATCCACAAATTTTTAATGCGCCGAACATTTCTAATATATGTTTTTGTTTTTTTTTGCAATATATCTCCAATATTTGTTTCTTCTTCAAGATATACCCCCATGTTATGCTTTTCTTCATTGTGAGACTTCATTAAAAAATTTCATTTATTTCCATTTCATTCCATCGCCGATGCGGTTCCTTTTGGCTCACAAGGACAACTTTTGTTGGTGCAATTGTCAATCAGTTAAAGTCGCGAACTAAAAGCCATGAATGGCAACAGATGTTGTCAGTTGGTGTTTTTTTTTTTTGTGAATGGCATTGTGTTGTGACTAGGACAGAAACAGGAAAATCTTTCCTTTGTTGTTTAAAGGTTTTGTTTAATTTTTCTTTTTGCAGTTGTTGCTGTAGCACCAGAGCCAACACCACCACACCTACTGCAAGTGACTGACTGCCTGACTGACTGACTTGCTGAATGCCTGACTGACTTTGGCATTCAATGTTAATGATATCTGTGAAAATGATGGCGAAAAAAAAGACTCAACAGCAGCAACATTTAAAACAAAAAGACCAACCAAAGTTCTGAGAATGAGAAGCTGCTGTTCAACAAAAAACAAAAAATAACTGCAAATGAAATGGTGTAAATGGTCCTCAAGGAAATGGTGGCACAGACACGAAGCCCCATGTCAAGAATATAGGGGAGTGAATGTAAAACCTCCAATGACAATGTCCTTAAAAGCAAGCTGCTAAAATGAAATATTATTCAATATGAAGGGACTTTAAACCACCTCTTCATTTGGATTGCAAACGCATTGTCTTTGTGATTAATGATGTTGATTTCGAAAATGATAAAATTCAATTGTCTGTAAAATAGATAAATCAATAAATAAAAGAAGCACCAATTATGACGTTTCGAATAGAGTTTATGATGGATTAGGATTTTTAAACGAAATTATTCTATTATACAAATACGAAATTGTTGCGCTTTGTTTGTTTTTTTTTCCATGAAACTTTTACAGATGGTAAAAATTTTATATCCGAAGGGGGGGGCGGACCCTCCCCCTTAACACCATTTTCAAAAATGCCAGATCTCGGAGATGTGTGCACCAATTTAAGCCAAATTTTGAATGCCACCATATGGTACCCCAAAAACACGAAATTGGTATAAGAATTTTGGGTCAAGTAACTTGGGGCGACGCCCCATCCAAAAACCCACCCGGGCGGACATGTTTACCGATTGGAACAATATGAGTATTCGGAGGGGTCCTCCACCCCCAAAAAAACCTCCCAACAGGACTCTTTCACCGCTTTGGGCAATATGGGTATCATATGAAAAGGTATTTAAAAGTAGAGTACAAATCTGACAAAAAAAATGTATTCCTAGGAGTCTGAGGGACCTGAAAGGTCTTTGGGAATTGACTACGAATCTGGTATACATATTTGGAATAGAGTCTGGGACCAACGCACCCACTAAATACCCTTCAATAGAACGTGTAGCTCGAGCGGGATTATATGTGAATTAACGGAAAGGTCTATGTGAGTAGAGTTCGAATCTACTGTTGAATAAGGATTCAAGAATATGGTACCCCAAAAACACGAAATTGGTATAAGAATTTTGGGTCAAGTAACTTGGGGGGGGACGCCCCATCCCAAAACCCACCCGGGCGGACATGTTTACCGATTGGAACAATATGGGTATCAAATGAATGGTATTTAAGAGTAGGGTACGAACGTCGTATACAAATTTCGCCCAAAGTATTCGGAGGGGCCCCCACCCCCAACAAAAACCTCCCAACAGGACTCTTTCACCACTTTGGACAATATAGGTATCATATGAAAAGTTATTTAAAAGGAGAATACAAATCTGAAAAAAAAAATTTATTCCTTGGAGTCTGAGGGACCTGAAAGGTCTTTGGGAGTTGACTACGAATCTGGTATACATATTTGGAATAGAGTCTGGGACCGACCCACCCACTAAATACCCTTCAATAGGACGTGTAGCTCGAGCGGGATTATATGTGAATTAACTGAAAGGTCTATGTCAGTAGAGTTCGAATCTACTGTTGAATAAGGATTCAAGAATATGGTACCCCAAAAACACGAAATTGGTATAAGAATTTTGGGTCAAGTAACTTGGGGGGACGCCCCATCCCAAAACCCATCCGGGCGGACATGTTTACCGATTGGAACAATATGGGTATCAAATGAATGGTATTTCAGAGTAGAGTACGAACTTCGTTTACAAATTTCGTCCAAAGTATTCGGAGGGGTCCCCCACCCCCAAAAAAACCTCCCAACACGACTCTTTCACCGCTTTGGGCAATATGGGTATCATATGAAAAGGTATTTAAAAGTAGAGTACAAATCTGACAAAAAAATGTATTCCGTGGAGTCTGAGGGACCTGGAAGGTCTTTGAGAGTTGACTACGAATCTGGTATACATATTTGGAATAGAGTCTGGGACCAACGCACCCACTAAATACCCTTCAATAGAACGTGTAGCTCGAGCGGGATTATATGTGAATTAACGGAAAGGTCTATGTCAGTAGAGTTCGAATCTACTGTTGAATAAGGATTCAAGAATATGGTACCCCAAAAATACGAAATTGGTATAAGAATTTTGGGTCAAGTAACTTGGGGGGGGGGGGGGGGGGGGGACGCCCCATCCTAAAACCCACCCGGGCGGACATGTTTACCGATTGGAACAATATGGGTATTGAATGAATGGTATTTAAGAGTAGAATACGAACTTCGTATACAAATTTCGCCCAAAGTATTCGGAGGGGCCCCCACCAACAAAAAAAACCTCCCAATAGGACTATTTCACCGCTTTGGGCAATATGGATCACAAATGAAAATGTTTTTGAAAGTAGAGTACAAATCTGACAAAAAATGTATTCCTAGGAGTCTGAGGGACCTGAAAGGTTTTTGGGAGTTGACTACGAATCTGGTATACATATATGGAATAGAGTCTGGGACCGACCCACCCACTAAATACCCTTCAATAGGACGTGTAGCTCGAGCGGGATTATACGTGAATTAACAGAAAGGTCCATGTCAGTAGAGTTCGAATCTATTGTTGAATAAGGATTCAAGAATCTGGGTCATGTCGAGCCGTCCTGCCATTCAGCAGGACATGTACTTCGCGACAATAAAGACTGTCATAAATTCTCTTTTGGGGCTTAGCGTCGGGGGGAGCGACACACCCCTTCCAATAAAAACAACACCAAACTGTCATGTAGGACGACCGAGAATATTTTGTACTCAAATGAAACGATGTGTCATAGTGCAATCCCCTCACCCTATCCTACCCCAAAAAGAAAAGGAATTAAAAATAAAATATGACGGCCGATCAGCATAGAACAGGAATAGAAAAGGTCTTTGGTAGTAGAGTACACTTTTACCCTCAAATTGGGGTAGATACAGAAGGACCTACGGAACTTTAAAAATGTGGTATCCTAAGTGGTAGCTTTGAAACATAATTTTGAAGGTAGAAAAAGAAAAAGGAACAAAAATTTCAGCGGTGGTTTTTCCCCTCCCTAATTCTGGCAACATTTGTGAGGTACTATGCTATGTAAAACTTCTCTCCAAGGAGGTGTCGCACTGCGGCACGCCGTTCGAGCTCGGCTATAAAAAGGAGGCCCCTTATCATTGAGCTTAAACTTAAATTGGACTGCACTCATTGATATGTGAGAAGTTTGTCCCTGTTCCTTAATGGATTGTTCATGGGCAAAATTTGTTTGTATTTGTATGTAGATAACCATCTTGATAGCCACCTTCAAAATGCTTGACATTATAGGTTCTAACAAAATCGTGCTCTAGCACGATGCTGATATTATTTCAGGGTCCGCCCCTGAATTCTCTTCAAACCGGCTCAAATAAAAGAAATTTGAGAGTAGAGCATGATGCTGATATTTTTTAAGTGCTAAGTGCGTGGGTGGCTACCCCACCCTAGATACCCCTTAAAGTGGACGTATTTGTAGATTATGACAATAAGGGGGCTTAAAACTGATATCTGTTTTATGGCCAAGTATTTCAGGGATGCCACACCTAAACTCCCCCTAAACCACACATATATATGCCGACCATAGTAATATGTAGCTCAAATGTGATTTCTGGGCGTAGAGTATGAATCTGATATCCACTTTCCACTTTCGGGGCAAAGGGTTTGGCTACTCCAATCCACCACCAAATCCAAGACAATGAAGTAGATCCAACATTCAAACTTTAAAGGGCGGGCCCTCCCCTTACCTTACTTTTGAAAAAAAAGCAAAAACGTCAGATCTTGGAGATGGGTTGGGCGATTTAGGCGAAATTTAGTTTGTTTATAATAACTTGAATTCAAAAATGTGTATCCTTATTTATGGTGGGATATCTAGGGGGGCCGCCCCATCTCCAACGCCACCAGTCAAATGGAATATAAACCAATAATGACAATATGGGACTCAAATGAAAGGTATTTGAGACCAGAGCACGAATCTGATATATGGGGATCCGCCTCACTATCAAAAACACCCCCATACCGCACATATTAATCGACCATAGCAATATACGGCTCCAATGAAAGGTATTTGGGAGAAGAGCACCAATATAATATCCACATTGGCGCGAAATGTCTGAAAGGCCGTACCAGCACCCCCAAACAGACTTATTTCCTGACATGACCGCATAGGACTCAGATAAAATAAGAGAGTGAAAGAAGGCGCAGCAGGCTCTGCCCAGCTAGTTATCAATTAATTACAACAAAGTGAAAAGTGGATGAAAAGTTCGTTCGGATGCAGATTACATTTCATATCATTTAAGGACTATGTGAATGTTAGCAGCCCATGTTGCCTTTTTGAAAAAATTTTTTTGTTTTACAAGATTTGATTTGAAATTTAGTTTTTCTCAATTTCTGTTATTATGATGTCACAAGATTTGATGAGTTTTGTTGATCTTTTTATTTACTTATTTTGTAAATGAAAATGTCAGCTCATGAATGACTTGCATTCAAAACTTTTCTGCCCTCGAGACTTACTTGTAGCACAAAGCTTAGGTTTCTTATGTTGAAATGAAACTTTCTTTCTTTTTTGGAAAAAACATTATTTGCTCAAGGCTTTCCAGTAATATTTTTATTTGCCCTTAGCTATTTCATTACTGGATTTCCACTTTGCTACTTTGCTGATTCTATATAGTGGGCACTGCGAAAGTTTGTGAACTTGAGAGTGTAGGTTAAGTTAGGTTAAAGTGGCAATCTGCCATTAGATTCACTTAGACGTTTTCGTCCATTGTGATACCAGAGGAACAGAACAGAGAAGATGCCTTCTAGTTCCTACCGTTGAACCATCCAGATCGCTTTAAAAAGCCCAATAACTTCCGAATGCTCACATCCTCCAAATCAGACAGGTTCTCAAAGAAATGAGAACCTAAAGTGGAACTCCTTCTGACCGCTAGTAAGGGACATACACACAGAAGGTGTTCTATGGTCTCTTCCTCTTCGATGTCCTCATAGGTTCTGCAAAAGTCGTTGCTGTCAGCATGGACACAATGACTGAGACGTCTGTTCTGGCCAATGACAGCAAAACGGTAGATCTCTTCAAGTCTAGATTAGGCCACATAGTTTTGGAATGCTCACAGCCCCCCTTTTTGTGTCCACCTATCATTCGTTGTCATTCGGGCCTGGTTCTGAAAACTTAGCTTACATGTCGCTAGAGGCATACCCACAGATTCCAGTATTCCCTGGAATGTGTAGGGTAGTTCCTAGTCTCGCAAGCTCGTCTGCTTTAGAATTCTCTGGGATATATTTGTGGCCCGGCACCCAGTACAGGTGAATTTTGAACTGTTCAGCCTTCTCGTTGAGAGATCTGCGGCAGTCGAGGGCGGTTTATGTGTTCAGAACTAAGACTACAGGGATTTAATGGTTGCCTGGCTGTCTGAGAAGATATTTATGCCGATCGTCGTAATCACGTTATATCTTAGTCATTCCACCACTTCCTTAATTGCAAGGATCTCCGCTTGATACACCCTGCAGTGGTAGGGTAACCTTTTCGATATGACCAGTTGTAGATCTTTACAGTACACCCCAAAGCCCACCTAGTCGTTTAGTTTGGAACCATCCGCACAGAAGTCTATGTAACTTCTGTTACCAGAGATATCGTAGTTCCAATCGGTTCTATCAGGAATAGTGGTACAGTACTTTTTTTTATCAAAAAGCGGCTCAGGTAGGTTGTAATCAACACTGCCTGGAACTTCGGATATTGTATCAAGGGTAACACAGTGTCCGTAGCCGCCACATGACCAATGAGAAAGCTCCCTTAACCTTACGGCAGTGGTCGCTGCGATTTGTCTAGCCACAATGTCCAGTGGGATAAGATGTAGCATTAAATTCAGTGCATCAGATGGAGTCGTCCTCTGTGCGGCTGTGATGCACAAACAAGCAATCCTTTCCATCCGGTTAAGTATTGACCAATAGATGGATTTTTTAAGCGCCGTCCACCATGCCACAACACCATATACCATTATAGGTCTGACAACTGCAGTATATACTCAATGCATGACACGCGGTCTTTTGCCAATGGTTCTCATGGAGGTGTATAGGGCAAGAGCAGCCTTTCTTGCCCTTCCCAAAATGTTGGATTGGCAAAACACCCAGGTATTTTTCGCTCTCTGTAAAAGGAACACACTCTCCACCCAAGGAGACAGGTTCCACTGTAGGCAGCTTGTACCTCCTGCTGATAAGGACTACTTCTGTCTTGCATGGATTTATACCCAGACCACTTGCGGTAGCCCACTTTGCTGTTGCACGCAGAGCTTCCTGAAGTATATCTCTTAGAGTGCTGGGAAACTTTCCTCTAACCGCATTTGCCACGTCATCATCATACGCGACCACTTTTTCACATTTTTCTTCCAGAGAGAATAATATATTGTTAATGGCGTTTTCTGCAGTCCTTCCTTAGACCAACCGATTGACCAGTGTGTCTATATCGTTCGTACTTTCCACTTCCTTTTCTAGTCTAGAAGGGACAGAATTTGTGCCGAAATTTATCCCAATCCGCATATCTTCTGTTTAGTCGAGGGACCACTACTTCAGTATTTTCTCCAAGGCTGAAACCAATAGGAAGACGATTAGGGAAGCTGAGGTCATCCAACACTTCCCAGTCGCATATTCTCATGCCTGTTCCTGGTAATAAAAGTCAGTTTATCCCCTTTATTACAAATCGCCAGATTGCAACTTATAATATCCTAGCTGGACAGTGCCCGCTCCGCTGCACCTTCTTTTACTTTAAATGGTACTAAATTATCCTTTGAATATTTATTTTTGACAATTAAAGAGCTTTGAGTGACATACCATCGCCCAAACACTTAGCCCTGGAAATAGATATATCAGCATCTTGCTCTTCTCTCAAATATCATTCATTTGAACCCCATATTGCCATTGGCCTCAAAATTGGATATCAAATACATTTGCTAATCTCAATTACCTTTTATTTAAACACCTTACTGCAAAAGTCAACAAATATGTCAAATTGTCATGGTGAGCAAATACGTCCTATTTGCGGGTGGGACGTCGGTCAGACAGTTGGTCCCGAATGTTGATATCACATTCGTAGTCTACTCCCAATTACCTATCATTTGAGCCCCATATTTCCATAGTCGAGAAACATGACCGTTTTGGGGGCTGTTTTGAGAGATGGGGCGGCCACTCAGTGACTTGGCCCTGAAAATATATATGAGATCCTTATTCTACTCTAAAATACCTCTTATTTGAGCCCCATATTGCAATGGTCAGCAAATACGTCCTATTTGGGTGGTTTTATGGGGTTGGGGTGGCCCATAAACACTTTTTCCCGAATATTGATATCAGATTCGTGCTTTACTCCCTAAGACTTTTCATTTGAGCCCCATATTGCTATGGTCGTAAATTGGTCCCTTTTGGGGGCTGTTTTGGGGAAGGGGTGGACCTCCAGCAACTTGGTCCCACATTTGGATGTCAGATTCGTAATCTACTCGTAAATACTATTCATTTGAGTCCCATATTGCCATTGTCAGTAAATATGTCCGATTTAGGGGGTTTTGTGGGTTGGGGTGGTCCCCCAAACACTTGGTCCGACAATTGGATATCAGATACGTTTTCTACTCTTAAATACCTTTCATTTGAGTCCCATATTGTCGTGATTGGACTATATATATTTGGTAGGTTTTGGGGGTGGGGCAGTCCCCTAGGTACCCCATCCGAAATTTGGATACCAAATTGTTGTTTGTTGGTTACTATAAGAGAGCACACAAAATTTCGCTTAAATCGCACCACTAATCTCCGAGATCTGGCGTTTCTGAAAATTAGGGTAGGGGGGAGGGTCCGCCCCCCTTCAGATATCAAAAAATTTAGTACCCTATTTACGAATATGTAACCATATTTGTACTCTACTCTCAGAACCCATATGGTCCCGATCGGTACACTTTAGATTTTGTCCGGTTTTCGGTTTGGGACGGCTCCCTAGATACTTGTATTCAATTTTTAATATCATATTCATACTCTTTTCTCGAATACCTTTAATTGGAGTTCTATATTGTCTCGATCAATCTACTTTTTATTTTGGGGGTACTCTTGGAGCGACGCTCTAATTACTTGAATTAAATTTTTGATACCATATTCGTATTCTACTCCCGAAAACCTTTAAATTGAGTTCCATATTGTCCCGATCGGTCCAATTTAATTTTTTGTGGTATTTTTGGGGTGTTTTTGGAGTTTGGACGGCCCGCTAGGTACTTGGACCAAATTTTAAATATAATAAATATACTCTACTCTCAAATAACTTTTATTTGAGTCCCATATTGCCCCGATTGGTCCACTTTTGATTTTGGGCGCTACTTTTGGGGCGGTATGGGCTTGGGGCGGCTTGGTACTTGGACCCGAGTTTTAATTCCATATTCGTATCTGGCGTTCTGGGGTTTTTGAAATGGTGGTGGAGGGGAGGGTGTTTTTTTATACCCTCCACCATAGGATGGGGGTATACTAATTTCGTCGTTACTAATTTCGTATACAAATTTCGTCGAAATATTCGTCTGAGACCCCATATATTCTTGATCGTCGTGATATTTTATGTCGATCTAGCCAAGTCCGTCCGTCTGTCTGTCGAAAGCACGCTAACTTTCGAAGGAGTAAAGGAAGGTGCTTGTAATTTTGCACAAATACTTCTTATTAGTGTTGGTCCGTTGGGATTGTAAATGGGCCATATCGGTCCATGTTTTGGTATAGCTGCCATATAAACCGATCTTGGGTCTTGACTTCTTGAGTCTCTAGAGGGCGCAATTCTTATTCGCTAACTTTCGAAGGAGTAAATTTTGCGCAAATACTTCTTATTAGTGTTGGTCGGTTGGTATTGTAAGTGGGCCATATCGGTCCATGTTTTGGTATAGCTGCCATATAAACCGATCTTGGGTCTTGACTTCTTGAGTCTCTAGAGGGCGCAATTCCGGTCTGATTTGACTGAAATTTTGCACGTGGTGTTTTGGTATCACTTCCAATAACTGCGCTAAGTATGGTTTAAATCGGTCCATAACCTATTGTAGCTGTCATATAAACCGATCTTGGGTCTTGATTTCTTGAGCATCTAGAGGCCGCAATTCTTATCCGATTTGAATGAATTTTTGCACGAAGTATTTTGTTATGATATCCAACAACTCTGCCAAGTATGGTTCAAATCGGTCCATAATATGGTATAGCTGTCATACATACCGATCTTGGGTCTTGACTTCTTAAGCCTCTAGGGTGCGCAATTCTTATCCGATTAGAATGAAATTTTGCACGAGGTGTTTTGTTATGATATCCAACAACTGTGCCAAGTATGGTTCAAATCGGTTCATAACCTGATAAAGCTGTCATATAAACCGATCTTGGGTCTTGACTTCTTGATCCTCTAGAGGGCGCAATTCTTATCCGATTGGAATAAAATTTTGCACAACTTTTTTTGTTATGATATCCATTAAATGTGCCAAGTATGGTTTAATTCGGTCCATGTTTTGATATAGCTGTCATATAAACCGATATTGGGACTTGACTTCTTGAGGCTCTAGAGGGCACAATTCTTATCTGATTGGAATAAAATTTTGCACTACGTGTTTTGTTATGTTATCCAACAACTGCGCCAAGTATGGTTCAAATCGGTCCATAACCTGATATAGCTGCCATATAAACCGATCTTGGGTCTTGACTTCTTGAGTCTCTAGAGTGCGCAATTCTTATCCGATTGGAGTGAAATTTTGTACGACGGATCCTCTCATGACCATCAACATACGTGTTCATTATGGTCTGAATCGGTCTATAGCCTGATACAGCTCTCATATAAATCGATCTCTCTCTGTTTTTACTTCTTGAGGCCCCAAAGAACGCAATTCTTATTCGAATTGGCTGACATTTTACACAGGTCTCCAACATATTATTTAATTGTGGTCCAAACCGGATCGTATCTTGATATCGCTCTAATAGCAGAGCAAATCTTTTCTTATATCCTTTTTTGCCTAAGAAGAGATGCCGGGAAAAGAACTCGACAAATGCGATCCATGGTAGAGGGTATATAAGATTCGGCCCGGCCGAACTTAGCACGCTTTTACTTGGTAATATTTTTTTTTATAGCTACTTAACTTTTGCTTCCTACAACTTTCACAGCAATCTGTACAGTGCGCTGATAAACCTCCAGACCATAATTTAATCAAAAGTACTGAGAGTACCAGATTGCAGTGTTTATTTTTTTGCTCGTGGAATGTTGTAAGAAAACAAAGTGTAATTGTACGTGGTGTTGTTTGATTGGCATTCAATTCGTGGCCGGCAAAGAACAGTAACAAAAAAAAGGCAAAAACTTTTTTATTTTCGACTTTGGAGGATGATAGGAAAACTTTAGTTGAATGTGACAGACGTGATGCCACAGCTTTTATTTTTTTTTTTTTACAAATAAAGATGTAATTTTTTTTCAGCCGTTTTTCAGATCCTTTCAGTTCCCCACCCATTACATCGTGTCGCCTAACTAAGCTAGCCAAAGGCCATTACTGTCATAAAAACTTGCAAATCTTTTTGTATTCTTTTGCAATTATTCGTCTTTTGCCAACAACTTAGCAGTGCTGAATCGTTGAAGTCATTTCTCTTTTATTGTTGTACTTTGTATGACAATTTGATGAAATTTTATGGTTAGCCAAAGCCAGTCAATATGGTGGCAGCACAAAAAGGATACGACTCCAAGAGCTGTAGTTTATGTTCAGTAGCAAATCAGTTTTAATGGAACAGCATATGATGACAGTTGTTGGTGTCTTTTGCTATGGCACATATCGTGCAACATGCATAATGTGGCAAAGGAAATTAAAATTCTATTTGTATTTGTGTGTTGGCTTAGCTGGGTATTTGTGTGGTTTGTCATGAATTGTGGTGAGAAATAATTCAAAGGATATGATTGGCAGGTGTTTTCACTTTGAGTTTTCAAAGGCATAATATTCGCATTTGAAATGTGGGTCAACCACGTTCATATGTTTTTGCATTGCGTTAGAATGCATTTTTCATTCTCCTATGACAGATTAATATGCAGGCCTTAACTTTATTGATGAGTTTAATATTCAATTTCAATTTGTGTGTTTGTGAAATAATTTAAACCTTCATTGACATTCATAAAAATAAATTAGTTTTTAAATTAAATAATGTGAATGAAGAGAATTGAAATTTATAAAATTCAATTGAATACAGTTGAATACAAATTTCAGCGACATCGGACAATAAATGCGCCTTTTACGAGCCCAAAACCTTAAATCGAGAGATCGGTGTATATGGCAGCTATATGCAAATCTTGATCGATTTAGGCCAAATTGCAGAAATATGTCAAAGGGCCTAACGCAACTTACCGTCCCAAATTTCAACGACAGCGGACAATAAATGCGCTTTTTATGGGTCCAAATTCTTAAATCGCGATATCGGTCTATATAGCAGCTATATTGAAATCTGAACCGATCGATGCCAAATTGAAGAAAAATGTCGAGGGGCTTAATTTAACTCACTGTCCCAAATTTCGGCGACATCGGACAATAAATGCGCCTTTTATGGGCCCAAAAACCTTAAATCGAGAGATCGGTCTATGTGGCAGCTATATTTAAATCTGGGCCGATTGATGACAAATTGAGGGAGGATGTCGAAGGTCCTTACACAAATCACTGTCCCGAATTTCGGCGACATTGGACACTAAATGCGCCTTTTATGGACTTAAAACCTTAAATCGTGAGATCGGTCTATATGGCAGCTATATCCAAATCTGGACCGATCTGTGCCATATTGCAGAAGTATGTCGAGGGGCTTAACTTAACTCACTGTCCCGAATTTCGGCGACATTGGACAATAAATGCGCCTTTTACGGGCTCAAAACCTTAAGTCGAAAGATCGGTCTATATGGAATCTATATCCAAATCTGAACAGATCTGAGCCAAATTGAAGAAAGGTGTCTAGTGGTCTAACGCAACTCACTGTCTCAAATTTCGGCGACATTGGACAATACATGCGCCTTTTATGAGCTCAAAACCTTATATCGTGATATCGGTCTATATATCAGCTATATCCAAATCTGAACCGATCTGGGCCATATTGCAGAAGAATGTCGAAGGGCCTAACACAACTCACTGTCTCGAATTTTGGCGACATTCAGTAATAAATGCGCCTTTTATGGGTTCAAAACCTTAAATCGTGAGATCGGTCTATATGGCAGCTATATGCAAATCTGGACAGATCTGTGCCATATTTTATAGTTATGTCGAGGGGCTTAACTTAACCCACTGTCCCAAATTTCGGCGTCATTGGACAATAAATGCGCCTTGTATGGGCCCAAAATCCTAAATCGGCGGATCGGTCTATATGGTGGCTATATCAAGGTATAGTCCGATATAGCCCATCTTCGAACTTAACCTGCTTATGGATACAAAAAGAATCTGCAAAGTTTTAACTCAATATTTCTATTTTCAAAGATTTAATTCCATCTTTTGGCGTGATAGATCTTTTAAGTTACTGTAAACAATACAAATATCGCTCAAATGTCAAAACGTTCTGAGTACGTATAACCTCAAAAATATCGAACTATACGACAGAGCTGTCAGTTGGCAGATTGCAGCACAAGTGTTGTCCAATCCCGAAATATAAAGCGCAACCCTCGTATCCGATTGGGCTGAATCCAATAACCGTGCCAAGTACGGTTAAATTTGATGCCATATAACCCGATTGCAACTTGAACCACTATAAGCAGTAATTTTTGTGCGGTTTGGCTAAAATTTTACCTGTAGAGTTCACTTACGACTGTACCAAGTACGGTCCAAATCGGTCTTTAACCTGATGTAGCTCCCATATAAACCATCTCTTGATTATCCTTGTTCGGTTCCTAGAAGCTTTAATTCATGGTTGTGGGTTTGAAAAATTCGGCCCGTCCGAACTTAGCACGTTTTAAATGTTTTTTTTACTCACAACCATAGGATCTAGTCATTCCCTTATAACACTTCGAAATATTGTTCTGCGACCCTGTAAAGAATGTTAATTTTTGTCTGAATCTTCTAAAACGATCTAGCCATGTCCGTCCATCGGTCCGTCGAAATCACGTTAGCGGTGAAATGCTTAAGGTTAGCCGCTCGAAAGCAAATTTTGGTATAGTACAACGACTGCAAGATCAGGCTTAAAGGACAACGAATGACGGGTGCTCACAAAGTGCGGGTTGTGAACAGAGCTCGGACTGCGTCGACCCGAAAGACTTCGTGTTAACCAAGTGTATTAACGGCAGTTCTCTGGCCCTCACTGGCAAATCATCTGCTTTCTCATTCCCAGTTACTTCGCTATGGCCCGGCACCCAAACGATACGGATCGTGCCATTCTCAGAAAAGGTGTTGATCTCCTTCTTACATTCCAAGACTGTTCGTGATTTTACCGTCCTGGTGGTTATTGCCCTTATGGCCATTTTACTGTCCAGTAAGATGTTAACACTCGACGTTCTTGCCTTAGCACCACACCACCTCACGCATTCCTTGATCGCCCGGATCTCCGACTGCAGGACCGTATTATGGTCGGGCAGTCTAAAACAGATTTCAGTCCCTGGGTTCTCAATGAAGGCCCACAGGCCCATTCTGTGCTCTAGCTTTGATCCCTCCGTGTAACATGCTCTTCCAGATGGCAATGCTAGGGTTCCGTCAATCCAAGAGTGTGTCGCTGGCAGCAGTGCCTCTCACTCGACCTCAAGTGTCGTCTCAGGTATCCCATCGGATACCTCTTCCATTACTCCCAGGTTTCCTATCGTCGCCTCGATTATACCGTGATGGTAAGAGCTGCTCCTATCCACTATTCATTCTCCCATCGCCTTAAGTCTCATAGCCGCAATGGTGGCCCCACACTTAATCTGTATGTCTATGGGTCGCACATCTGTACTGCCCTAGTAGGAGTGGTCCTCATCGCTCCCCCTATGCCAAGACATGTTCTATGAACCTATTGTATAACCCTTCCGTTGCAGTTTTTCTCCATCTCAGTCCACCAAACTACTGAGGAGTAAGAAAGTATCTGTCTAATCACGCTCCTGTAGAGCCCGTGGACTATCCTCGGATTTAGGTCCCATTTCGAGCATGCAGCCCGTCTACATAGTGCCCAACATCTGTGAGCCTTCTCGACTCTCTCCTGAATGTGACACTTCCAATTAAGTTTCCTATCCAAGTTCACTCCTAAGTATTTGACCTTGTCAGATATCGAAATCATTCTATTGGTGCTTTAAATTGGCCCCCTTTTCTACTTCCTCGTGAACCGGCATATTTCAGTCTTCTCTGGTTAACATTGAGTCCTCTGTGCCTAGCCCAGTCATATGACTTATGCAAGACCCTTTCGGCCCTTCTGCATAGCTGGTTCGGATCCTTACTTCTTAGAAGTATTAAAACATCTTTCAAATCCCCCCTCAGTCAGCATCCGTAATAGGCCGATTATGGTGGTCACCAATGGGAGTAGCTATAAAATGCCACCCTGTGGCGTGCCTTGTGCGACTTTCTCCCTTATATATATATATGTCATGGAACACACAATGTATCCACCTGTTCCTAAGCATATGGTTTATCCAGTCTCTAAGGACCGGGTCCACCCGGTACTGGTGTAAGGATTGGATCAGTGTGTCGGTCCGCACATTGTTAAAAGCCAACCTCCCCCATTGACATCGAGTCAATGCATACCTCTAATATGTAAGTTTTGTCATCGAAGGATTCTTTTATTTTATGCACAACCTCGTAGGGCAGTCTCCAAAGACCTTCCCTTGGCATAGGATTGCTGTTTGTATTTGAGCAGTTCGCTGGATGTCCTACTTTTTATCATGGTGTCCACAATACGTTCCATGATTTTGAGTACAAAGGACGTAAGGCTTATAGGTCAGTAGGTCTTTGGTGTCGTATAACTTGCCTTGCCTCCTGCCATGTTTTCGGAGTGTATGCAGGTCCCAGGCACGCTGTGAATATATTGGCCAGATGAAGCGCCAGATAGTCTGTCTCCTTTTTTAGTCCCGCCGGACATATTTCCTCAGGGCCTGGTGACTTAAATGGTTTAAAACTCCTCAAGGATTCCTTTACCATAAATTCCGTAATTATAAACCTCGCATCAACATCATTATTCCAAGATCCCGGTGTCCCCGCGAGCTCCGTCGTATCTTGTGGAAAATTGGTTTTCATCAAAACCCTCAACATGTCCTTCGTTGTCTCTGTTCTCTCTTTCATGTCTTCCACTAAAGTTTCAGTTTGGACATGAGTTTTTGAGAGAAACTTTTTCATCTTGACGGCGTCATTAACGCTATCGACCTGTTCATAGAATAGCTTCCAGGAGGCACGTTTTGCCGCTTTGGTTTTTTTTTTTGCATTTCTTGAGCCGTGTGTAATACACATCCCAATATACTTCTGCTTTTATACGACGTGCTCTGTTAAAGAGTCAGCGGACCTGACTCTTTAGAGATTCAACGTTGCGAATCTCCCCGGCCATCCAGAGTTTTTCTTAGGCTGATTTCTTTCCCCACTGGCCGTGCTATTCTAAACCTGGATTATAAAAATGCATGAAATCTTTATTTGCATCGATAGTACGGTCCACATAATTTAATATTTGAAGATTATTTCATGCAAATGTTGACCGTGACTGCGCCTTAAATGGTCCATCCGCATAGTCCAATTTTGACTCTTTTCAACATTTCGGCAGATATCTTACGAATAAATGCTTCAATGTTGTCTTCCAATGCATCAATTGAAGCGGGCTTGTCTATATAGACATGAGCTTTAACATAGTCTAAAGGCTTTATCATAGTCCAAAAATAGTCTAAAGGCGTTAAATCGCACGATCTAGGAGGCCAATAGACCGGTCCCGAAAGTGAAATAAAATGTTCACCGAACTGGCCTCTCTATAAGTCCATTGTTACGCGCGCCGTGTGTCATGTGGCAACGTTTTGTTGAAACCACATATCATGCAAGTCAAGGTCTTGAATTTTGGGCCAAAAAAAGTTGAATGTCATCTCACGATAGTGCTCACCATTCACAGTTACGTTACGATTCGCATTAACTTTGAAGAAGTACGATCCAATGATGCCAACCGCCCATAAACCGCACCAAACTGTGACTTTTTCTGGATGCATTGGTAGCTCTTGCAATGCTTCTGGCTGATCTTCACTCCAAAATAGCGCTCACCATTCACAGTTACTTTTCGATTTGCATCAACTTTGAAGAAGTACTGTCCATTGATGACACCAGCCCATAAACCGCAACAAACTGTGGCTTTTTCTGTATGCATTGGTAGCTCTTGCAATGCTTCTGACTGATCTTCACTCCAAAATAGCGCTCACCATTCACAGTTACTTTACGATTTGCATCATCTATGAAGAAGTACAGTCCAATGATGCCACCAGCCCATAAACCGCACCAAACTGTGACTTTTTCTGGATGCATTGGTAGCTCTTGCAATGCTTCTGACTGATCTTCACTCCAAAATAGAAGTACCGTCCATTGATGCCACCAGCCCATGAACCGCAACGAACTGTGGCTCTGTATATTCGGAGTTTTAACTAGTGGCACACTCTTCTAACGAGTTGTCAAAATCCTATGCTAATATCTTATACATAGCCATGCTATCATGCTACCTCCTTTGCGAAGAGTGATTTGTAGATAAATTGGCACAAATTACCATATAAAAATGATTTTTACTCAGTTTTCTCTTAGCGCAATAACAAAGATATTTGAACATCTTTGCTTTGCCCTTTAGCCACCATATTATCTTAGGTAAAAAACAACTTTAAAGCCAATATATCATTGTAATATTTCAATAACGCTGATTATTCTCGTAGAGACACTAACCTTTTCCATTGTTCACGCTTGACTTAACGCATTCCGGAGAAATAACATTTTTTAGCGTTTATTTCCTTTGGAAAGGTCAACATCTAGAACTTTCATTATGACCTTTCTTTCAACATTACTAAGGAATTGCAAAATAAAACATTCGTTAAGCAAGCAAATGGTCAAGGTCTGAGTTACATGATTGATAGCTTCAATTATTTTTGCAAAATTTTCAACATATTTTCTCATCATTTCAACATCATTGTCTCAAGACTTTTTTGCAACATGAAATGAAAAACAAAATGTTAGCGGGTTAAAATATCATATGAATTATAAGAAACCAGCTGAACCCGGCTGCGTTTATTTGAATACAGCAAGATTTTTATCAGTATATAAATTCGCTCGGAGGGTTAAGTTGGCTGATTTAAGTTTAGATGAAGGTTAGGTAAGGTAAAAGTGCCAATCCTTTACAGACTCACATAGACAATTTGAAGTCCATTGTGATACCACAGTAGCGACGACCATGGCTTTTGGCCGGAATCGAACCTACGACCCCCGCACTGGTAATCCAAGCACGTTACCAACTCGGCTACCTGGGCTCCCGAAGTTTGGACTTTAATTGAGTCCGATATTCTCATGGAGATTTTTGGGAGTGGAAAGAACCCCTGAGTGTTGGTTGGTGGGTTAAGAGGGCAATGGGATGTTATGGGGCTGAAGTGGCCCTATAAACACTTTTTCCTGATTCGTGCTCTACTTCCAAATAGCTCTCCTTTGAGCCCCATATTGTCGTGGCCGGTAAATATGTATATCCGATTTAGAGGTGTTTTGGGGGATAGGGTGGTTCCCCAGACCCAAAAACCTTGAAAATATAACAGCTAAATTCGATATCGTTTTACAATCTCAAAAAACCTTTCATTTGAGCCCCAGAAGCCAGCAAATATGACCCACTCCCCAGGTCCTAAAAACTATCAACATCGAGCTCTACCCCCAAATTGTCTTGGGAGGGGTGTTTTACGGAAGGGGTGGACTCCCAGAAACTTGGTCCGGAAAGTGGGTATCAATTTCGTGCTCTACTACCCAATACCTTTCATTTAAGCCCCACATTGACGTGGTTGGTAAATATGGCCGATTTATGCTTGTTTTGGGGAGTGGGGTGATCTCCCCAACCACATAGCCCTGGAAATATATCAGCATCGTGATCTACTCTCAAATATCATTTATTTGAACTCCATATTGCCATTGGCCTCAAAATTGGATATCAAAATCGTTTTCTAATCTAAAATGCCTTTCATTTGAGCCTCTTATTGCAAAAGTCAGCAAATATGACGCACCCCCAGGTCCTTAAACTATCAACATCGAGCTCTACACCCTTTGAGCCCCAAATTGTCTTGGGAGCGGTGTTTTACGGAAGGGGTGGACTCCCAGAAACTTGGTCCCGCAAGTGGATATCAATTACCAATACCTTTCATTTAAGCCCCATATTGACATGGTCGGTAAATATGCCCGATTTATGGGTGTTTTGGGGAGTGGGGTGTTCGCCCAAACACTTAGCCCTGGAAATATATCAGCATCGTGCTCTACTCTCAAATATCATATATTTGAACCCCATATTGCCATTGGCCTCAAAATTGGACATCAAATTCGTTTTCTAATCTTAAATACCTTTCATTTGAGCCCCTTATTGCAAAATTCAGCAAATATGACCCACCCCCAGGTCCTTAAACTATCAACATCGCGCTCTACTCCTTTTGAGCCCCAAATTGTCGTGGATGGGGTGTTTTGCGGAAGGGGAAGGGGTCCCGAAAGTGGATATCATGGACACTTTTTCCCGAATATTGATATCAGATTCATGCTCTACACCCAAAGACCTTTCATTTGAACCCCATATTGCTGTGGTCGGTAAATTTGTCCTCTTTGGGGGGTGCTTTGGTGAAGGGGCGGCACCTAAACATTTGGTCCTACATTTGAATATCAGATTCAAATTCTACTCTCAAATACCTTTTATTTGAGCCCCATATTGCCATGGTCGATAACTATGTCCGATTTAGGGGAGTTTGGGGGGCTGGGGTAGTCCACCAAATACTTGGTCCCATAATTGGATATCGGATTCGTTTTCTACTCTTAAATACCTTTCATTTGAGTCCCATATTGTCGTGATTGGTTTATATATATTTGGCGGGTTTTGGGGGTGGGGCGGCCCCCCTAGGCAACCCACCTGAAATTTGGATCCCAAATTTTTGTTTTAGCTTACAATAAGAGGGTAAATCGCATCAACCATCTCCGAGATCTGGCGCGAAAATCGCACTATCCATCTCCAAATTTGCCGTTTCTAAAAACTAGGGTAAGGGGGAGGGTCCGTCCCCCCTTCCGATATCAAAAAATATTATACCCTATTTTCACCAAAGGATAATTATGCGCGATCTGTGAAAATTTCATGAAAATGAAGCGGCTAAACGTTTTTGAGTCCATATGAAACAGACAAACAAACAAACCAACAAAAAAACACACATTGATTTTCATACCCACCACCGAAGGAAAGGGGTATATTCATTTTGTCATTCCGTTTGCAACACATAGAAATATCCATTTCCGACGGATCGGTTCAGATTCGGATGTAGCTGCCATATAGACCGATCCCTTGATTTAAGGTCTTGGGCCCATAAATGGCGCATTTATTGTCCGATTTTGCCAAAATTTGGGACAGTGATTTGTGTAAGACCCCTTGATATCTTATTGCAGATCGAACCGAATTTAGATAAAGCTGTCATATAGACCGATCTCTCGATTTAAGGTTTTGGGCCCATAAAAGGCGCACTTATTGTCCGATTTCGCCATAATTTGGGACAGTGAGTTATGTTAAGCCTTTCGACATCTTTCTGCAATATGGCACAGATCGGCCCAGATTTGGATATAGCTGCCATATAGACCGATCCCTCGATTTAAGGTCTTGGGCCCATATATGGCGCATTTATTGTCCGATTTCGCCAAAATTTGGGACAGTGAGTTGTGTTAGGCCCATGGACATCTCTCTGCAATATGGCAGAGATCGGTCCAGATTTGTATATAGCTGCCATATAGACTGATCCCTCGATTTAAGGTCTTAGGCTCATAAAAGGCGCCTTTTTTGTCCGAACTTGCCAAAATTTGGGACAGTGAGTTGTGCTAGGCCCCTCGATATCCTTCTGCAATTTGGCCCAGATTTGGATATAGCTCCCATATAGACCGATCTCTCGATTTAGGGTTTTGGGCCCATAAAAGGCGCATTTTTTGTCCAATGTCGCCGAAATTTGGGACAGTGAGTTGTGTTAGGGCCTTCGACATCCCTCTTCAATTTGGTCCAAATTTGGATATAGCTGCCATATAGACCGATCTCTCGATTTAAAGTCCTTGCCCCCTAAGAGACGCATTTATAATTCGATTTCACTAAAATTTTACACAGTGACTTATATTAGGCCTTTCCGACGTCTGTGTCGTATATGGTTCAGATTGGTCTATGTTTGGATATAACTCTCAAAAAGACAAATTTGAACAATGACTTATAATTATTAGATCTCTCAATATCCGTGTCGAATTTGGTCCAAATCAGACCGTATTTCGATATAGCTGCTATGGGGGCATAAATTATGCATTTTTAACCGGATTATGACGAAAGGTAGTTTACATATATACCCGAGGTGGTGGGTATCCAAAGTTCGGCCCGGCCGAACTTAACACCCCTTTACTTGTTATATATAAGAAGATGTACCAATTTTAAATTATAAAAATTTGCCAAGTCATAAGGGACCTTGGACTATGGATTTAATATAAGGTTTAGTTGTTTGTTCATATGTCATCTAGACTGAATATCTACTTGATTTTTCTACAGCTGATGGAAAGCTGAGAAAGAGGTTAGCATGTCCACCTAGGAAACTGAACATCTGGCTAGAATAACAGAAAATTTTCAGCGGTGATTATCCCTTCCTAATGATGGCGACATTTGTGAGGTACTATGTCATGTTAAATCTTCTCTACTAAGTGGTGTCGCTTTGCGGCACGCCGTTCGGATGCGGCATAAAAAGGAGGCCCCTTATCATAGAATAAAAACTTCATCGGACAGCACTCAATGATATATGATGAGTTTGCCTCTGTTTCTTAATGGACCAACCAAATAAAGGACTGGGTGACGTATGACCAAATGGTTAAAAAATAAAGAGAGCCATGTATACTAGAGTGTCCCAAAAAACCAAAAGGTGTTTTTTTTGAAACGCATACTCCCCCTTTTGATCCCAATAAGCGAAATAGGAAATATTATGACGATCGGTTAACGATAGTACGTGTCGCAACGGCACACATTGGGATTAAAACAAAAAAAAATGTGGAAATATGTCTGCCCTTCGTGAACGAATATAGTATGGACATAGCAGTGATGTTATCCAAACTACGTGCATAATTTCATGACACTAGAAGGACGGGGGGACATTTGGGGGGCCTTCAAAGATGGCCACCTCGGCGTTACAATATGTTGTCTTCGGTCTTCGTTGGTGGAATGCGGGCGATGTTGTTTGGGCTAGATAGCGGATGCCTTGTTGATGAACTATCCTCGTGTACCGGAGCGCTGGCCTGGCTGATCCCCGGATCGTCGTCTTCGGTTCTGGGTTCGGGACTGGCGAATGCGGTGACGGCGTCTCCTGGTTCGGTGGTAGGGAAAGGAAGGTGCGTTCTATATCTACAAAGACAAAACTGTATATTTAGGATCTCAAGTGTCACTACTACAAGGTCTACGAGAAGAAAAGATCTTTAAAAGGGAAAGGGTGTATGGGACAACAAGCTATCTACGGCCGGCTATGCTATCGAATCACGGATGCGAACTTAGCGCGGATGCGAACGAACCGCGAATGCGAGCTAAGCGCGGATGCGAACGAATTGCGGATGAGAACGAATCGCGGATGCGAGCTAAGCGCGAATGCGAGCTAAGCACGGATTCGAACTAATCGCGAATATGAACGAGTCTCGGATGAGAGCTAAGCGCGGATGCGATCGAGTCGCGGATGCGATCAAGTCACGGATGCAAGCTAGGGGCGGATGCGAGGTAAGCGCGGATGCGAACGAATCGCGGATGCAAGCTAGGTACGTGTGCATCTAGGTGCGGATGCCAGCTAGGCGCGGATGCGAACGAGTCGCGGATGCGAACGAATTGCGAATGCGAGCTAAGCACGGATGCGAAAGAGTCGCGGATGCGAAAGAGTCGCGGATGCGAACAAGTCGCGGATGCGAACGAATTGCGAATGCGAGCTAAGCACGGATGCGAGCTAAGCGAGGGGATGCGAGCTAAGCGCAGATGGCAACGAATTGCTGATGCGAACGAGTCGTGGAGGCGAACGAGTCGCGGATGCGAACGATTTTTTACTGAGGCTGTCCTCGAGTACGAATGGCGGATGCGGGTGCGCGGATACGAACGAGTCTCGAATGAGAGCTAAGTGTGGATGCGAACGAGTCGCGGATACGAACGAGTAGCGGATGCGAGCTAAACGTAGATGCGAACGAATCGCGGATGCGAACAAGTCGCGGATGCGAACAAGTCGCGGATGCGAACGAATCGCGAATGCGAGCTAAGCGCGGATACGTACGAAGTCGCGGATGCGTATGAGCCGCGGATGCGAACGAGTCGCGGATACGAACGAGTAGCGGATGCGAGCTAAACGTAGATGCGAACGAATCGCGGATGCGAACAAGTCGCGGATGCGAACAAGTCGCGGATGCGAACAAGTCGCGGATGCGAACAAGTCGCGGATGCGAACAAGTCGCGGATGCGAACGAATCGCGAATGTGAGCTAAGCGCGGATACGTACGAAGTCGCGGATGCGTATGAGTCGCGGATGCGAACGAGTCGCGGATGTGAACGAGTCGCATATGCGAATGAATCGCGGATGCGAACGAGCCGCGGATGCAAGCTAAGCGCGGATGCGAACGAATCACGGATGCGAACGATTTTTTACTGAGGCTGTCCTCACGTACAAATCGCAGGTGCGGGTGCAACTAGGCGCGGATGCGAGCCAGGCGCGGATGCGAACGTGTCGTGGATGTATGCGAGGTGTGGTTGCAACTGGGTGAGGTTGCGAGCTGGGCGCGGATGAAAGCGAAGCACGGATGCAAGCTAGGTGTGGGTGCAACTAGGTGTGGGTGCAACTAGGTACGGATGCGAACGACTCGCGGATGCGAACGAGTCGCGAATGCGAACGAGTCGCATATGCGAACGAGTCGCATATGCGAATGAATCGCGGATGCGAACGAGCCGCGGATTCGAACGAATCACGGATGCGAACGATTTTTTACTGAGGCTGTCCTCACGTACAAATCGCAGGTGCGGGTGCAACTAGGCGCGGATGCGAGCCAGGCGCGGATGCGAACGTGTCGTGGATGTATGCGAGGTGTGGTTGCAACTGGGTGAGGTTGCGAGCTGGGCGCGGATGAAAGCGAAGCACGGATGCAAGCTAGGTACAGATGCAACTAGGTGCAGATGGCAACGAATAGCTGGGCAAACACCAGGAACTATGGTAAGACAAGTTGTTTCGATTGCGGACACTGCCACTTATCTACTTTGGCCCGTCCGTCGGCTAAAACCAGCCGTCTTTCTCTAAAACCAGAGAGTTCCCTCCGATGGCAGGAAAGACTCAACATTAAGAGCACTAACGAACACAGACTGATTAAGAATTATCTCCATCATCGGAAAAATGCAAACAATAAAATAACCACCCAATATCGCATAAACACTCAATGATATCCATCACATTCATCGATCACAGCTCATCAATAGAATTGTTATGGGTGTATTTGATGGGTGTGTGTTCGGCGGAACAAATAGTGTGTAGGTTACGAGTACATACGAGTTATGTTCGTTTGACAGAGTTAGTCATAAGTAAACGAAGAATCATCCGAAATGTTCGTGTTCGGCGTAAGGAATCGTATGTAGATGAAGAATGAGTAACATCTACGTTTAGGCAAATGCCAAGGGAATACATACATATGCAGTGTCCGTTAGGCAGAACAAGCTTCAAGTAGACGAAGAGACAGCAAGTGTGGGATAAAAAATAACTATGTATGGGCAAATGTAATTTGTCACGTTACATGTCGGATATATCCGAAACAGTGTTGGTAATCGAACCGCAAACTTATGTTGCATTTTTTCTCCTTCGCTATCCACCAAACTACTGAGGCATATGCTAGTATTGGTCAATAGGGAGTATTGGATTTTAAGGATCTTTTTTCTTAAATTATAATTTTATTTTCCTGTAGCAACTATTGTAGTATAATCACCGTTTATACACATTTTGTGTTCACTGCACAACTTTGAGTTTAATTTCATGTGTGATAAGTACCATAATTCATGACACATTTAACCCCAAAACAACTTTAAAATTCATATCTAAACTTTTATTTTATGCAAATCCCATTTATAAATTGCCTCATTACTTGGCCCCTAACGAGATTTGTTGCTTAGAACTTTTTTTTTTTCAAGCAGCAACGATTTCAGTATGCCTCTTATACTCGTAGAAACGCAAGTGAAACATAAAATTTTTAATGAGTTTAATATCAACAAACTAATTCAGACACTCAATTTACACCGGATATCGTCGTGGTGGTGGTCAACAGCTGTGGTCAAACTTTTCGCATTCATGAGTACCATAATGGGTAGCTCTTGGCTTAAATGTTGGCGCTCAGTGCATCGTCAACGACCATAATTTAGAGCACTCATGCACTTGGTTGCCTCTTTAGCTACGAATAAGAGTACGAAAAATCCATCGACCATGGAAACTCGTTGACCAACTATTTGTTGAATAACTAGGGGAAATTCAGTTGCATTTGCTGTGAGATGGAATGGCGTTATCTCGTACACCTAGAGAAAAATGGTGACTGCAGACTTAATAATAGAACTTTTTGGCAATTTCTTTTTAACTGTTGTCTTCGAATGTTGAAATTCTTAAGCAAGATTGCCATACAATTGTTATTTTTTTCCGACCATATTAACATGAGGCCACCGTAGCGCAGAGGTTAGCATGTCCGCCTATGACGCTGAACGCCGGGGTTCGAATCCTGGCGAAACCATCCGAAAAAATTTTTAGCGGTGGTTTTCCCCTCCTAATGCTGGCAACATTTGTGAGGTACTATGCCATGTAAAACTTCTCTCCAAAGTGGTATCGCACTGCGGCACGTCGTTCGGACTCGGCTATAAAAAGGAGGCCCCTTATCATTGAGCTTAAACTTGAATCGGACTGCACTCATTGATATGTGAGAAGTTTGCCCCAGGAATGTCCATGGGCAAAATTTGTATATTAACATGTATTCGTTTTCGTTTTGATATTCAAAGCCAATCTAGCCATGTCTGCCCGTCTGTTCGTTTGTAAAATCTCTAAAGCTGTCGAATGAATAAAGATAAAATTTTGCCCAGATACTGCTTATTGATGGACATAGGAGTTTGGGCTAGCTTCTTAATCAACACCAAATATTTTTTCGCATGTAAATATTTCGGATTGCCTTACTTTTCTAGTTGAGATTGACAATATTGCTGATGCAGTAGGGGAGGAAATTGTTTAACCACCGTTTTGCGGGTGCCCCTGTAAATATTTAATTTGAACGTTGATTTAAACATTGGATTAAACATGACGCTGAACCCTTGGGTTCAAATCCTGTAGGCGGCATCAGAAAAATAATTTTTTCAGCGAATGTTATCCCCTCCTGATGCTGGAGACATTTTTGAGGCACTATGCCTTGTAAAAATTTCTCCCCAAAGAATGGTCGCACAATGGCACACCGTTCGGACTTGTTGGAATTCATAACAGAACACCAGGTGCAAAATTTCATCCAAATCAGAGAAAACTAGCGGCTTGTAAGGGCTCAAAAAGTCAAATATGAAGATCGGTTTATATGGGAGCTATATCGAAATCTGAGCCGATATGGCCCATTTGCAATACTCAAATACCTACATCAATATTGAGTAACTATGCAACTTTGGACATACACCTAAGCCAATAATCGACTTGTGGTGCGCTCTAAATACTAAAAAAAGTAACCTCGAAAAAGAAAATCTAAGTTAGGAATTCCATTCTACTTTCAAAATCCTTAATTGTTTTCCATGCCACGCCTCTAAGTCGGTTCATGTCTGGTATTGTGTCCCCACCTAAATGGCGGTATATGTTAGTCGCGAAAGCCGGGCAATGATATAGGAAATGCTCTAACGTCTCCTCACACCCTGCACATGCCACCACATGCCACACCGATTTTTCCTAAGTGAGCTCGTAGTCCTATGTGTCCCGTAATAATACCAATAGCTATACTGACCTCGTTCTTACTTCACTTCCGAAAATGAAATGTTAGGTTTGGTTAGGTTGAATGGGTTGCCCACCAAAGGTTAGTTCTCTCTGGGGCCAGTTTGGCCCATTGTGGTACCCTAGAGTGAAAAAGGAAAGATCAAGAAAATGTGAGACCTCGTGCTAGAGGTTATACATGAATAAAGGAAAAAGACATGGGGAAGGGGAGCGGGGGGTGAAGAACTGCCCGTCCCTACGCAAGCACGGATCTACCTACGCAATGCATCCCCTATGAAGGAACCATCCTTTTCCCTCAACAAACCTCAGGAGACATACCAGAGGTACGTCTGTAAGTTCACCCAGATCACAGAAAAAACGGGTCCCAGAAAGAAGAGCCTTCGTCTCTGTAAACGCGGACAGGAACACAGCAAGTGCTCAATAGTCTCCTCCTCATCCTCATCGAGGTAATTCCTACATGGGCGCCGCTATGCGCCCATGGGCACAGTGCCCGGTTATGACCCCTATCCAAGTTCTCATCGATCTCTTATCTAACGCCAGCAGCTCCCACGTCCTCCTGTGGTCGATGACCGGCCATGGCGCTTTCGCAGTCCGGCAACCATCTACCGAGTCCCACCACGCCACTGACGTCGCCTTGGCCATCCCATATACTGTAGCTCGACAAATGGCACATAGGCAAGACCGGCGACTGGTCCGACCCCCCTCCTGGTGCAATCGTCCGCCCTCTCATTTCCCGGAATCCCCTTATCCCCAGGAACCTATGTCAGTGTCCGGTTATGACCCTTGTCCAAGTACTCATCGACCTCTTATCTAACGCCAGCAACTCCCGCGTTCTCCTCTGGTCGATGACTGGCCATAGCGCCTTCGCAGTCCGGCAACCATCTACCGAGTCGCACTTCGCCACCGACGGCGCCCTGGCCATCCCATATACTGTGTTCAGTAGCTCGACAAATGTTACATAGGCAAGGCCGATGACTGGTCCGCCCGGCGCAGACGAACCCCTCCTGGCGCACTCGTCTGCCCTGTCATTTCCTGGAACTCCTCATGCCCAGGAACCCATATCAGCATCATATAGTGGGCTCGGAGTCTATCCAGGGATTCCAAACAATCCGCCACGCATCTCGACCTCACCATCCTCGACCCCAAGACCCTGAGCGCCGCCATACTGTCCACATAAATTCTGAGCTTCGAGGGCGGTAAGCCCCTTGCCAGAATTTGTCTTACGACCACTGCAATGGCACAGCCCTCTCCCTAAAAGACCGTACACTCGTTCGGCAGTCTCATAGACATACTGATATTGAGTGCATCAGAGCAGACCCCCAATCCAGTCCCTGATTCTGTCTTGGAGCCATCTGTGTAGATTGAGATCTCATCCTCCGCAATTACACCATCCGCCCTCCATTCGTTCCTCTCAGGAAATCGAATCGCGAATGCCCTCAATCCAGTCGGCGCTGGTGCCAGGTAGTCAGAGATCCTCCTCATTCTACCCTCCATATCCATAACACCCAGAATCGAACTGCGGCCGCAACCATCCTCCTTCAGCGAGCCGAGGTCTCTCAGCCTAAGTGCGACCCTGTCGTCGCAGTTCCAAATATAGGCCCCAATGGACTGCATATCTATCATCGCCTCCAGGCCTGCCTACGGTGCGGATCTCAGTGCCCCCATGATGCCGATGCAGGCCAGTCTCTGGACATTTTCGAACTCCCTCGAACGCGTCCTCTTTCCTATGGCATTCCACCATACCAGTGTTCCATAGGCCAGTACTGCACGCACGATGGCCGTATAAAAATTGCAATTTTTTGCCCATGAACATTCCACTAAGGAACAGGGGCAAACTTCTCACATATCATTGAGTGCAGTCCGATTCAAGTTTAAGCTCAATGATAAGGGGCCTCCTTATAGGAGCTGAGTCCGAACGGCGTGCCGCAGTGCGACACCTCTTTGGAGAGAAGTTTTACATGGCATAGTACCTCACAAATGTGGCCAGCATTAGGAGGGGAAAAACCACCGTTGAACATTTTTTTCGGATAGTCTCGCCAGGATTCGAACCCAGGCGTTCAGCGTCATAGGCGTACATGCTAACCTCTGCGCTACGGTGGCCTCCAATGGCCGTATACATCCAATCAATCATACTGGAAGTCACCCTACACTTCCTATCGAACATACTCCTGCAGGAGTAAAAAGCGCAAAGTGCCTTACTGCTTCTTTCCTCGGTGTTCTTCTTCCAGGACAGTTTCGAATCGAGGACTATGCCTAGGTACTTAGCCTCCTTCGACAGCCGCAGGGTAACCCCGTCCATGGACGGGAGTCTGAACTCCCGTACATTATATCTACGCGTAAAGAGCACCAGCTCCGTCTTCCCGGGATTGGACCTCAACCCATTTCTGGTAACCCATCGCGACAACCTCCTCAGTGACCCTTCCATGAGCTCGCTGATCGTCGACAGAAACTTGCCTCGGACCAGCAGCACGACGTCGTCCGCATAAGCGATAATCCTCGTGTCGTCCCCACCGAGATCCATCAGGATTTCATCGATCACGAGGTTCCATAGAATCGGTGAGAACATCCCTTCTTGTGGCATTCCTCTGGTCATCCGCCTTCAGACCACACCATGTCCTAGGTTCGCATTAATAATCCTGGCATAAAGCATATTATTTGTCCATTGGGAGATTAAGGGGCGATTCCCCAAAGCGGCCCATTACGGCGACTATCGCCCCCATCTCCACATTATTGAAAGCCATCAGGATTTCGTTATATGAAATCACGAGGTTCCATAGAAATGGTGAGAACACCCCTCCTTGGGGCGTTCCTCTGGTCACACGCCTTCAGACCACACCATGTCCCAGGTTCGCATTAATAATCCTGGCACAAAGCATATTTTTTGTTCTTTGGGAGATTAAGGGGCGATTCTCCAAAGCGGCCCATTACGGCGACTATCGCCCCCATCTCCACATTATTGAAAGTCATCAGGATTTCGTTATATGGAATCAAGAGGTTCCATAGAAACGGTGAGAACACCCCTCCTTGGGGCGTTCCTCTGGTCCCCCGCCTACTGACCACACTATCTCCCAGATTCGCATTAATAATCCTGCCATAAAGCATATTATTTGTCTATTGGGAGATTAAGTGGCGATTCCCCAAGCGGCCCAGTGCGGCGGCTATCGTCCCTATCTCCACTTTATTGAAGGCCCCCTCAATATCCAAGAAGGCCGCCAAAGTGTACTGCTTCTGTTGGAGAGACGTCTCGACCTCCAGTACCACCTGATGAAGGGCCGTCTCCACCGACCTGCCTTTGAGGTATGCGTGTTGTGTGCCCCACTGAAGTTTTCCGGCGCCAGTCCCCCTCTGACCTTCAGGTCAATCAGTCTTTCCAATGTTTTCAGCAAAATCGATTAATAGGCCTAAAATCCTTTGTCGTACTGTGGTTTATTCCTCTCGCCTTGGGGTATGTAGGACCATGCCAGGCTCGCCCTGAAGATCTGCTCAAGCCATGGCAGAGTGATTTCAAGGTACTTCTACAGCAGTGCCGGCCGACTTAATCCACCGATCTGCCTTTGTGGTATGTGGGTTGTGCCCCACTGAAGTTTTCCGGCGTCTGTCCCCCTCTCACCTTCAGGTCGATCAGTCTTTCCAGTGTTTTCAGCAAAAGCGATGACAGGCTAATAGGCCTATAAACCTTCGTCGTACTGTGGTTTATTCCTCCTGCCTTGGGGTATGTAGGACCATGCCAGGCTCGCCCTGAAGATCTGCTCCAGCCATGGCAGGATGACTCCAAGGTACTTCTGCAGCAATGCCGGCCGACTTAATAGGCCTGAAAGTGCGTACCGCCCACAAAAGCATAGGAAAAAAGGTTTAAAATTCTATTTCTTCCGATTCCACACATGCCATCCCGATTCACTATGTAAGGGAGGTTTGGAGATTTTTGTCAAAATTATGGGAGTTTGCATTTTTTGCATTCACTAAAATGTGAACCATCGTCAAGCATAGTTCAGCAAGTCTTCTGCCCGCCATGTATCATACATGACTTGCTGACAGGCAAGAAAATCAATCTGAACCCAGGTCCAATGAGCGAAAGTTTCTCTAATCACCGCGGCCCATACAAGTCTATTGCAAGAAAATAGTTTTACACAATTTCATTAATCAAAATTAATTCCCCAGAATTTTGTTGCCTATCAGCATTTAATGTACGAAAAGCCCACATTTAGCCAAAATTGCCTTCGATACTTAGATACATTAAGAGCATAACTTTATGCTGTTGCCAAAATATTGCCAACAACATTCTTAGGTGGCATATACAAACAGTAATTCATGTTAGAGTGAAAATGTTATCCCCAACAAAAATGATGTTGCTCCTATGGATGTCTTTCCTTAAATGTTAAGCCTTCTTTTATAGCCAATTGCCTCATCGTCGTAGTGTATTTTGTTAGGTGGAAGATAAGAGGAATGAATTCCAAGCAAGTTCTCTGAGGCAATATAGTTAAAACAAGTAAAAGCGTGCTAAGTTCGGCCGGGCCGAATCTTATGTACCCTCCACCATGGATCGCATTTGTCGAGTTTTTTTCCCGGCATCTCTTCTTTGGCAAAAAAAAGGATATAAGAAAAGATTTGATCTGCTATTAGAGCGATATCAAGATAGGGTCCGGTTTGGGCCACAATTAAATTATATGTTGGAGACCTGTGTAAAATGTCAGCCAATTCAAAAAAGGATTGCGCCCTTTGGGGGCTCAAGAAGTAAAATGGAGAGATCGATTTATATGGGAGCTGTAAGAGGCTATAGACCGATTCAGACCAGGCTCAAGAAGTCAAGATCCCAGATCGGCTTATATGGCAGCTATATCAGGTTATGAACCGATTTGAATCTTATTTGACACAGTTGTTGAAAGTGAGAATAAAATACGTCATGCAAAATTTCAACCAAATCGGATAAGAATTGCGCCTTCTAAAGGCTCATGGAGTCAAGATCCAAGATCGGTTTATATGACAGCTATATCAGGTTATGGACCGATTTAAGCCATACTTGGCACAGTTGTTGGATATCAAAACCATAGACGTCGTGCAAAATTTCATTCCAATCGGATGAGAATTGCGCCCTCTAGAGGCTCAAGGAGTCAAGACCCAAGATCGGTTTATATAACAGCTATATCAGGTTATGGGCCGATTTGAGCCATTTTTGGCACAGTTGTTGGATATCATAACAAAACACGTCGCACAGTGTTGCCCCGGTGGACAAAAATGCAAAAATCGGAAATGAAAATTTTTATGAAATCTTTTACTAATCTTTTAGAAAACACTTCAAATATGAAGAATTTAAAAAAAAATAATTATATTTGAAGTTCCTCGTCATCTAATGGGCGTTTTCGTACGAAGGTTTTTTAACAAATGGATGATGCATATTTTTTCCCAAAAATTAAAATTTCTGTTTATGTAAACAAAATTGATTTTTTATTTATTGGGGTACCAAAATAGAATAAGATCTTAAAGAGGACATAATTGACAGCACATTTGTCAACGTAAGGTGTCACTGACATGAACATATGGTTAGTACCGTTACTTTTAAATAAGAGGCAAAAATAAAGCAATTACTGTCAAAAGTGAAATTTTCAGCAGAGTGGATCTAAAAAAGTCCAACTGGGACCACGCTAACTCTTTTTCAGCGTTCTTCAGTGAAGTGTCCTGAATCAAAAAGGCTAAATTTCAGCTGCACCAACTTGCACCATTTGCGTATATAGTGTTATATTATATTAAAGCTAAAATGAAAGTGCGTGAGTTGTATAATATTTGGTTGTCTGTTAAAGCAGTAAACCCAACGCATGTAAACAAAGTAATAATAAACAAAATCGAAAGCAATGGCAACAAGTTACTGAATGAACAAGACAAAGAAAAAATAAAATCAACTTTAAAGAAGTTCAACAAAAAATGGGTTAAATGTTCCCGTATGAAACTAAGGTTTGAATCATCCAATAATATTTGGCTGGATACCGACATGCGTCTGGGCGTAAATGATTTCTTTGAGGTAATTAAAACATTTTTTTTAAAGCTTATCACCACTATGACCAAAAATATTTAAAATTAGGAACCATGTACTAGTGGCAGTAGAGGAAGACCACGAAAGTCCTTTGAAGAATCGTGCAATAGAACAAAGAGAAGGCGAGTGGATGAGTTAGTTACATCGAATTCATCAGAATTAATTAAAAAAGCTGCGGAAAAGCTAACTATCCTGAGTAATCAAAGCACCATATCAGTTAAAGAGGCTTTGGGCTTGTACGTTGATATGGATTTGTCCTATAGAACATACAATATGATGAGAAATTTAGTAAATTCATTTCATAAGGATTGTTTCCCATCGTATAAGGCTTTATTCAAATCTAAACAAGAACTTATACCACATGATATCGAGGTAACAGAGAGCTCTGCAGAAATTCCATTGCAGTCTCTATTAAATCAAACCGCAAAAAGCTTGATGGACTCCCATAACTTGTGCCCCAAAAAAGATATTACATTAGAATGTAAATGGGGGTTCGATGGAAGTTCGAACCACAGCGTATATAAACAAAAATTTTCGAACCCAAGAATTAATGATGAGTTTATATTTGTGGCATCTCTGGTACCATTGCGATTTTTTGATCCTAAAACCTCCACAACATTATGGGAAAACGATCGCCATTCCTCACCCAGATATTGTCGACCAATAAAATTCATGTTTATGAAAGAAAACCCTGATTTGGTGAGAGATGTGGAACGGAATATTTCACTTCAAATCGAAAGCTTGAACAGCTTTCACCATGAAGAAAAAAACGTAAATGTTAGTTTTTCTATGAAGCTAACTATGATAGATGGCGCTGTCTTAAATGTTCTTACGAATAATAAAAGCAGTTCAAATTGTTGTATTTGTGGGGCGAAGCCTACCGAAATGAACTCAACTGCAGTGTCTGAACGCGATGTAAATGAAGAGCATTATAAATATGGACTCTCGACGCTGCATGCTAGAATTAAGTTTTTTGAATGTATACTCCATATTGCGTATAAGTTAAAAGTGAGAAAATGGAGGGTTTCAAAAGAACAGGAGAAACAAGTAGTTTCTGAAACTAAGTCACAGATTCAAAAAAAAATTAAAGAACAATTAGGATTAATAGTAGATAAAGTTAAAAATGGTTATGGCACAACAAACGATGGAAATAGCGCCAGAACATTTTTCTCAAATATTGAAATTGCATCGAAAATAACTGGAGTTGATAACAATTTAATACGAAACTTTTCAATAATACTGCGAACTATTTCAAGTGGATCAAAAATAAATATAGAAAATTTCGATACGCTCTTGAAGGAAACAAGGGATTTGTATTTAAGCAAGTATGCTTGGTATTTCATGCCAGCTACGGTGCACAAAGTACTTGTCCATGGAATAGGATTCATAAAATATTTCTCAATTCCTATTGGAATTTTGTCAGAGGAGGCAATGGAGTCATGCCATAAAATAATCAGAAAGGCAAGACTAGAGCATACACGAAAGTGCGACAGAGAAAAAACTAATAAAGATTTGTTTGTATATATGATTTTACACTCAGAGCCATCCATTAGTGTTTTAAGTCAAAAGAATAGAAATATCTCCGAAAACTTAAATGATATTCAATATTATATTGAGCAAGATTGAAAACCATACAAAGAAATGTTGATACCTTTTTTGAAGTGTTATTATGTTTTATGTTGTTTTATAAGAAATATGAAATAAAAAATTAAATAAAATAAATTTGAAAAAAATTTCGCTTTACATTGGTTCAAGAAGTCAAATCGGGAGATCGGATTATATGGGAGCTATATCAGGACATAGTCCGATTTGAACCATACTTACCATGGATGTTGAAAGTCATAACAGTAGCCTTTGTGCAAAATTTCAGCGAAATCGGATAACAACTGCGACCTCCAGGAGCTCAAGAAGTCAAATCGGGAGATCGGTTTATATGGGAGCTATATCAGGATATAGCCCGATTTGGTCCATACTTAATGTTTTTCTTAATTTAAGTCAAATATACATGTATTTAAAATTTTAGAGCTCTATCTTAACTCTAACTATTTTTGTCCAACGAATGTATGAAGAGGCAACACTGTGCGTCGTGCGAAATTTCATTCCAATTGGATAAGAATTGCGCCCCCTAGAAGCTCAAGAAGTCAAGTCCCCAGATCTGTTTATATGTCAGCTATATCAGGTTATGAACCGATTTGAGCCATACTTGGCACAGTTGTTGGATATCATAACAAAATACTTCGTTCAAAAATTCATTCAAATCGGATAGGAATTGCGCCTCCTAGAAGCTCAAGAAGTCAAGTCCCCAGATCTGTTTATATGTCAGCTATATCAGGTTATGAACCGATTTGAACCATACTTGGCACAGTTGTTGGATATCATAACAGAACGCGTCGTGCAAAATTTCATTCCAATCGGATAAAAATTGCGCACTCTAGAGGCTCAAGGAGTCAAGACCCAAGATCGGTTTATATGACAGCTATATCAGGTTATAGACCGATTTGAGCCATACTTGGCACAGTGTTTGGATATCATAACAAAACACGTCGTGCGAAATTTCATTCCAATCGGATAAGAATTGCGCACGCTACAGGCTCAAGAAGTCAAGACCCAAGATCGGTTTATATGATAGCTATATCAGGTTATGAACCGATTTGAACCATTTTTGGCACAGTTGTTGGATATCATAACAAAACACGTCGTGTGAAATTTCATTCCAATCGGATAAGAATTGCGCCCTCTAGAGGCTCAAAAAGTCAAGACCCAAGATCGGTTTATATGGCAGCTATATCAGGTTATGGACCGATTTGAACCATACTTGGCACAGTTGTTGGATATCATAACAAAACACGTCGTGCGAAATTTCATTCCAATCGGATGAGAATTGCGCCCTCTAGAGGCTCATGGAGTCAAGACCCAAGATCGGTTTATGTGGCAGCTATATCACAACATGGACCGATATGGCCCATTTACAATACCAATCGACCTACACTAATAAGAAGTATTTGTGCAAAATTTCAAGCGGCTAGCTTTACTCCTTCGGAAGTTAGCGTGCTTTCGACAGACAGACAGACGGACGGACGGACGGATCGACATAAAATGTCGCGACGATCAAGAATATATATACTTTATGGGGTCTCAGACGAATATTTCGAGTAGTTACAAACAGAATGACGAAATTAGTATACCCCCCATCCTATGGTGAAGGGTATAAAAATGTCATCATCTGACATTTAAATAGAGAGAGTGGCAGGTCTTGAGAGTGTGGTTTTTTGCTCTGGAAGGCTTTTCTTTAGTAAAATGGATTTGTCAAATGTTACAGTTTTGGGGTTTTCTGCTTAAGACATATGCAAATCTCTTTTGATTCTACCAGGAGGTTGGCATTTGGGAAATCGAAAAGAAAAAAAAAAGGTCATGGCATTTATTAGCATTATGCAGTGTAAGGCTTTTTTATGGAAATAATGAAATATGCTTTAATTTTTATGTTCAAATAGCAATGAAATTTGACTACCTGGTCGCTATACCTATATAAAATTGGATTTTTAGTATAACTTTCTAATGCTCCAAGGTCGTTGCTCTTATTATAGCTGCAATCGAACCCTTGGATGAATCATTTCTCTTAGCAACCCAGTATTTTCTCAAACTTTCCACTCTGCAAAAAAACTAAGGACCTTCAGATCTACTTGGCACATCGCATGTGTCCAAGGGCACATTTTGTTTAACTTCACACCCTGAAAAGTACGAACAGCTCCTACGTTCTAAGTTTCATGCTTCTACACGAGGAAGTAAGAGCTTTTGGTCGTTCGTGAAATGGGCAAAGGGTAGTTCTTCATCTCGTTCACTGACCCGGTTGATAAGGCTAACCTGTTGGCTGATATATTTGCAGGGAACTCTTCCCTACCGTATAGCAATCAACTACTCCCCTCAATCGAAAATGTATCTGGCGTCATGCCCCAAGTATTTTTGGAACTCGTGGAGTTAAAAGGGTTCTTGAGAATCTCGACGTAAATAAATCCCCCGGGCCCGGAGGGCACATCAACACTTGTCTTACGCAAGTGTTCTTCGACGCTCGCTCGTCGATTACGCAACCTTGCCTACCGTGCGGGAGTCTTCCGGGCGCTGTGGAAGGTTGCGAAAGTTCAGCTAATACCCAAGAAGGGTGAGGCAAGCAACCCTGCAAATTTTTGGCCAATTGCGATATGCTCCGCTCTCTCCAAGATTATGGAGAGCATGGATAATCACCATCTTGTGAGGTATTTAGAGTCTAATGGTCTTCTTAGCGACCAACAGTATGGGTTCCGCAGAAGTCGCTCTACGGGCGACCTGCATGAATGTTGGAGTCTCTCAATCCATCTCTCAATCTCTCAATATCTCCAAGGCATTTGATAGGGTCTGGCACGGTGCCCTTCTATCAAAGCTTGTCGCATTTGGTGTCAGTAATGGCTTTGTTCGATTTATTTCGAGCTTTCTCAGAGATCGCACTATTCGAGTCGTTATAGATGGGTTCTCATCCAATGAGCACAAATTGACCGCAGGTGTACCCCAGGGCTCTGTTCTTTCTCCATCTCTTTTTCTAATTTTCATCAACGTTCTGTTGGGTCAGACATCGAATCCGATCTACTCATTTGCGGATGACAGTAATCTCTGTCATTCATACTCATTTGACCATAGGCCAAATGTCTTCGAGAAATTGAGGACAAGAGGCGGGTTATGGATGATACTCTCCGGCAGGATTTGCTGGCCATTTCTGAGTGGGGTCGAATAATGAATCGAGTAGATTTTAATGCACGGAAGACTCAGTGCTGCTTGTTTTCACACAAACGATTCGCTGACCCATTACGATCATCTTTGTCTATCAACTGTGTAGATGTTGAGCAATCAAAAGCTCTTCATGTTCCGGGCATGAAACTACAAAGTGATGTCCGTTGGGCTAAACATGTATTGGAAGTGTCGAAAGAAGCATTCAAGTGTTTTGTGTAAGAATTACTTCACTCCGTTTGATCTTCTTAACATCTACACCACTTTCATAAGGCCAAAAATGGAGTACAACTCCCATGTATGGGCTGGAGCTTCAAAATCATGCCTGGAGCTACTGGACCGTGTACAAAGGAGAGCGATTGCCTTGATGGGGGACAGTGAGGTATCCAACTCTATTGCCTCCTTCATTATTGTCGCAATGTGGGTTGTTTGGCGCTGTTCTATCGGTACTTTCATGGTGTGTGTTCGTCCGATATTCGTCTTCTTATTCCTGATGTAAGGATGTATGTCAGAGATATTAAACATTCCAGGAACTCACACCCGTTTGTAATTGATTGGACTGCACAATGCATTATACAGAGAATTCTTATTTCGCCCAAACCCTTGGTATGTGGAATCGACTTACGGCTAATGTTTTTCTCATCCCCTTTGTCAGCCAAGGGTTTAAGACAAATGCCAATAAGCACTACATCCTTTCCGGGCAATGACAAAGGAAATGCTCCAACATCTCATCATCTTCCCCGCATGCCCTACACATGCTATCACTTGCCGCACCGATTTTACATAAGTGAGCTCGTAGTCCTATGTATCCCGTTAGGAAACCAATAGCTATATTGACCTCCTTCTTACTTCCTTTCAGTAATTGTATCGTCTTCTCACGATCTGGATCCCCCTGGGATTTTCGCCGTCCTACCGACCGTTTCGCTGTTCCACAAGGTTTGCATGCGCATTCGTCGCCCACTCCTTTAACTCGGACTGCGTCGACCCGAAAGGCTTCGGGTTAACCAAGTTTATTATTGAGCTGTCCTCTGGCCTTCACCGCCACATCGTCTGCCCTTTCATTTCCCCTTACTTCGTTATGGCCCGGCATCCAAAGGATGCAGATTTTGCCATCCTCAGAGAAGGCGCAGAGAGGCCACCGTAGCGCAGAGGTTTGCATGTCCGCCTATGACTCTGAACGCGGTGGTTTTCCCCTCCTAATGCTGGCAACATTTGTGAGGTACTATGCCATGTAAAACTTCTCTCCAAAGAGGTGTTGCACTGCGGTACGCCGTTGGGACTCGGTCCGGAGGTCCGTTATCATTGAGCTTGAAAAAACTTGAATCGGACTGCTTTCATTGATATGTGAGAAGTTTTCCCCTGTTCCTTAGTGGAATATTCATGGGCAAAATTTGCAATTTGCCGAGAAGTCGTTAATCTCCTTCTTACACTGCAAGACTGTTCGTGATCTTACCGTCCTGGTTGTTATTGCCCTTATGGCAATTTTACTGTCCGTAAAGATGTTCAAACTCGACGTCCTCGCTTTAACACCACACCACTTCACGCATTCCGTGATCCGCCTACAGGACCGTATTATGGTCCGGCAGTCTAAAACAGACTGGGCACTCAATGTTTACCCCCCAGGCCCACTCTGTCCTCTAGCTTGGATTCATCCGTGTAACATGATCTTCCAGATGACAATGCTAGGGTTTTACCAATCCAATCCAAGACTGTGCCGATGGCAGCAGTGCTTCACACTCGACCTCAAGTGTCGTCTCAGGTATCCGATCGGAAACCTCTTCCCTTTCCTCCAGGTTTCCTATCGTCGCCTCGATTATACCGCGATGGTATGAGCTACTCCCATCCATTCTCCCATCGCTTTAAGTCTCATATTAGGCTAGCAAGAGGTTGGCTTTGCTCAATTCTGCCACTTGCTTTCCCAACTAATTTAAGTTTCCCAAAACTATGCTGTTAGGCATCAGCAGGCAGACACGTATTAGCATCTCTTTAATGTCTCACACTTAATTTTGCAGAAATATCCGATGTATCACCGCACTTCAATTAAATTAAATATAATCACTTGTGTACATGCTTATTCGCACACTCACACGCACACACAAACATTCACTCAATCGAATTCATTCATATCCCTGATGGCAGTACGATACACTCTTATCTCATGGGCTCTTTTAGAGTGTGCACATGTGTGCGTACGCATTTCAAATTCAATTTTCATCTTTTTCAGGAACAAACACTTCCATAAAATATTTAGGAAAACCTAACATCATCACACACGTACACTAATACCAACAAAAAATTTAAGCGTCTGTGTGTAACAGAGGATTTGACAAGATTTTTTATAACCACTGAAGCTCCGGCAGGCTGTGAATGCGAATGAGAGACAGATCTATCCCAACATCATTACTCATACATATCCACTTATGATGGCTGAAGTTGAAGGAATAAAAAATGAAAAAAGGGAAAACAAAAACATATGCAAACAATAAATCCCAACAAAAACTTTTAAAGCAAATTAATTTTGACAATATTCACGATTGTCAACTGAGAAGTTGGTCAGGAAATGATGGTTTGAAAATAACACAAAAATTATGAGAAATGATGAAAATCGTAAACATAAAATCCTCAAAACTGGTACTGGTCACTGATAAATGCGATTTAACTTCGCCTCTCACCCCTAAAATCTCTTAGGATAATATTGGGTTGCCCAAAAAGTAATTGCGGATTTTTTAAAAGAAAGTAAATGCATTTTTAATAAAACTAAGAATGAACTTTAATCAAATATACTTTTTTGACACTTTTTTTCTAAAGCAAGCTAAAAGTAACAGCTGATAACTGACAGAAGAAAGAATGCAATTACAGAGTCACAAGCTGTGAAAAAATTTGTCAACGCCGACTATATGAAAAATCCGCAATTACTTTTTGGGCAACCCAATATTTATTCTGATTAGAATGACACGAGATAACTATGAGCACCACACAGGATGGAATTATCAGCTGTGTCTTGCCTGGTGTCCATCGTTATAACGGGAAGCTTAGCTGAAAGCTACTGGGCGGGTCCGCAGGTTGCGGATGGTGGAAAGTTTCGTTTTAATGCGGAGTAGCAGCAAAAGCGGCCGCAGGCGTTCAGCGATTTCGAGAGGAGAGTCTCAGTGAGGGGTCAGTTGGCACTGGCTCTTAATAAAATACTGAATGCCAATGATACTCGAGATGAATGCTGAATGCGAGATGTCGGGGCGGGTTATTAGCGCCTTCAAATAATCAATGACCAACATCAGAGTCTGTTTCCAGATTAGGGGCGGCAGGAGGCAAGCTTCAGATCTTGGAGCAAGCGCCTCGCAACAATGAGGGATACATGTGCGATCCCATAAAACCCATGCGAAGCGCTGGGTCAGTAACCCGCCCCCGGAAAACTATAAGAATCACTCTGAAAGACAAAAGAGTAGTAAAATCGAGCTCTCCTAACATGGATGAGCCAAAACCATGATTTGGTCTTTATAGAGAAGTTGCAGTATACGCGCTGGCGGATGTATTAGAGAAGTACAAGGAAGATATTACCGCCTTACAGAAAGTTCGATGGACTGGAAACGGCGTCACTACAACTCCAAACGGTGACGAACTATTCTATAGCTGCCATAACACGAGGCATGAATTTGGCTGTAGAATTGTGGTTAGTCGGAGACTGAAACACCTTGTCTCCAGCTTTACTCCGGTGGATGAGAGACTAGCCACAATCCGCATAACAGCCAAATTCCGGTTAAGTATTGAGCAGTAGGTGGACTTTTGAGGCGCCGTCCACCAGACCACAACGCCATATAGCATTATAGGTCTGACAACTGCCGTATATACCGAATCAATGACACGCGGTCTAAAGCCCCAACTTTTGCCATCGGCTCTCTTGCAGGTGTATAGGACAAGAGTGGCCTTTCTTGCCCTTTCCAAAAGGTTGGATTTGAAGTTCAATTTCCTGTCCAGCAAAACACCCCGGTATTTTACGTTTTCTGTAATTGGAACACTCTGTCCAACCAAGGAGACATGTGTTATTGTAGGTAATTTGTATCTCCTGCTGAAAAGAACTACTTCTGTCTTGCAAGAAGTATCACCTAGACCACTTTTGGTAGCCCACTTTGCTGTTGCACGTAGAGCTTCCGGAAGTATATCTCTTAGAGTGCTGGGAAACTTTTCCCTAACCTTTTTTTTATACCTTTTTCTTCAAGAGACAATAATATATTATTAATGGCAATATTCAAGAGACAATAATATATTATTAATGGCAATATTCAAGAGACAATAATATATTATTAATGGCAATATTCCAAAGAGTAGAGGCAGACAGTAAACCTCTTTGAGATGTTCCTCTGCTGACCCATCTTTTTAGATCCACAGATCCCAAGCCTGCCGTAATGCATCTTATAGAATTTTCTTAAAATTCAGAGCATCAGATGGTGTCGTCCTCAGTGGATCCGGTTAAGTATTGAGCAGCAGGTGAACTTTTGAAGCGCCGTCCACCAGACTACAACACCATATAGCATTATAGGTCTGACAACTGCAGTATATACCGAATTCATGACACGCGGTCTAAACCCTCAACTTTTGCCATAGCTCTCTTGCAGGTGTATAGGGCAATAGTGGCCATTCTTGCCTCTCCAAAATGTTTGAATTGAAGCTCAATTTCCTGTCCAGCGAAACACCAAGGTATTTTACGCTTTCTGCAAATGGAACATTCTCTCCACCCAAGGAGACATGTTCCACTGTAGGGAACTTATACCTCCATTTCTGTCTTGCAGGGATTTATACCTAGACCACTTGCGGTAGCCCACTTCGTTGTTGCACGTAGAGCATTCTGAAGAATACCTCTTAGAGTGCAGGGAAACTTTTCCCTCCCCAACGTCTTCAGCATACACGACCACTTTTACGCCTTTTTCTTCCAAAGACAATAATATATTCTTAGTATATTCAAAGTAGAGGAGACAGAACGCCTCCGTGAGATGTTCTTCTGCTGACCCACATTTTTAGATCCAATTATCCCAAACCTGCCGTAATGCATCTTTTAGTAAGTTATTAATAAACTTTCTTACAGTAGAGTTGATGCCTAGAAACTCCAACTCCTTCATGATTGACATCGGTTTTACATTTTTGAAAGCACTTTCAATGTCAAGAAATGCTACCATTGTTTGTTCCTTGACATCGAGAGAACCCTCTATGTAGCCGAATAGGTCGTGAAGGGCTGTTTCAATGCCAGGAAATGCTACCATTGTTTATTCGTTGACAGCGAGAGAAACCTCTATGTAGCCGACAAGGTCGTGAAGGGCTGTTTCAGTGGATTTGTCTTTATTATATGCATGCTGCTGCCGCGACAGGCGATCACCAGGGATCTTTGCCCTAAGATATGTTTCTATCAACCTCTCAAGAGTCTTCAGCATACGTGAACCTAGGATTTTTTCGTGATTTTGCCGCTTGCAAAGAAAATCTCCTATCACTGAGCTTGTCTGAAAAGAGAAGCAAACAAAAAATTGTAAAATTTAATGATCTTCGCCCTAACAGGCAAAAAAAAAATTGGAAAATGAAAAAAAATTTGGCGGAATCGTGCCGGGATTCAAACTTGGGCACATGTATCAACAGCGAGAGCCGTCGCCGTCGTCTAACGTTCGAAGCCATCAATGCAACTTCCAAGAGATGCACAGAATCTAGTGCGTACCATGGGAGTAGTGTAATTTGTGCAGACAGAAAATTTGTCATAACACAAAAACACATGCATTGGGAAAAGTACAGCTTTTAGACAAGGTTGTCGAGCGTGGTTAGTGTGTTAGTTACATCATATAGGCGTTTTCGCAATAAATTCGGTACAAGTACCACATACGGCCCTTGAAACTTTCACACCTTATATGGCTGATGAGAAATTGTAATCAAATTACGAAACGCGTCCCATTGTGGTTGGTCTGTATTGAGATCTGTGGCTTTCCTTTTCCACTTGCAAAGAAAAGCAAATATAGATTTCTCTTTATACCCACCACCGAAGGATAGGGGGTAAATTCATTTAGTCATTCCGTTTGCAACATATCGATATATCAACTTCTGATCCTACAATGTATATAGATTTCGGATCGTTGTAAAATTCTAAGACCATTTAACGATGTCCGTGTGTCTGTCCGTGCTTCTGTTGTAATCACTCTAGAGCCTTCAAACATTGAAATGTTGAGCTGAAATGGTAGAGATACGTCTTTTTGATGCACGATGGTTAAGTTCTTGAACGGGCCCAATCGGACCATATTTGGATATAGCTGCTGTATAGACCGATCAGACGATAAAGGGTCTAATGCCCATAAATGCTTTATTTTTTATCCGATTTCGCTAAAATTTGAAACAGTAAGTAGTTTAAGGCTTCCCGATAACTGAACCAAATTTGGTTCAGATCGAACTATATCTAGATATAGCTATCATATAGACCGATATGCCGATAAAGGGTCTGAAGCCTATAAAAGCTTTATTTTTTACCAGATAGCGCTGAAATTTGCAACAGTGGGTTATGTTAAGCCCCCCACCATTCGACTAAAATATGGTACAGATCGGACTATATTTAGATATAGCTATCATATAGACCGATATGCCGATAAAGGGCCTGAAGCCTATAAAAGCTTTACTTTTTAACCGATATCGCCGAAATTTGAAACAGTGAGTTATTTTTAGCTCTTTGACATCGGATCTAAATATGGTTCAGATCGGACTATATATAGATATAGCTGCCATATAGACCGATCTCCCGATAAAGGGTCTGAAGCCCATAAAAGCTTTATTTTCTAACCGATTTCGTTGAAATTTAAAATAGTGGGTTATTTTAAGCCTCCCGACATCTGACCTAATTATGAATTAGATCGGTCCATATTTAGATATAGCCTGCCATGTAGACTGATCTCCCGATAAAGGGTCCGAAGCCCATAAAAGCTTTATTTATTACCCGATTTCGATGAAATTTAAAACTTTAGGTTGTTTTAATCCCCTCACCATTCGACTTAAATATGGTACAGATCGGACTATATTTAGATATAGCTATCATATAGACCGATATGCTGATAAAGGGTCTGAAGCCTATAAAAGCTTTATTTTTTACCAGATAGCGCTGAAATTTGAAACAGTGAATTATTTTTAGCTTCCTGACGTCCGACCCAATTATGGTACAGATCGGACAATATTTAGATATAGCTGTCATATAGACCGATCTGCCGATAAAGGGTCTAAAGCCTATAAAAGCTTTATTTTTTATCCGATTTCGCTGAAATTTAAAACAGTGAGCAGCTTTAGGCCTCCCAGCATAGGATCCAAATATGATTCAGATCGGACTATATTTAGATATAGCTGCCATACAAGCCGATCTCCCGATTAAGGCTCTGAAGCCCACAAAAGCTTTATTTTTTAACCGATTTAGCTGAAATTTGAAACAGTGAATAGTTTTAGGCCAACCGCCTTCTGACCCAAATATGGTAAAGATCGGAATGTATTTAGATATAGCTGTCATATAGACCGATGTGCCGATTAAGGGTCTGAATCTCATAAAAGCATTTTATTTATTACCCGATTTTGTTGAAATTTGAAATACAAAATTCAACAGTGACATATATTTATTAGACCACTCAATGTCGATGCCGGATTTGGGTGCATAAGTTATCCAATTTTTACCGGATTGTGACGAAAGGGGGGGTTTACATATATACCCGAGGTGGTGGGTATACAGTTTGGCCCGGCCGAACTTAATGCCTTTTTACTTGTGTTTATACCCGACACCACTACTGTGGTACAGGGTATTATAACTTAGTGAATTAGTTTGTAACACCCAAAAAGGAGGAGAGATAGACCCATTGATAAGTAAACCGATCGGCTCAGAATCACTTTCTGATTCGATTTAGTTATGTCCGTCTGTCTGACTGTCCGTCCGTCTGTCTGTCCGTCTGTCCATGTTAATTTGTGTACAAACTACAAATCGCAATTTTCATCCGATCGTCTTCAAATTTGGTATGGGCATGTTTTTCGACCTAGAGACGAAGCCTATTGAAATTGGAAAAAATCGGTTTAGATTTAGATATAGCTTCCATATATATGTTCGTCCGATTTGCAGTAATAATGCAATAAAATGGTCATTTCTCAACCGATTCTCGAAATTTGGCAGGAAGGATTTTCTTATGACCCTCGATATTCAAAGAGAATATTATGGAAATCGGTTTAGATTCGGATATAGCTCCCATATATATGTTCGTCCGATTTGCAGTAATACAGCAAGAAAATTGTGATTTGTTAACCGATTCTCTCGAAATTTGGCAGGAAGGATTTTCTTATGACCCTCAATATTAAAAGAGAATATTATAGAAATCGGTTTAGATTTGGATATAGCTCCCATATATATGTTCGTCCGATTTGCAGTAATACAGCAATGAAATGGTCATTTGTTGACCGATTCTCTTGAAATTTGGTAGGAAGGATTTTCTTATGACCCTTAATTTTACTGGTGAATTTTATAGAAATCGATTCAGATTTGGATATAGCTCCCATATATATGTTCGTCCGATTTGCAGTAATACCGCAATAAAATAGTCATTAGTTAAACGATTCTTTCGAAATTTTGCAGGAAGGATTTTCTTATGACTCTCGATATTTCTGGTGAATTTCAGAGAAATCTGTTCAGATTTAGGTATAGCTCACATATATATATATATGTCGCCCGATTTTCACTCCTTATTCCAATCTTGCTAAAATTTTGTACAACGCTTTTCTCGAAACGCTTTCCATAAAGTCTGATCGAAATCGGTTCAGATTTTGATATAGCTCCCATCTGCCGTCATTTGTCAACCGTAGTTATTCCATTTTGAACATATTTGCTTTGCTTGAAATTTGATGCAGTAATTTTAATAACCTATCTGAATACATCAGCCGAGGTCCATCAAAATTGGTTCAGAATTAGATATAGTCCCAATTTTCCATTTAAAGGGTAGGTGTAGGGTATTAAAAAATCGGCACCGCCCGACTTTTGCCTTTCCTTACTGTTTTTTTTTTTTAATTTTGAATAGCCATTTTTTTCTATTGGTTTTTAAATGAAATGCATTTTAGACCAGTTTTTACAGATATCCAAGCGAAATGTACTTCTTCATCTGTTTTTCCTTTATTTGTCCAAGATGCTATGATGCCTTATCTCTCTCAGCCATTGGCATGAAATCTTACGACATGGAGTGTCCCCAAAAATTGTCAGGAAAATTTATTCAATTACAGACATTTGCAGTTTATCGTCGACATGACATCCATTTTTGCTAGCACAAAAATTAAAGACACTCTTCGATTCCTAAAATGTTTTCTCTCATTCGATTTCCCATCTTGGTTTTGCCTATCCCCTACATTAGGGTGGTGCCCCTTAAGTATTCCACTACACCAGCCAAGTGTCACTTGTCATAAAGAATATTCAAGATAAGTTGAAAGAATGAAATTCAGTTCTTAAATTATGTGCATGTTTATCGTTTTGTGAAATTTTGCATGTTTGCCACATATGAAGGGTCTTGACACTGTCACACACAGAGGCACTCAAAAACCCACACACACATGCATGCATACGTACTTGCGTATCTAAAGTAACAAACACAAATAAAAAACATTATTACAATTACATAAATCCCCATATGCAATGGCCAACCACCCCCCCACTGGGTCCCTCTGCTCATGGCAATGGTGAATTCATTTATGGCTAAACTTTATTATAATTTTATAGCACCTCATTGTGTCTGGTATGGGTAGAAGGCAGAGGGAAAGGCAAATGGGGGAGGGGTGGCAGAAGACTTGATGGAGTGACTTTGACTCTTGTTGGGTGAATGATTTTTGTTGTTTTGCTGTCATAATCAAGACCGGTAAGCGGCTGGTATCTGTCTTTCTATCCCAAAAGTTATTGTTGCTGCTGTTGTTGTTATTGGCAATGAATGTTTTGCCATAAAATGCGTAAGACTTTAAGACCCTTAGGCAATTGGGCTTTAAGACCGTATTACCTAGTATGCTAATAAAATGATATTTTATTGAATTTTTTTTTCTTTAGCCGCACACTTAGTCAAGCAAAAAATTGAATTTCACCTATGGGCACACAATGCAGCGACGTTCAAAGCGACAAAGTAAACCGTTTAACGTGTGTGCTTCATTGTCTAGAAATATTTTCATGAAAATTATTCTATTGGTTGCCCAAAAAGTAATTGCGGATTTTTCATATAGTCGGCATTGACAAATTTTTTCACAGCTTGTGACTCTGTAATTGCATTCTTTCTTCTGTCAGTTATCAGCTGTTACTTTTAGCTTGCTTTAGAAAAAAGTGTAAAAAAAGTATATTTGATTAAAGTTCATTCTAAGTTTTAATAAAAATGCATTTACTTTCTTTTAAAAAAAACCGCAATTACTTTTTGGGCAACCCAATATTTATCATTTATCAACTTAGGAACTATATGAGAATGAGGAAGGTTAGACAATATTTCGAAAAGGAGAGCCGAGTCTCAATGAAGGGGCAGGTGGCACTGGGTCTTAATTAAGTTATTGGCGCCTTCAAATAACCAAATGGCCAATATCAGCGTCTGTTCCCAGGTTAGGGGCGGCTGGAGGTGACCGTCAAATCTTGAAGCAGGTGGCTCGCAACATTGAGGGAGACATGTGCGATCCCTTATAAACCATGCAATTAGGGCGCTGAGGCAGAATCAGGCACCCGGACTTGCACGGAACTTATTGAGGTAAATCTCAACAAAATCGGTTAATAAATTCAGCTCTTATGTGTGCAGACCTTAAATCGAGATATCAGTATATATGACAGTCACATCCAAATGTAGACCGATCTGAGCCGTGTTGCACAGGGATGTCGGAGAGCCTAACACAACTCAACACAAATTTCAGCGAAATCGGACAATAAATACTCCAGTTATGGGCCCAAGGCCTTCAATTTAGAGATCGGGCAATTGTATCGAAATATAGTCTGATCTTAACCATTCTCAGTACGAATACCGAGGGGGCTAACGTAACTCATTGTGCCTTATTTCACCAAAATCGATTGATAAATTCACCTTTTATGGGCCTAAACCCTTAAATCGGGAGATAGGTATATATGGCAGCTATCTTCAAATCTGAACCGATCTGAGCCGTATTAAACAGGGATCTCGAGGAGCCTAACAGAATTCTGCAAAATCGGACAATAAATACGCCTAGTATGAGCCCAAGACCTTAAATCGAGAGATCGGCAGCTATATCCAAATTTGAACCGATCTGGGTCAAATAAAACAACCATGTCGAAGGGCCTAACATAACTTACTGTACCAAATTTCAGCGAAATCGGCAAAAAAATGCGCCTAGTATGGATCCAAGACCTTAAATCGAGGTATCGGTCTGTATGACAGCTACATCCAAATCTGGACCGATCTAGGCCGTATTGAACAAGAATGTCGAGAGGCGTGGCACAACTCACTTTCCCAAATTTCAGCGAGATGGGATAATGAATGTGGCTTTAATGGGCCTAAGAACTTAAACCCGCAGATCTGTATATATGGAGGTTATATCACGATATAGTTCGAAGAATCTCTGCAAATTTTCAATTCAATATCTCTTACTTGCTCTATATTTCGATTTGGAAAAAGTTATGAGATTCCGTTCATTGCACCTTGAAATATGCGTCTAAGACCCCATAAAACCGATATATTGTTGATCGTCATGTCATTTCAAATCTAACCATGTCCGTCTATCCGTCCCTCCGTCCGTTCATCTGTCTGTCGAAATCACACTAACATTCGAAGGAGTAGATCTAATGGCTTGAAATTATTGTGGGTCGCGGTTCATGTTTTGATATAGCTGCCATATAAACCGATTTTGCGTCTTGACTTCTTGAACTTCTAGAGGGCGCAATTCCTATCCAAATTGGCTGAAATTTTCAAATAGAAAGAACAGACGTTGACGACCCACGCAAACGAAGAAAGGAGCATGATTTGCGCATCTGCACCTGGAGTGTCCGCACTCTTTATAGATAAGGTGCAGTATACGCGCTGGTAGATGTATAGGACAAGTACAAGGCAGATATAACCGCCTTGCAGGAAGTGCGATGGACCGGGAATGGCGTCACAACAACACCAAATGGTGACGACCTATACTATAGCTGTCATAACACGAGGCATGAAATTGGCTGTGGATTTGTAGTTAGTCGGAGACTGAAACACATTGTCTTCAGCTTGACTCCGATGGATGAGAGGCTAGCCACTATCCGCAAAAAGCCAAATTTTTCAACTTCAGCCTTGTTTGAGCCCATGCCCCGACGGAAGACTAAGAAGAGCAGATCAAGGATATTTTCCACGAGCGGTTAGAGAGAGAATACGGCCACCGCCCCGCCCATGATAATCAAATCGTGCTGGGGGATATTAATTCAAAGAAAGGAAAGGAAGACATCTTTGGTCCAACAGTCTGAAAGTTTACCCTGACGGAATACAAGGACAAGCAAAAATTGCAAATTTTGCCCATGAACATTCCACTTAGGAACAGGGTCAAACTTTCCACATATCAATGAGTGCAGTCCGATTCAAGTTTTTAAGCTCAATGATAAGGGGCCTCCTTCTTATAGCCGAGTCCGAACGGCGTGCCGTAGTGCGACACCTCTTTGAAGAGAAATTTTACAGTGCATAGTACCTCACAAATGTTGCCAGCATTAGCAGGGGGAAAACCACCGCTGACAATTTTTTCTGATCGTCTCGCCAGGATTCGAACCCAGGCGTTCAGCGTCATTGGCGGACATGCTAACCTCTGCGCTATGGTGACCTCCAAGAACGAGCAGACCCAGGATATTTTCTACGAGCGCCTTGAGAGAGAATATGACCGTTACCCCGCCCATGATAATGAAATCGTTGTGGGAGATATTAATGCGAAGATAGGGAAGGAAGACATCTTTGGTCCAACAGTTGGAAAGTTTAGCATTCAGGAGATTACGTAATGGGTTGAGGTTGATACATTTCGCCGCGGAAAAAATCATGGTAGTTTTAGTTTTTAGATTTTAACATAAAAATATTCATAAAGCCGCATGGCTGACAACCGATCAAAATACGAGAAACCAAATTGATCACTTTGTGATAGATGGAAGGCATTCTTCTAGCGTGTTAGATGTACTATCGATCCGTGGAGCGTATATACATTCGGATCATTACTTTGTTGCAACAAAGGTTTGCACCCGTTTGAACATGGCGAAAGTACGATCTGACACTGCACGGCAGCTGGACATTGCTGCAATTACAACAGATGGCAGCGGCCAACTCCACTCGACTGACCAACTGCTTGATGAAAGCACTCCTTGTCCCAATGATATAATGGCTCAGTGGCAAACCATTTCCCAATCCATGGAAAATGACGCGAAATCCGTACTTGGGTCCTGGAAGTCTCCCCCAAGAAACCCATGGTACGACCAAGAGTGTCAAGATGCTACAGAAGCCAAGAATGCGGCATACATGGCAACCCTGCAATCAGTAGCAACGCGCCAGATGTAGGAGAGGTATCGGGATAAAAGGAGACAGGAAAAATCCGCAGAATGAAAAAGGAAATGGAAAGAAGTGAGGGTGAGGGAACTGAGATGTACAGGAGTCAGGCTGAAGTCCGGAAGTTCTACTAAAGAATTAAACATGAAAACGATAGATTTGGTACAGGCGCATTCTCCTGCAGAGACAAAACAGGATTTTTGGTAACTGAAACAGATAGTGTGCTGATGATATGGAAAGAACATTTTTCCCAGCTGCTAGTGTTCACAAAATGGCGGCAAGCAAGATACCGCCGAATTAATCCCTGATGATGGTATAGCATGTTTACCTCCCAGTCAAATTGAGGTCCAAGTAGCAGTGATCGACTGAGAAACAACAAGGTAACAGGAGCCGATGGGTTGCCTGTTGAACTATTTAAGACCTTAGGTAACACGCTGATAAGTCGTATGCAGCAGTTCGTCAAAGTGATCGGGATAGAAGAACGCATACCCGATGATTGTAACCTTAGCGTACTATGTCGCTTACACAAGAAAGGATATAAGACTGAATATGCCAAGTACATAGGAATAAGTCTCCTCCCCAACTCATACAAGATACTTTCGAGCCTACTGAAGGATTAAAATCTAAATTCAATGAGATAATTGGGCCCTATCAATGCGGCTTTAGACCTGATAAATCCACCCTGGACCAGAGCTACAAACTGAGCCAAATCCTGGAATAGACCCGTTGGGACAATTTTGCAGTCCTATAAGTTCAAAGGTATTTCAAACCATGTCTGAGTTTGGTAAAATTGCAAATTTTGCCTATGAACATTTCACTAAGAAACAGCGGAAAATTTCTCACTTATCAATGAGCGAACAACAAGCCGATTACTGGCTAAGGTGTATATCGTTAATAGCGTGAAATTGATTAAAATCGGTAAGCTTCTCAATACTCCTGAGACCAAGGCGATTTTTTTTTATAAAAAAAAGCCGATGGCTTGTAAACATACATCCTCAGGATCTCTTCGCAGAAATTCGATTGAGTCGCCGTCCGTTTGGTTAGGGAGGAGATCCTACCATCAAGTTTGTCAATGGACGCTCGATAAACAGGTAGGCCTCTACAGTTTACTCCTTCCGTGGAAAAAATCAAACTACTTCTTAGAGCGCTTGTTTTCACCTACCAGCCTTGAAGTGTGGGTACTGCTCCCCTCAAAAATTATTCGCTTGCTGTAGAAGTAGTTAATTTACACCCACCACCATAGGATGGGGGTATACTAATCTAGTCATTCTGTTTGTAACAACTCGAAATATACGTCTAATACTCCATAAAGTATATATTGGGTTGCCCAAAAAGTAATTGCGGATTTTTTAAAAGAAAGTAAATGCATTTTTAATAAAACTTAGAACGAACTTTAATCAAATATACTTTTTTACACTTTTTTTTCTAAAGCAATCTAAAAGTAGCAGCTGATAACTGACAGAAGAAAGAATGCAATTACAGAGTCACAAGCTGTGAAAAAATTTGTCAACGCCGACTATATGAAAAATCCGCAATTACTTTTTGGGCAACCCAATGTATTCTTGATCCTCTCGTCGTTCTGAATCCGATATAGCCATGTCGGTCCGTCCTTCCGTCTGTCGAAATCACCATAGAGATAGAACCCGTAAAGCTAGCCGCTTGAAGTTTTGCACAGATACTTAATATCGATGTAGATCGTTGGGGATTGCAAATGGGCCATATCGGTTCAGATTAAGATATAGCTCCCATATAAACCGATCTCACGATTTCACTTCTTCAGCCCCTGGAAGCTGCTATTTTTGTCCAATTTGGCTGAAATTTTGCATGTGGTGTTCTTTTAGGATTTTCAACAACTGTTTCAACTACGGCCCAAATCTATCTAAAACCTGATATAGCACCCATATAAACCGATCTCACGATTTGACTTCTTGTACCCCTGGAAGCCGCAATTTTTATTCGATTTGGCTGAAACTTTGCATTTGGTGTGCTTTTATGACTTCCAACAACCGGTCCAAATCGGTATATAACCTGATATAGCTCCCATATTAACCGATCTCCCGATTTGCCTTCTTGAGCCCTTACAAGCCGCAATTTTTGTCCCATTTGGCTGAAACTTTGTGCCAATTACGTTCCAAATCGGTCTATAACCTGATATAGCTCCTATATAAATCGGTCGTCCGATTTGACTTCTTGAGCCATTACAAGCCGCAATTTTTGTCCGATGTAGCTGAAATTTTGCATATAGTAGTCTGTTATGACTTCCAACAACTGTGCCCAGTACAGTTCAAATCGGTCTATAACCTGATATAGCTCCCATGTAAACCGATCTCCCGATTTAACTTCTTCAGCCCCTGGAAGCTGCAATTTTTGTCCGATTTGGCTGAAATTTTGCGTATCATATTCTGTTATGACTTCCAACAACTGTGCCTAGTACGATCCAAATCGGTCTATAACCTGATATAGCTCCCATATAAACCGATCTCACTATTTGACTTTTTGAGCCCCTGGAAGTCGCAATTTTTGTCTGATTTGACTAAAACTTTGCACTTGGCGTTCTTTTATGACTTCCAACAACTGTGCCAAGTACGGTCAAAATCAGTCCATAACCTGATATAGCTCCCATATAAACCGGTCTCTCAATTATCCCTGTTCGGTTCGTAGAAGCTTTAATTTTTGCTGGTTCAACAGAAGTTTTGTATGCCCAATTATGCCCAACAACTTAATTTCCTTTGTATACATTTTTCGCACAATTCATGGTGGCTGGTTCCCAAGATTCGGCCCGGTCGAACTTTTTTACTTTTACTTGCTTTAATTGTCAGTACTATCCACATGTCTTTTTCTGCTATTACCTCTACTGTGCGTGTAAAAAACATTCTTTTTTGCCACACAGCACAAACCCAAACAGGGTTTTGCCAAACCCAAAGAGGGTTTCCCTCATGTAATTAAGCTATTATAAAGGATTGCTTTAAACCCAATGTTCGGTTAGCTAACACAATAATACAATCTCATGTTTGATAACAAATGAAAACATTTCTTCAGTTGTTACGAGAAGCAAAACTTTTCGACCCAATCCCAAAGAAGACACAACAATGTGTGTGGCAAAACAGCAACAAAAGTACGTGTCAGCGGAAATACGCAGAACCACAAGAGGTGAGAGTTGAGATGAGTGTGCGTGTGTGTGTGAGGTTTATGGGCCCATATGCAAGTGTCGGTGTGATTGTATTAAAACACTACCATGTCGCAGTTTAATGGTCGCATTGGCATTGGCATTGACGGATGCCAGAATGAACTTGCCCAATTTAAATTTTTGCTCCATTCTAATGATTTATATATGCAAAGTGTTGTATTTTCGTTTCGTCTACACCAAAAAATTTGTTATTCTCTTTTAAATTTGAAAGTTACATCTTCTTCGGCATGTTTCATCATGTAATACCGCAACAATCTTGCTTGACAGACTTGTTACGCCGCCACTCTTCACTCCGCAAGTCCTGTGGGGCGAAAACTTTTATTTTCCCAAGCTGACGTTAAAACCTAAATCTTTCCATCAACTTTGTGTTTTGTTGTATGTTGTCTTGCTGGTCTCAGATTCAAGTTCATACACTTGCTCTTAGCTATGATGTTGATTTAAAGAGTGATGGGATATTATGTGGGAGGAGGAGAAGGCAGAAAAGAAACTATGGAATATGAAATGGTGTTATTAAATTTAGAAAAACTTACTCTAAAAAGGAATTCTACTTCGCACTTATCAATGAGTGCACTCTGATTCAAGTTTAAGCTCAATAATAAGGGGCCTTCTTTTTATGGCCAAGTCCAAACGGCGTGCCACAGTGCGACACCTCTTTGGAGAGAAGTTTTACATGGCATACTGCCTCACAAATGGTGCCAGCATTAGGAGGGGAAATCCACCGCTGACATATTTTCTGATGGTCTCGCCGGGATTCGAACCCTGGCGCTCAGCGTCATGCTAACCACTGCGCTACGGAGGCCTCCAGTCGTCAGACTAACAAATCAGGAAGAAAGTGATAAACCAGAGATATGCACGGTTCGTCCCCAGCCTTTAAGTAGAGCTGGTATTTCCGATTCGAGTTCAGACAGTGACAGTGTCAATGAAAGAGTCATCGCAGCCGAATCGAGAGGTGAGGATAGCGGGATGAAGGCAGAAGTAAGCAATGGCTTTGCTAAGCTCACAAGCAAACCGAGAAAACGACCCGGGGCACGACGAAGGAGACAGAAGGGTATGCACTGGCAGCGCAATCGGGCGAAAATGCAGGATGCTGGAAGGTATAGAACTGACATTCCAACCACTTCTACAGAAGCTGGAAGAGAATCAGATCTCCCGAAGAGCATAACACTGCAAAAATGTTGAAGAAGAAAAAGAGCTCCCAGCTTTCAAGTACTCTTGGCCAGCCATCGCGTAATGGAGACTCCAGACAGTGTGCTGAGGAGGGAGACAGAGTCGGAGGTGCTCACGGCCCCTAAGTCATCATGGAGGACTGTGACTTCCAACAGGAGGCCACAGCCATAACGGAAGTGGGTGATGGTAGCTGCGAATAGTAAGGAACCGCTCTCTTACGCCAGAGTGGCAAGGAAGCATAACAGAGATGAACTGAAATTCCAACCACTTCTACAGAAGCTGGAAAGAGAATCAGATCTCCCGAAGAGCATAACACTGCTAAAATGTTGAAGAATAAAAAGAGCTTCCGGCTTTCAAGTACTCTGGGAAGACCATGCCAGCCCTCGCGCAATGGAGACTCCAGACAGTGAGCTGAGGAGGGAGACAAAGTCCGAGGTGCTCACGGCCCCTAAGTCATCATGGAGGACTGTGAGTTCCAAAAGTAGGCCACAGCCATCACGGAAATGGCCGATGGTCGCTGAGAATGGTAAAGAGCCGCCCCCTTACGCCAGAGTGGCAAGGAAGCACAACAAACAAGAGCTGACTTATGCAGTCATCAATATCAGCAGTGCATGCGGTAGGATTCCACCAGATTTTCGGTCCCATGTGGGACTGGTTCACGAGTGGATTTTTGCATACGTGTGGAGCTATGTAGAAGATCCACCCATACCAATGATGAGCTACGTGTATGGAGGGGACATCTTTACGCTACATTTTGCGTCGGCGGAATGAATTGATACTGTCAAAGAGCTCGTCAGAGGTATCCACGTTGCTTGGGAGGGCGCAAAGTTCGACCGGGTGAGAAAGATGGGCATCCCCCAGCTCACAAAGGAGACGGTCTTCATCAGGCGATGGGGCAATAAATTTGTGACGGAACGCATGTTGGAATTCTTGGGCAAGCAAAACCAAGGTTTGGTCGCAGAGAAGTGGTAGGTCTTCCACAGGGACGAGAGGGACGAAGGAACTCTCCTTGTGGTTGGCATTGATCAAGTCTCCGTGACTACTTTGGTTAAGACTAAAGGCATGGCGCCCCACGGGAGCTAGATTGGGAAAACTAGGATAGGCAGAAATGCTCATATTGAGACATCTGACTGTGCAGTGGCATTTGACTCAATACTGCGTAACAAACAGGGGACTGACGACGGGACAATCACCGTCTCTGTCAATATTGGGAAGTCTATGATAAGCAAAGATCCTAATATTAAAACATTAGGCAGTGCAGGGGCGAGAGATTCATTGCCGTCTAAAAAACAGGGATCCAACGATGATACCATTACCGTCCTTAGGAAGATTCAGAAGACTAGGATAGGCAAAGATCCTAATACTGATATATCAGGCAGTGCAGCGACAGGAAAGTCAATGCAAACTAAAGAGCAGGGAGCGTAAGATGAGACCATCATCTACACCCAAGAAGGCAAAGATCCTAATATTGGAACATCAGGCAGTGCAGGGAAGGTAGACTCAATACATGCTAATGAACAGGGACCGGATGATGTAACCATTACCGACTTTTTCATGATTCGGAAGGATATGCAAAGATCCTAATATTAAAACATCAGTCAGTGCAGTGACGGGCAACTCAATGCAGCCTAATGAGCAGGGAGCGGCCTTGAGGTTGAGGTTATCCAGATAAATCTTCACCGAAGCGTGACAACTACACACACTCTGATGGAGAAAATCAGCAAGAGCAAGATTCACATTGCCCTAATTCAGGAACCATGGACGACCCGGAACAAAGTTTCTGTACTGAACCATATCAACTACCAATTATTATATGCTAAAACTCTTACTCGGCCGAGTACCTGCGTTATTTGTTATAGAAATTTGAATTATGTATTTTCCCCAGAGTTGTCGAATACAACAGTGGTGAGACAGGCAGACGGTGAAGCGTACCTGGCATCGCTTTATCTGCCTTTCAAATCTCCGATACCGCCACCCACGTCGGAGCTGCAACGGCTAGTGAGGAAAGCGAAACAGACAGGAAACGCGGTACTCATAGGGTTGCGATGCGAACTCACATCACATTTCGAGGGGTAGTCCCGACATTAATAAGCGGAGCCGATCTCAGGCAGAGTTCTTGAATACATACGACCTAATAACACTTAAAATTGGTAACACTGCTACCTATGTTTATAGGATTAGGGAGGAGGTTTTAGATGTGACGATGTGTTCGGAAAAACAAATCGATGAGGCTCAGTATTGAAGGGTCTAAAGGGAACACTCTTTCTCCGACCATTGCTACATTAGGTTTAGAATCGCACGGCCAGCGCCAAATCAGCCAGCGCTTGCGGAATAAGTTGAAACTAACCGAAAAAAATTCGGAAGACTACTCAGAAGAAGACTTGGGCAATATAGTTTAGATTGTCCAAGATATTGACGACAATGTCAACTGGATTACGACCGCACTGGTGGGGTCTTTCGAAGATAGCTGTCCTCTCCGGAAAAATAAATCAGCCCAAGGAAAACCCTGGATGACCGGGGATATTCGCAATGTTGGGAAACAGTTCCGCAGATTTTTTTTTAACAGAGCACGTCATAAAAAAGCGGAAGTATATTGGGATGTATTTTACACACAGCTCAAGGAATGAAATAAAGAATACTCAAAAGAAGACTTCAGCTACATAATTAAGATTGTCCAAGACATTGACGATAATGTCAACAGAATTACGACTTCCCTGTTGGGGTCTTTCGAAGATAATTCTCCTCTTCGGAAAAGGAATTTAGCCCAAGAAAAACTCTGGGTGACCGGGGAGATTCCCAATATTGGGAAAACCAGAGCGGCAACATGTGCTTTCAGGAAGTTTTCCTGCGAACAGGTCAATAGTGTTAATGACGCCGCCGAGATGAAAAAGTTTCTCTCAAAAATTCATATACAAACTGAAACGTTGGTAAACGACATGGGAGTGAGATTAGAGACAACGGAGGACATGTTGAGGCTTTTGATGAAAACCAATTTTCCACAGGATACGACGGGACTCCCGGAGACACCGGAATCTTGGAATAATGATGTTGATCGACGTTATTACAGAAGGAGGCAGACTATCTGACGCCCCACCTATGCAATTTTTTCGCAGTGTGCCTGGGACTTTCATATACTCCGAAATCCTGGCAGGAGTCAAGGGCGGTATTTATACCCAGGGCACGTTATGCGGCACCAAAGGTCTGCAGACTTATAAACCTTACGTCCTTTCTACTCAAAACAATGGAACTTATTGTGGACACCGGGATAAAGAGTAGTGTCAAGGGAAGTTCGGTGGAGACTGCCCTATGCGAGGTTGTCGAGGTTTTGCATTAAAAAAAATAATCCTTCCATGCCCAAAAATTTAAAAGTGAGCGCGTATGTCTTTGGAATTCCTCCAGACTTCTTTGTAGGCATATTAAAAAGACTGCTGCGTACCTCTTTCCACCGCAGGGATATTTATTACCCGATTTTGCTGAAGTTTAGTACTGTGAGTTCAATTAGATCCCTTAATATTCTTCCCGAGTATGGTGCCTATAGGATTAATTTTAATATTTTTTTTTTAAGACACATCTCTCGGTTTAGCGTCTTGAACTTACATAAGGTCCGTTTAATACTCGATATCTCTGAAATTTGCAACAATGAGTTCCATTAGATCCATTCCATTTTCAACGGATTTTGTCGGAATGTGGTGCCTATGTATCCGGCATGGTGGTGGCCTGTTAGGTTAGGTTCAAAAGAGAGTGCAGATATTAATGCGCCTCATGTCACTATGGGCATACACCTAAGCCAGTGACCGGCTTGTTGTGCGCTCTTAATACTATTAAGTAACCTCTAAAAAGAAAAATTTGAGTTAGCAATTCCGTGCTACTTACAAAATCCTTCATTGTTTTCAATGCCACTCCCCTATGTTGGTTTATGTCTGCTATTGTGTCCCCACCTAAGTTCCGGTATGTATCAGACGCGAAAACCAGGCAATGACAAAGGAAATGCTCCAACGTCTCATCATCTTCCCCGCATGCCCTACATATACTATCAGTTGGCGCACCGACTTTATATAAGTGAGCTCGTAGTCCTGTGTGTCCCGTTATGATACCAATATCTATATTGACCTCCTTCTTAAATCCTTTCAGTAGTAGCCTCGTCTTCTGACTATGGCGAAAATCCCCCCATAGGATTTTCGCCATCCTACCGACCGTTTCGCAGTTCCACAATGTTGCATGCGCATTTGCCGCCCACTCCCTTAACTCGGACTGCGTCGACCCGAAAGGCTTCGGGTTAACTAAGTTTATTGACGGCAGTCCTTTGGTTTTCACCGCCAAATCATCTGGCCTTTCATTCCCCCTTACTCCGCTATGGCCCGGCACCCAAACGATGCAGATTTTGTCATCATCCGAGAAGGCGTTAATCTCCTTCTTACACTACAAGACTGTTCGCGACCATATCGTCCTGGTTGTTATTGCCCTTATGGTAATTTTACTGTCAGTAAAGATGTTCACTCTCGAGGTCCTCGCGCTAGCACCACACCACTTCACACATTCCGTGATCGCCCAGATCTCCGCCTACAGGACCATATTATGGTCAGGCAGTCTAAAACAGATCTCAGTCTATGGGTTCTCAATGTAGACCCCCAGGCCCACTCTGTCCTCTAGCTTTGATCCATCCGTGTAACATGATCTTCCAGATGACAATACTAGAGTTCCGTCAATGCAAGACTGTGCCGATGGCAATAGTGATTCACACTCTGCTTCAAGGTTCATCTCAGGTATCCGATCGGAAATCTCTTCCCTTCCATCCAGGTTTCCTATCATCGCCTCGATTATACCGCGATGGTATGAGCTGCTCCCATCCTCAATCTATTCTACCATCGCCTTAGGTCTCATAGCCGCAGTGGCTGCCTCACACCTAATCTGTATGTCAATGGGTCGGATATCTAGAATAGTCTCCAGTGCCCTAGTGGGCGTGGTCCTCATCGCTCCGCCTATGCCAAGACAACATGTTCTCGGAACCTGTTGTGAGGTCATTTTGTTGCACTTTTTCTCCATGGCAGTCCACCAAACTACTGAGGCGTAAGTAAGTATTGGTATAATCACGCTCCTGTAGAGCCAGTGTACTATCCTCGGATCCAGGCCCCATTTCGAGCCTACCGCCCGTCTACATAGTGCCCAACATCTATGAGCCTTCTCAGTTCGCTCCTGAATGTGCCACTTCCAATTAAGTTTCGTGTCCAAGATTACACCTATGCGTTTGACCTTGTCTGATATCGAAATCGTCTTATTAAGGAAACGTGGTGCGTTAAATTGGCCCACCTTCGTGTTCCTCGTGAAGAGGCATATTTCAGTCTTCTCTGGGTTAACATTGAGACCTCTGGGTCTAGCCCAGTCATGTGCCATATGCAAGACCCTTTCGGCCCTTCTGTATAGCTCTTTCGGATCCTTACCCCTTTGAAGTATTATAGCATCGTCTGCATAGCAGACGGGTTCAAATCCCTCCTCACTCAGCATCCGTAATAGGATATTTATGGTAGTCACCCATATTAGGTGGCCTATTAGGTCCTTGTTTTTCCCTGCCACTCTAACCTAACCTAGCATTTTCTTAAAATTCGAGTGTTATGTTTATGTCCTTTGAAAATTGTTTTGGAATTCCATGCAGCATATTTGAAAATTGTTTTTCTTTTTCTCCCCAAAGCCCCCACTGTGCCTTAAATGTCGAGGAGAAAATAACAATGATACTTAAATCCTTGTACCCTTTAGCTTTTGGTGGGCTGCTAATGAGAAGACTGTTGTTCTCAGGGCTTTTGCCAAACAATGTTGATTACCAATGGGTTGAATGGTATGTAGATAGGTAAGAAGTTAAGTAATCCAAGACCGAATCAAAACCAAGAGAATGCCAACTTTTGTTGTTGTTATGGCAAGCCATACATGTCCACATTCCTGCCCACACTGCGGGCTGCTACAATGAACTTTAATGTTTCTGGCCAGGGAGCTGTGGGGCCCGTGTGTGCTGGAATCTAAGCCGAGAACATGGAAACAATTTGTTAAAATGTTTCAAAATGTTAACTCGGTGTAAGCAAGAGTGTGTGTGTGTGTACAAGTGCTGTGTGGTTGTTTCATTTGGCTTGCCATGTTGATGTGAAAGAGTTTGTTTTTTCAACGAACAATAAACTTTTTCCCCCCCTTTCTTCGGGGGAGACACAAAACTTTTGAAAAGTTGTAGGATGGCATTACAACTTTTTTTTTACCCAACTCAGTATAAATTCTCAATTTCCAGTCGAATTGAATGGAAATCTTGCAAGAGCAGACTGTGGGTGATGGTCTTCCCTTTCCTTTCCTTCCCTTCCCATTTGTTTGTGGGTTTCCGAAGTACTTAATTATTTCGGCTTCAGTTGCATTATTTCGCCATGGAAATGGGTTGAAAGCCAGATTTTGTAATAAAACTGCCAAAAGTTAACATGATGATGCCCAATGTGTTCATTCACATGTGAATGCTTTGAAAGAAATTAATTTGCACGAGCAGCTGCTAACATGCAATTCCAATTAGAATATCGATGAATTGCTTTTGTACAGTTCAGTATGTTTGGTTGAGGATAGGCCAACAAATAACAGACATGTGTGCATAGTATATATACCCAGAGATAGGGAATTTCTATGATAAAACCTTAGATCATAAAATGAGCACATGTTGGAACACTTATGTAGAAGTAAGCATTTGTATTGTTTATCATTAAGTGTATCGTTTATCAGTAAGTGATTTTCTAATCATTAAGAGTACATGTGTTTCAACTAAGGCAGGTAGCTAGTTCACTATGTAAATATCCTGTGGATGGAAATAGGATCAATGTGTGTTGTATTTGTTGTCCTTAGATATTTAAGATTGTACAGTTTACAGAAGTTTAAGTATGTATTAGGTGTTAAGATAGTTTTTGTAAGAAATAAAGAGCAGTTCTGTTCAAGACACCAAGCAACACGGTCGTTTCTCTAATTTCTCGGCTAAACATTTGGTGACCCCAAGTTTTACGAACGCGCGGAAAAAAAAAAGAAAGTGCTTTTAAATGAAAAATTCTTAAAAAAAAAAAAAAATATTTCAAAGAGAAATATTCAAAAGAAAAAATATTTAAAATTTTTGCAATAAAATTATAATTTATTTATAAAGTGAAGATATTTAAAAGTATATATCTGAAGATATAAAGCTCTCAAAAAAAAAAAAATATATATACACATATATATTTTATTATAAATTACATATTAAAACACAAAACAAAAAATAATTCAATTCGCGTCGTGCAAAATTAAAAATAATAACAACCTAAATTCAATTCAAACTAAGAAAGCGGTAAGTTCATTCTAAGGTTTGATTTCATTTTATTTATTTTGTACTAAAGAAAAAGAAGAAAACATAAGATGAGTGTTAGCGCCAGAATAGAGCGACAGGGTGTTGTAGGGCAAAATATTGCTGGCTTGTACACGAAATTGAGTCAGGCGGGTGCAAGCATAAGAGAATCGGAGTTGGTGGCGATGTGGGCGTGTTTCAAACAGTTAGTCGAAGAGTTTGAGAACACTGATGACGAAATCAGGCCGCCGTCGCATACGATGCAAAATGACGCATACTTCACAGGAAATTTCGTAGACGGAGTGCGGGATTCGATGAAGAAATTTGAGGTTTTATATTATCAGGTCAGAGATGGCATGGGAATCGATAATAAGCTTGCGACAAACGCTCCGAAAGCGGTAGGAGACGGTAGACCATCCAATTCTAAGGGCCAGAAGGGGGTGGAAGTTGGAGAAGATGCGTCCCTGAGTCCCACATCTGAGCAAACTCGAATGATGGAACCCAGGAAAGACTCAGATGGTGCTGGAGCGTTCTCCTTGCCCACATTTGGCGTGGGTGCTAGACAGACCCAGGAAAGGCGGGATGATATATTTGGGCATATCAGCCAAATGCGACTAGGACGGCCTGCTGATGTAAGGAAGAGCACTGGTCTTATTCGGAAATTCCAATATGTCTTGGACGAGCTAGAGGCCAAGATTGAGGGGTTGAAAAGTAAAAGGGTTTCTGCTGATGTGGTGAAGGAGAAGTACAGGCTAGCTGAGACTGTATTTTTGCAATACATGGAAGAGTTTCCGGACGATGACTTGACGGAAGTTTTCTATGGCTTGAGGGATTCCTACTCGGACATTCCTGGAATAGAGAATAAGGCTACAACTCTTCCATTTACGTTGCCCTCTATAGAAATTCCTGTATTTACCGGAAAGTTTGTAGAGTGGGAGACGTTTAGGGAGTTGTTCGAACAATTGGTGATGGAGCAACCGATCTCCAATACACAGAAGATGTGTGTATTGAAGTCGAAGATAAAGGGAGAAGCGGCGCGGAAAATTGCGAAATTGCCGGTTAGGGATGAGAATTTTGAGACGGCATGGAATTTGTTGAGTGAACACTACTCAAATAATAGAGCGACGACATCACTCTATTTTAAATCCATATTGGATGCTCCTGGCGTATTTTTTAACTCACAAAGTGTGAGGAGATTTGTAGAGGTTGTAAACGAAAGTTTACAGGGTTTAAACGCACTAAAGCTTGATGCACATGAGATGTATCAAGCTTTCTTGTGTTATGTGTTGCAGAGAAAACTGGATGAGAATTTGAGGATCCAGTTTGAGCAGCACTTAGGAAAATCCCGTGAGATTCCAAAAGTGGATAGTCTCATGGAATTTTTGAATCAGATGCAGTATTCCTTGGAGGCAAGCCAACAATTCATTCAAAGGAATGAAGAAGGGTTGGTAAATCCTTCGGGAATAAAGGTATCGGATGGTGCCCAGAGGAAGGGTGATTTCCAAGGGGAAGAGATACCGAATGCTAAGGAGCAGACGACTAAAGGACACAAATGTGTTCTTGGTTGTCTGACGTGGCATCCACTCTACAGATGCTCGAGATTTAGGAACCTTGAAATCAAGGAGAGATGGGACAGGGTAATGGATAGTGGTGCTTGTTCCAGATGTTTGGGCAGTGGTCATACCAAAAGGTTATGTACCACCAAGTTCAATTGCAAAAGTTGCAACGGTGAGCATCATTCACTTCTTCATAGGGCGAAGACTGGACAGAAAAGCGCAGTGGTAAGTGACAAGATTGTTAAAGATGATACATGTGTATTATTGGCCACGGCGGTTGTTCAGGTGAAGAATGGAGATGGACAGTGGATAGACTGTCGTATCCTGCTGGATAGTGGGTCACAAGTGTGTCTTATGACCAAAGAATTTAGAAACAAATTGAAGTTATCTGGTGAAAGCACCAGAAAGGAAATAGAAGGGTTGGCGAGTCATAAATCCGTGATTGATGAAAAGGTAGGAGTCAATCTTCGATCGCGAACGTCAGATTATAGCGCTAGTGTGGATGCGTTAGTAATAAAGAATATTTTATCAAATGTTCCGGAGTCGAGGGTTAGGACGGAGAGATTTTCGCAGAAAGTGTTACTGGCAGATCCCCAGTATAATGTTCCAAGGGGTGTTGATATGTTAGTAGGGGCGGAAATATTTTTTGATGTTTTGGCAAGTGGTCAATTGCGCAGTGAAAAGCGTGGGATAAGAGTGCAGGAAACTTTGTTAGGATGGGTAGTAAGTGGCCCTGCAATAATGGACCATTCAGATTCAAGCCCTAAAATCGTGGCAACGATTCACAAAGGTGATGAAGTGCTGAGGAGGTTTTGGGAGATAGAAGAGGTTCCACAAATGAGGAGGTTAACAGTGGATGAGAAGGAGTGTGAGGAAATTTTTGACAACAGCGTTAAATTGGCAGCGGATGGAAAATTTCAAGTGAAGTTGCCATTGAAAAAGGGATGTAGTGAATTAGGAAGCTCGGCGGGAATTGCAAGGCGACGATTTTTTGCTCTCGAGAGAAAGCTTGAGAAACAAGAATCGTTGAAAGCGCAGTACCACGAGTTTCTTCGGACATATCTAGACATGGGACATATGAAAAAGTTGACAGAGGTGCCCAGATTGGAGGATGGATATTATTTGCCACATCATTGTGTATTACGCCCGGAAAGTTCGACTACAAAGTTGAGAGTGGTATTTGATGCGTCGTGCAAAACCACTTCAAATGTGTCGCTGAATGACGTATTATACACAGGTCCGAAGGTGCAGGAGAATTTATTTAATATTTTGCTCAGATTTAGGAGGCATAGGTATGTGTTCTCTGCTGATATTGAGAAAATGTATCGACAGATTTGGGTAGAAGGCTGTGATACAAAGTTTCAGCGGATATTTTGGCGTTGGAACGATAACGAGCCTATTGGAACATATGTCCTCAAGACGGTTACGTATGGCACTGCGGCAGCTCCATATTTGGCAGTAAAATGTTTGGAGACAATTGCCAAGTGGAATAAGGATGAATATCCGATGGAGTCTGAAGCAATTGGATGTGATTTTTATGTAGACGACTTGATGACAGGAGGAGACTGTCTTGAGTCTGTTAAGGCATTTCGAGACAACATTGCACTCATTTTACAACGGTATGGAATGCCTTTGAGGAAGTGGTGCGCAAATCACGAGCTAATATTGGAAAGTGTCGATGAAAAGGATGTGGAAAAAACATTTAAACTTGAATCGGGCCTGGTTAATTGTGTAAAGGCTTTAGGTATAAGTTGGAGCCCATCAAGAGATGTATTTAGCTTCAACTATCACCGTGAAGAAATGACAACTGTAACGAAAAGGACGATTTTGGGTGAAATTTCAAGATTGTTTGATCCATTGGGGCTGATTGGTCCTGTTGTGGTGTTGACAAAAATACTGCTGCAGGATTTGTGGAAATTGAAAGTCGATTGGGATGATGTGATTGATAACGATGTATGTGCAAGATGGGTAAGGATAAAGGAGAATTTGATATGTCTTAATGAAGTAAGGGTGCCGAGGCATGTATGTTGTGTGAAACCAATGAAAATTCAACTATGCGGGTTTAGCGATGCGTCAATGAAAGCGTATGGTGCAGCTATCTACGTCCGAACTATTGATAGCGAGGGCAATGTAAGTAGTAAGTTGGCGACATCGAAGTCAAGGGTAGCACCAATAAAGGTGATAACACTGCCACGTTTGGAATTGTGTGCTGGTGTGTTATTAGTTGAGCTCATGAAGGCGGTGCTGGAAAGTTTAAAGGTAATGGTGGGATCTGCTGATGTTTATTATTACACAGATTCGACAATTGTTTTGAACTGGCTAAGATTGGATCCGGCAGTATTGCAAATATTTGTATCAAATAGGGTGTCTTTTATACAGTCTATGACAGAATTGTCACAATGGAGGCATGTAAAGTCTCAAGAAAATCCTGCGGACTTGTTATCTCGAGGGCTGTTGGGACGACAGATCGTGGAAAATGAACTATGGTTTGAAGGTCCGGTTTTTTTGAAGGAATTGGTTGAGAAAGAGACAACGTTTGAGCAGATTGTGGACGTACCTGATGTTAAGAAAGCGGCGAAGATTCTCGTTATTCAAGAAGGAATTGTTTGGTGGAAGACCATTAATCACAGAAACAAGTTTTCTGTGCTGCAAAACGTAGTGGCGATGGTCTTGAAATTTGTTAATATTGCGAAGAAAAATGGTCATAAGTCTATTGTACATTACAGAAAGGAAGCACTCAGGCTAATAATACGGGATGTTCAACAGGAATATTTTTCGGCCGAATTGGAGAAGATGCTAGCAAAAGGTAAGGTACATGAAGCATCTCATATTCGCACATTATGTCCTATACTGGACAGTTCGGGAATTTTAAGAGTAGGAGGCCGGTTGGAAAATAGCGCATTGCTGTATGAGGCAAAGCATCCTATGTTGTTGCCATACAAATGCAAAGTTACAGAGATGATAGTGGAACAATTACATAGGGAGCATTTGCATGTCGGTCCGCAAGGGTTGTTAGCAATAGTAAGACAGCAATTTTGGCCTCTTCGTGGAAGATTATTGGCGAAAAAGATAGTAAATAGGTGTTATAGATGCTTCAGGGTAGAGCCAAGGAAAATTCATCAAATGATGGGGAATTTGCCAGGAGACAGAGTTATAAGAACTCGCCCGTTCTTGAATGTGGGCATTGATTATCTTGGTCCAATAGAAATACACCATAAAGTTAGAGGAAAGAGAATAGACAAATCGTATGTGTGCGTTTTTGTCTGTTTTGCCACGAAAGCAGCGCATTTGGAAGTGGCATCAGATTTGACGTCAGCGGCGTTTATTGGTGCATTAAAAAGGTTTGTAGCAAGGCGCGGATGTCCAACTAGGATTTATTGTGATAATGGGACTAACTTTGTAGGGGCCTCAAACAGTTTGCACGAAATCTACAAATTGTTTGCAGAAAAACAACATAAGGAGAAGATTGATGAGTTTTGTCTGCAACGGGACATAGAGTGGATTAATATTCCTGCACGATCACCGCATGTTGGAGGACTATGGGAGGCATGCGTGAAATCAGTGAAGAAGCATTTTCATAAGGCGGTAGAGGGAATAATGACATACGAAGAGTTATGTACATTAATCGCTCAAATTGAGGCCGTTTTAAATTCCAGGCCGTTAACACCATTGTCTGAAGATCCAAATGACAATAGTGTATTGACTCCGGGGCATTTTCTAATAGGAGAGGCCTTTACGACAATAGTTGATTCGTCGGAGAACAAATGCTATAAAGGGCTGCGAGACCATTGGAGGGCAGTACAAGAAAATGCAAATGCGTTTTGGGAACGTTGGTCGATGGAATATCTGTCCGAATTAAATAAGAGGTACAAGTGGAATAAACCTCAATCGAATATGCAACCGGGTACTTTGGTTCTTTTGAAAGAGGATAATCTGCCACCTCTGAGCTGGAGGCGGGGCAGGGTCATCCGAACGATCATAGGTTCGGATGGGTTGTGTAGAATGGTGGACGTAAGGACCAGCACGGGAGAAACAAAAAGATCGATCCAAAATGTTTGTCCTTTTCCCACTGAGAACAATGAGGAAATAGTCGGAGAAGATGAAGCTACGATATTGAATGCAGCTTACAATGAAAACAAAAAGCCGACTATATGCAAACGAAAAGGTTCGGTCTCACCGACCTTAAGAAGAGAGAGGATAAAAAATAAGAATTTCATAGTTTGTATTATAAATTTATTGTGTCTAATAAGCCCAATTAGAGCTAAAATTGATATTATTAAATTCACGGAGAAATCTAGCATATTCTTCGAAGAGGTTAGTACAGTGGGGCTAACGAAATCATCGTGGGATATTGTGGTGCATATCAACATATCAAAATATGCAGCTTCAATGACAACTATAAATAATGCGATGTCGGATTATGGAGTTTTTGTGGGTAAGGTGTTGGAAAAGCAGCAAGTCTTTCTGCGGAACGAGCTGGAAGAAGCATATCATCAAGTGCAAAATAGGAACGAGCTTATAATGTCATCAATGCCTGATAGAAGGTCGAAACGAGCGGCACTTGCGTTTGTTGGAGGTATTTTTCATTCACTGTTTGGATTGATGGACGAAGAACACGCTGAAGTTCTTTCTGAGAAGATACGGAATGCTGCGGAAAATCAAGAGTATCTATTGAGTTTGGAGAGGAATTATACTTCTATTCAAGACATTACCTCTGAAGTCATTAAAAAGCAAAATGAGGTAATATTCGACAACATCCAGAAGTTCAAAGGCTCTTTCGATTCCTTGAATGCACGGGTGAATAATCTAGCCGACCGAGAAGCTATTGTGAGGAAAGCAACAAGCCTATTAGCAACATTAGAAGCGTTTGGAGAAATTCAGAAGAATTTAATCACTGTGATGACGAACACGAAAGGAAGCTTACTGCATGAATTAATTTCTGTTAAGAAATTGAAGGACGAAATTCTGCGGATAAGGTCCACAGTCAACAAGAGGTTGCGATTGCCTACTGAGAGGCCAATGGAGCTTTCAAAACTGGCACATGTTACAACAAGAACAACAATTGGGTTTATTCTGTTCAACGTACGATTACCGCTAATTAATGCTGATTTGTTTACTTCATATGCAATTCATGCATATCCGGAGATGCATGATGGTTTATCTGTACGAATACAACCTAGTAACAGTTATATGTTAATTGACGAGAGGAAAACAATGTTTTATTACATCAGCGAAGAGAACTGGGCACATTGTCAGAAGACTGAGGATATGATGATCTGTCCTCAAACTCATCCCTTATACAACACACGAAATACGCAAAGTTGCGAGGTGCAATTGTTTCTGAAGACTAGACGAGTACCAACTAGTTGCAAGGTTGAGATCAAGGCTTGGGCAAATTATTGGAAACAAGTTCAAGCTCCAAATACTTGGATATTTTCGATTTCGACACAAATGGGAGCTGAAGCTGTTTGCGACAACAAAAGGCATGCTGTTATTATAGAAGGTCAAGGGCTGATAAAACTACAGCCAAATTGTCATCTCGAAACTGAAGAGACCACTTTATGGGCGTACGACAGGTACAGCAGCGATGCTGATTTTATGATTCCAAACATCAATTTGACGTCATTTTTACCTCCATTGTCACATTTGAAGTTGGATAACGAGATTGCAATTTATAAACTCTCAGACATCCCTAAGGCAACTTCAATTCTTGGCTGGCCCACGCATTTAAATATTCATCATCTGGCACATTATGGCTTCAGCGTTACTACATGCATTATCATCATTGTCATCATTATTGCCGTGATATGGATTTTGAAGAAGGTATGCAACATGTCATCAAGATACCTGCCAGCATCCATTGTACTACCTCGTTTAAGATAAAACAAAATAATTGCTATATAAATGTACAGATATATATTACTTTGTTCAACTTTATTCAACTTAGACTGTAATTATAAGTAATTTTTCTGTATGTAACAATTCAATGTTCAATAGATATAATACTCATAAAAAGACTAGGATCTTTTAAGGCGGGGAGAATGTACAGTTCAGTATGTTTGGTTGAGGATAGGCCAACAAATAACAGACATGTGTGCATAGTATATATACCCAGAGATAGGGAATTTCTATGATAAAACCTTAGATCATAAAATGAGCACATGTTGGAACACTTATGTAGAAGTAAGCATTTGTATTGTTTATCATTAAGTGTATCGTTTATCAGTAAGTGATTTTCTAATCATTAAGAGTACATGTGTTTCAACTAAGGCAGGTAGCTAGTTCACTATGTAAATATCCTGTGGATGGAAATAGGATCAATGTGTGTTGTATTTGTTGTCCTTAGATATTTAAGATTGTACAGTTTACAGAAGTTTAAGTATGTATTAGGTGTTAAGATAGTTTTTGTAAGAAATAAAGAGCAGTTCTGTTCAAGACACCAAGCAACACGGTCGTTTCTCTAATTTCTCGGCTAAACAGCTTTCAATGATTTTTCATTGAGTGCCAGCAAAGAAAGATGAGAAATGAGGCAAATATGAAAACAGAATAAAAAACCAGAAACATGAAAGTTAGATACAGAATCTATTATACAAAAACAAGTTAAAGCGTGCAAAGTTCGGCCGGGCCGAGTTGTGGGAATCCACCATCAAGGATTTTGCTAAAAATTTATTCTACATACAAAACTTCTGTCAAACCAGCAAACATTAAAGCTTTTACGAACCCAGCAAGAATGATCGAGAGATCGGTTTACATGGGAGCCATATCAGGTTATAGACTGATTTTGACCGTACTTGGCACCGTTGTTGGAAGTCATAACAGAACACTACATGCAAAATTTCAGCCAAATCGGACGAAAATTGAGGCTTCCAGGGGCTCAAGAAGTCAAATTGGGAGATCGGTTTATATGATGGCTATATCAGGTAATAGACCGATTTAGACCTTACTTGGCACAGTTGTTGGAAGTCATAACAGAACATCTCAGGCAAAGTTTCCGCTAAATCGGACAAAAATTGCGGCTTCCAGGGGCTCAAGAAGTCAAATCGGGAGATCGGTTTATATGGGAGCTATGTCAGGTTATAGACCGATTTGGACCTTATTTGACACAGTCATTGGAAGTCATAACAAAATACTACATTCAAAATTTCAGCCAAATCGGACAAAAAATGCGGCTACCAGGGGCTCAAGAAGTCAAATTGGGAGATCGGTTTATATGGGAGCTATATCAGGTTATGGACTGATTTGAACCGTAGTTGACACAGTTGTTGGAATTCACAACAGAACATCTCATGCAACGTTTCAGCCAAATCGGTCAAAAATTGCGGCTTCTAGAGGCTCAAGAAGTCAAATCGGGAGATCGGTTTATAAGGAAGCTATATCAGCTTACAGACCGATTTGGACCGTAGTTAACACAGTTGTTGGAAGTCATAGTAGAACACCACATGCAAAATTTCAGCCAAATCGGACAAAAATTGCGGCTACCAGGGGCTCAAGAAGTCAAATCTGGAGATAGGTTTATATGGGAGCTATATCTAAATCTGAACCGATATGGCCCATTTGCAATCCCCAATGATCTACATCGATATTAAGTATCTGTGCAAAAATCAAGCGGCTAGCTTTACGCGTTCGACCTCTATCTTGATTTCGGCAGACGGACGGACGGACATGGCTAGATCGATTCAAATGAGGAGACGATCAAGAATATATATCCTGTATGGGGTCTTAGACGAATATTTTGAGGGGTTACAAACCGAATGACTAGATAAGTATACCACCATCCTATGTTGGTGGGTATAATGAAATTCTTGCGCTTTGTTTGTTTACCTGTTACGTATAGACTCAGCAATGGCTGAACCGATATTCATGAAATCTTCACTGATGGTAGAGTTTGAGCCCCAGGTTAAAATAGGGTACAACATTTTTTCGAAAGGGGTGGTGCGGACCCTCCTCCTTACCACAATTTTCAAAAACGCCTGATCTCGGAGATGTGTGCACCGATTTAAGCGAAATTTTGCATGTCTCCTTATGATACCCAAAAAAAAAAAAACGAAATTGCTATAAAATTTTGGGGTCAATAACCTGGGGGGAGGGGCGCCCCATCCCAAAACCCATCCGAAGGGACATGTTTACCGATTGGGACAATATGGGTATCAAATGAAAGGTATTTAAGAGTAGAGTACGAACTTTGCATGAGAATGTCCCACTAAGTGTCGGGTGCAAATGCAAATTTTGTCCATGAACATTCCACTAAGGAACAGGGGCAAACTTCTCACATATCAATGAGTGCAGTCCAATTCAAGTTAAAGCTCAATGATAAGGGACCTCCTTTTTATAGCCGAGTCCGAACGACGAGCCGCAGTGCGACACCTCTTTGGAGAGAAGTTTTACATGGCATGGTACCTCACAAAAGTCGCCAGCATTAGAAGGGGAAAACCACCGCTGAAAATTTTTTCTAATGATCTCGCCAGGATTCGAACCCAGGCGTTCAGCGTCATAGGCGGACATGCTAACCTCTGTGCTACGGTGGTTGGTGTCGGGTGGCCCCCCTCCCCTAAAAACACCAACCAACAGGGCAATATTGATATTGCTCAAATGTGTGCACCGATTTAAGCGAAATTTTGTATGACACCTTATGATACCCCAACAACACGAAATTTGTATAAATTTTTGTGGTCAAATAACTTGGGGGGGGGGGGGACGCCCCATCCCAAAACCCATCCGAACGGATATGTTTACCGATTGGGACAATATGGGTATCAAATGAAAGATATTTAAGCGCAGAGCACGAACTTGGCATAAAAATGTCACACAAAGTGTCGAGGGGTCCCCCACCCCTAAAAACACCACCCAACAGGGCACTTTTATCGCTTTGGGCAATATGGACATCAAATGAAAGGTATTTTAAAGGTGGGTACAAATATGAAATAAAAATGTATTCCTTTGTGTCCGAGGGGCCTCCCTCCCAACCCTCAAGATCGCTCCACCCCCACATACCCCCAAATGGCCATATCAGCCAACCATGTATATATATGGGACATTAAAATTTGCGTTCAAGTCTAGGTGGCGCTTTTCCTTCAACAAATATTTCAAACAGGTTGATTGACCCATTATGACAATATGGAACTCAAATAAAAGGTACTTAGGAGTAGACAACTATTTCGATATCCAATTTTGGGGTACGCCCTAAGGCAACCCCTAAACTGAACTTCATTTCCAAATATGGAAATACGAAGCTCAAATCGGCGGTATTTGAGAGTAAAGGACGAATTTGATATATATTTTCAGGGCAAATTGCCGGTGGCCGCCCCAGAGCCAAAACGGTTTATATTGGGTTGCCCAAAAGTATAGTCATATAGTCGGCGTTGACAAATTTTTTCACAGCTTGTGACTCTGTAATTGCATTTTTTCTTCTGTCAGTTATCAGCTGTTACTTTTAGCTTGCTTTAGAAAAAAAGTGTAAAAAAGTATATTTGATTAAAGTTTATTCTAAGTTTTATTAAAAATGCATTTACTTTCTTTTAAAAAATCCGCAATTACTTTTTGGGCAACCCAATATTTACCGATCATGGAAATATGGGGCTCAAATTTAAGGGATTTGAGAGTGCAGCATGAATTTAATATCCATATTCCAGTCTAAATGTCTGAGGTGCCACCGCTCCCCTAAAAAGCACTTCTCATTACCATAATTTTCCAAAAACATCACATCTCGGAGAAATCTACAGACAAGGTGAACCAACTTAGGGGCGTGGTATGGAAAACAATTAAGAATTTTGTAAGTAGCACGAAATTTCTAACTAAGATTTTCTTTTTCGGGGTTGCAAATACAAATACAAATTTCGTCCATGAACATTCCACTAAGGAACAGGGGCAAACTGCTCACATGTCAATGAGTGCAGTCCGATTCAAGTTTAAGCTCAATGATAAGGGGTCTCCTTTTTATAGCCGAGTCCGAACGGCATGCCGCAATGCGACACCTCCTTGGAGACAAGCTTTACATGGCATAGTACCTCACAAATGTTGCCAGCATTAGGAGGGGAAAACCACCATTGAAAATTTTTTCTGATGGTCTCGCCAGGATTCGAACCCAGGCATTCAGCGTCATAGGGGGACATGCTAACCTCTGCGCTACCCATTGGTATTTAGAGTTCTCAATAAGCTTTTTAGTATTTAGAGCTCTCAACAAGCCGATTACTGACTTAGATGTATGTCCATAGTGGCATGGGGAGGAGGGATTAATATCCGCATCCCCTTTTCAACCTAACGTACGTACAGTTATTTTAGTACTCGACTAACCACAAACCCACAACCACCATTTTACACAACCGCTATTTTACAATCCACCAACTATCTGTGTCGTTATGAAGCCTCTCCCAATTTTCATAGCTTTTCTAGTAGGTCTAGCAATCTTCTATGTAGCATACCCGACCAAACCTTATCTGTATAGACTCCGAACATTCCTATACAAGATGCGCAAAACATTGCTCTTAAATCGTTTGGGGATCTATTCCTCTTTACAGTAGCTTACTTCGGATGCTGAAGATAACTGCCTAAAGTGCCCAGTGACCAGGTGCCAGTGTCCACGATAGAGAGTTAGAGGTAAACACGATTGGCCTAGAGTTTGCCAGTTTAAGGCCACTCAGTGCCGTAACTTGTTATCCATCATTCCATACCACACCCTCTTCTTTCCCTCACTCACTAAGCGATTTTAAACAGCATGCTTTTCAACTCTTAAGTCCACTTTCATTTCCAAATCATTGAAAGCCAAACTTCTAACTTGGAGAAGATTTTCACATCCAGTAGATAACCTTTTATATTGATTGCTAAATCCTTTGGGCGTATATGGTGTTTCTTTTGCAGCTCATAATTGAATTTGTTGAGTTGATTTGGTTTGATGCAAAGAAATGAATGTAAAATTCATTCGCATCAATTTCATCATTGATTGCATCAATTCCAACAGGAATATGTCTCAATATTGCATCCTTGTGGAATAAGTGAACCGGAATTGCACACATCCTCAATGGCATATGACGAAAGCAAATGAAATTCCTGAGTATATGTTTGCACCGCTGAAAGGAAATTGAATTTCTGTATTTGATTTGCATACACAAGAGATGAGTGGAGGAGCCCATAACAATATTGAAATCGAATTTTATGCAATTTTATAATATTGAAGTTTCCAGTAACCATTTGCAAGAGGGACAAATGCGAAAAGTTGAAAAAATACAGATTTTCTAAAGAAACTCTTAATTCAGCCAGGCTGAATTAATAATTGTCAAAACGAAACTCTTAGTTCATCCAGGCTGAATTAAGAGTTTTCTAAAGAAACTCGACCTCGAAGTCGGAGTTGGATTGGAATCAAAATTGCCCGACACCGCATCCCTGCTTGGAACGCTATACTATTTGTGCGCTCTAAAAACTAAAATTTCAAGTTAGGAATTCCGTGCTACTTAGGTTAGGTTTAAGTGGCAGTCTGCCATCAGACTCGCTTAGACATTTTCGTCCATTGTGATGCCAAAGGAACAGAAGAAGGAAGATGCCTTCTAGTTCCTACCGTTGAACCATCCAGATTGCTTTAAAAAGCCCGATAACTTGCAAATGTTCACATCCGCTAAATCAGACAGGATCTTAAAGAAATGAGAACCTAAAGTGGAACTCCTTCTGATTGCTAGTGCGGGACACACACACACAGAAGGTGTTCTACATTGTCTTGTCTTCTTCTGCAAATGTCGTTGCTGGCAACCTTCAGTCTGTCAGCATGTTTTCCGATTAGACAGTGACCTGTCGTGACTCACACAATGATTGAGACGTCTGCTCTAGCCAATGAGCAGACGTCTTAATCATAGCCATGTGACCATCTATCATTCGTTGTCCTTCGAGCGTGGTCCTGGAAGCATGGCTTACATGTCGTTAGAGGCATACCCACATATTCCAGTATCCCTGGAATGTGTAGGGTAGTTCCTAGTCTCGCAAGCTCTTCCTCTTTGCAGTTCCCTGGGATATCTCTGTGGTCCGGCACCCAGAACAGGTGAATTTTTGAACTGTTCAGCCATATCGTTGAGAGATCTGTGACAGTCGAGGTTGGTTTTTGTATTCACAAATGCGTTCTCCAGGGATTTAATGGCTGCCTGGCTGTCTGAGAAGATATTAGTGCCAATCGTCGTTATGACAATATACCTTAGCCATTCCACCACTTCCATAATTGCAAAGATCTCCGCTTGATACACAGCGCAATGGTTGGGTAACCTTTTCGATATGACCAGTTCTAGATCTTTAGAGTACACACCAAAGCCCACCTGATCGTTTAGTTTGAAACCATTCTTATACAAGTCTATGTAACTTCTGTTACCAGGGATATCGTAGTTCCAATTGGTTCTATCAGGAACAGTGCTACAGTTCTTTCTAGCAAAAAGCGGCTCAGGTAGGGTGTAATCCACACTGCCTGAAACATTGGATATTGTATCAAGGATAACCGCCACATGACAAATAAGAAAGCTCCCTTAACCCCACGACAGAGGTCGCAGCAATTTGTCTAGCCACAATGTCCAGTGGGATAAGATGTAGCATTAAATTCAGTACATCAGATGGTGTCGCCCTCAGTGCGGCTGTGATGCTCAAACAAGCCATCCTTTGGATCCGGTTGAGTATTGAACAGTAGATGGACTTTTGAAGCGCCGTCCACCAGACCACAACACCATATAGCGTCAATCCCATGACAGCCGGTTGTACGTACCGGATTGATCCGATGAATTCCTTCACCGGCAAGGGCTGCCACCTCAGTCTACAACAACAACATTATAGGTCTCACAACAGTGCATGACGCGCGGTCTGAGCCCCCAACTTTTGCCAATGCCTCTCTTGCAGGTGTATACTCGCACTGCGTCGACCCGAAAGACTTCGGGTTAACCAAGTTTATTATGACAGCAGTTTCCTGGCCTTCACTGCCAAAAGCGTCTGCCCTTTCATACCCCCTTACTCCATCATGGCCCTGCACCCAAACGATGCGGATAACACTTCGAAATATTGTTCGGCGACCCTTCAAAGAAAGTTGGTTCTTTTCTGGACTTTCTAAGACGTTCTAGCCATGTCCGTCTATCGATCCGTAGAAATCACGGTAGCGGTCAAATGCTTAAGACTAGCCGCTCGAAAGTTTCAATAATTGCCTAATTTGCACAAATTTTAGTATGAATAGTACAACGACTGTAAGTTCAGGCTCGAAGGGCAACGAACGACAGTTGCTCACAAAGTGTGGGTTGTGTACAAAACTCGGGCTGCATCGACCCAAAAGGCTTCGGGTTAACCAAGTTCATCAAAGGCAGTTCTCTGGCCTTCACTGCCAAATTGTCTGTCCTTTCATGTCCCCTTACTCCGTTCTGGGCAGGCACCCAAACGATGCGGATTGTGCTATCCTCAGAGAAGGCATTGATCTCCTTCTTACACTTCAGGGCTGTTTGTGAACTTACCGTCCTGGTTATTATTGCCCTTATGGTCATTTTACTCGCCGTAGAGATGTTCACGTCACGACGTCCTCACGCATTCCGTGTTCGCCCGGATCTCTGGCTGCAGGACCGTATTTATCGTCAGACAGTCTAAAACAGATCTCATTTCCTGGGTTCTCAATGTAGACTCCCAGGTAGAGCTGGCAAAATATCGATGGCGCTATTGATATTTTATTGTTTATCTGAATATTGATTGATATTTTTCATATCAAATTTTTTGAAAAATTTAAACAAAAATATGCGCTCCGACACTGAATAAATCCTATGAAATACATTGCGCCTATAGAGGGCGCAATTTTCATCGGATTGGGCTATGATTTTGTACAAAGATTTCTCTCATGACTTCAAATAACTTTATTAAATTTGATTTTATTCGGATTGTCGTTGTTGTTGTAGCCTAATATCTATATGTGGAGGTGGCGATTTTCAGCTAGCTCCTCATCTACCTCCAAAAATATCGATTTTATCGATATTTATTACTAAAAATATCGAATGTTGCAATTATCAATACTTTGCCAGCTCTACTCCCTGGCCCACTATTTCCCCCTAGCTTTGATCCATCCGCGTAACATGATCTTCCAGTCGCGGCAAAACTAGGATTCCGTCTGTCCAAAACCGTGCCGCTGGCAACAGTGCCTCGCACTCGACTTCAAGCGTCGTCTCAGTTATCCGATCGGAAACCTCTTCCCTTCCTACCAGGTTTCCTATTGTCGCCTCGATTATACCGCAATGGTATGAGCTGTTCCCATCCTCAATCCATTCTCCCATCGCCTTAAGTCTCATAGCCGCAATGGCTGCCTCATACTTAATCTGTATGTCATTGAGTCGGATATCTAGAATAGTCCCCAGTGCCTTAATGGGAAAGGTCCTCATCGCTCCCCCTATGCTAAGACAACATGTTCTCTGAACTTGTTGCACTTTTTGTCCATAGCAGTCCACTTTTTCTCCATAGCAGTCCATCAAACTACTGAGGCGTAAGTAGGTATTGGTCTAATCACGCTTCTATAGAGCCAGTAGACTATCCTCGGATTTAGGCCCCATTTCGAGCCTACGGCTCGTCTACATAGCCTGTGAGCTTTCTCAGTATGCTCCTGAATGTGACACTTCCAATTCAGTTTCCTATGCAAGAACACTCCTAAGTATTTGACCTTGTCAGATATCGAATTTGTTTTATTGAAGAAAAGTGGCGCCTCAAATTGGCTCACTGTGAGCCTTCTCAGTACGCTACTGAATGTGACACTTTTAATTAAGTTTCCTATCCAAGATCACTCCTAAGTATTTGACCTTGTCAAATATCGAAATCGTTTTATTGAAGAAACGTGGCGCGTCCAATTGGCCCACCTTCGTCTTCTTCGTGAACAGGCATATTTCAGTCTTCTCTGGGTTAATATTGAGACCTCTGGGTCTAACCCAGTCATATGCAAGACCCTTCGGCATAGCTGGTTCAGATTCTTACCCCTACCCAGATAGCAAAAATATGTTTCAAAATCATGCGCCAACATTGACGTTATCATACACGGTAGTTGTTGTAAATATTGTCAACAAGCGTGAATGATATTGTGAACAAGCGTTGTTGATTCATGCAATGACCGTTGTGGACATCATGCCTTCGAAATGTGTATGTATACCAACTTAAAACCTGGTATATGTATAGCCAGCCGTGGTGCAATGTGGTAAGGTGCTGGTAAACACACAATGAGATTGATGGAACACAGGTTCGATACTCATGGGCACACAAAATCTTTTGGTGATCTTTAAATAAACTGTGCACAAGAAGTTGTCAGGATGTGAACGTCTGTGGACGTTTTTTTCAACATTACTGCTGTTGGTTTATAAACATTTGTTGTTGATCCAATAACACCTGTGTGTTGATTCACTTTTATGAACGAATGTGGCCACTTTGTCAAGGCCGTGCTTGATTTTTTTCTATGGGTGTTAGAAGTATTATAACATCGTCTGCATTGCAGGCGCGTTCAAATCCAGCCAGTTTAAGTTAAAAATTACTATTTTTAATTAACCCCAATGGACATTTTCTTATGACTCCTGACATTTATACATTTTCATCACAGTATGAAAGCATAATTCATTTCATTCATCTGCCTATACAGCTTTCAACAGCAGAAAGAGAAACAGGAATTCAAAAAGACAAATCTATTCTAAGAAAATATAGCCCCAATCGACGTTGCTATGTGATCCCTTGCTCGGTTGTTCAAATTCAAATACCAAAAGTGAAAAGGAATGAAAGGCATTTTGTGCGGAGGTACATTGCTATGGATGTGCTTTTATCCTTTTTAGATTTTTTGCAGTTGTGCTATAAAGAGCACCTTACTCACACATGTATTGTTTGCTGTTATGGTTAACGAATTTGGTTGTACCTATTTGCCAATTCAGTGCGAATGCTAAACTTGGTACAATAGCAAAATTTCAAACATTTTTCAGTTATTGGATACCCTACTGCAGTAGGGGGTGTATTTCCCATATTGATTGATTTGTAACCGTATAGAAAGGTGGTTAAGATCAGCCGTTGCGAACTTTGTTTGATCTAACCATGTAAGCTATGCAAAATTTTGGTTTTTTCTCTCGATGAGTTTACAAATGGATTATTTCGACTGCTTTAAAGGGTACCTGAGATTCGTTTTCAATCCATTTTTGTTCTTTATTTTTATTGTGTGTGCTGCTTCTTTCACTATTTTGCCAACAAGGGGCAGCCTTAGGTTAGTTGGATGCTAAAAGTTATCGTTGGTATAACCAACTCTCTATTGATATTCCCATTTTTGAAAAAGAATGCAAAAAAACTGTAACACATAAATTGAGCATCCGGTTCAATGAGCACACAACTCTTTCGTTTATATTCTGCTCTTTGTTCATGGTAATGTGGGGGAGGGAAGTGACTTCGGGGACATTTGCAGCATTGTAAGCAACGAAAGTAGGCAGTCACGAAACTGGAGGTGGCAACACATGGTTTACGAGTCCTTAAGGGTATCTCAATAGATGCGATTATTATGTATGGGAGTGACTGTGAGCTTGTTTGTGTGTGTGTGCGTTTGTCCTTGTATCCCTTTCTATGGTTATCATCGTCATCATCATCGAGTATTTTAGGTTTTACTAAAAAGCTTTAAGACCTAATAGACAATATCTTATGGCTTCAAGAAGTTATTAAAGCACTCATGGCATCCTTTTTGGCTTTGGCTATGGACAAAACAATTTGTTGTTCGAATACCCAACAAATGGCCAGAGAATCCTGTACAATTACTTGATTTATAGTAGAAACGAATTCACAATTCCCCAGACTGTTTGCGGATGTTGTTGTTTCTTTTTGTCCCTTATTTGCTGTTAAATAAATATTTTACAAATTTGATATGTGTCAATTTCAAATGCTTGAGCAAGTTTCTAATAGGACCGAAAGTCATAAGCAAAAAATAATTTTAATAAGTTCACATATTAAATTTAAAGCTATTTTGTTGATACCAACCTTGGAAAGTCACCCTGCGTCAAAATAACGACGCGCTATTTTTGTTTCAATCTAAAATTATTTTTTTCCTTTGTTTTGATCTCCGAAAGAGTATCGCCACATAAAACCTTCAAGTCATGATGGTCAACGGAACTGAAGGTGATCAACAGGTAGAGCAGGAGACTTTTTAATAAGGCCAAAAGAGAGAACACTCAGAGGGCTGGGACGAGTATCGTGACGACCTTGGCAAGTTCTATAAATAAATATTTTACAAATTTGATATGTGTCAATTTCAAATGCAAACTTTCAAATAGCACCCAAAGTCATGAACAAAAAATAATTTTAATAAGTTCGTATATAGTAAATTTTAAGCTATTTTGTTGATATTAACCTTGAAAAGTCATCCTGCGTCAAAATAACAACGCGCGAATTTATTTTCATTCTAAAATTAGTTTTTTTCTTTATTTTGATTTCATTTTTAAGAGACGATCTTATGGTCGTGTTAAGGTTGAGGCATGTCCCGAAAGAGTACAGCCAGTGATGGTGCTCAACGGAACTGAAGGTGCATAGGAGGGAAAACAGAAAACTTTTTAATAAGGCCAAGAGAAAGAACACGGCAGAGGGCTGAGACGAGTATCATGACGCCCTTGACAAGTTCAAGAAGGAGCCGACGAAGGCGAAGAGGAGTTCCTGGGTTAAATTTTGTGGGGAATTGGAAAGCAATAGTGAGGCATCTAGGTTGCTCCCTGAGGAGCGAGGACGGGACTTACACTGAGAGACGGTGGAACTTTGGATAGAGGCTCATTTCCCAGGTGGACAGGAAGAGGTCGGCGATGAAGATATCGCAATACTTACATATATGGCCTTAACGGATGACCTGGTCAGGGACATTTTGACGAGAAGAAGATAGCGTGGGCGGTTCGCACTTTCTGGCCATTTATGTCGGCCGGACCTGACGGAATTATCCCGGCACTGCTGCAACTGGAATTGAAAAGCACTAGTGAGGCTTCTAGGTTGCGCAAAGTGCTCTCGAAGAATCCCATCAAGCCTGGCTCCCTGAGGAGGGAGGAAGGGACTTATACTGAGAGAGGGCAGGAGACGGTGGAACTTTTAATGGAGGCCCATTTCCCCGGTGGCCAAGAAGAGGTCGGCAATCACCATATCGCAATACCTATATATGTGGCCTTAATGGATGACCTCATCAGGGCCATCTTTGACGAGGAGAAGATAGCGTGGGCCGTCTGCACTTTCTGGCCATTATAGTCGGCTGGACCTGACGAAATTATCCCGGCACTGCTGCAATTGGAATTGAATAGCACTAGTGAGGCATCTAGGTTGCGCAAAGTGCTCTCGAAGAATCCCATCACGCCTAGCTCCATCAGGAGCTTCCACTGAGAGTGGGCAGAAGACTGTGGAACTTTTAATGGAGGCCCATTTCCCAAGTGGCCAGGAAGAGGTCGGCGGTCAAGATATCGCAATACCTACATATGTGGCCTTAATGAATTACCTCATCAGGGCCATCTTTGACGTGGAGAAGATAGCGTGGGCCGTCCGCACTTTCTGGCCATTATAGTCGGCCGGACCTGACGGAATTATCCCGGCACTGCTGCAGGAGTCCCTTGGAGTCATACTGCCCTGGCTTGAGCGGATCTTCCGAGCGAGCCTGGGTTGGTCCTACATACCGAGGCCATAGAGGGAAGTCAAGGTGGTCTTTACACCCAAGGCGGGAAGAATAAAGCTCAGTACGACGAAGGATTATAGGCCTATTAGTCTGTCGTCGTTTTTGCTGAAAACATTGGAAAGACTGATAGACCTGAAGGTGAGAGGGAGACTGACGCCGGAAAACTTCAGCGGGGCACAACACGCATACCTCAAAGGCAGGTCGGTGGTGACGGCCCTTTACGAAGTGGTACAGGAGGTCGAGACGTCTCTCCGACAGAAGCAGTATACTTTGGCGGCCTTCTTGGACATTGGGGGGCCTTCAATAAAGTGGAGATAAGGGCGATAGTCGCCGCACTGGACCGCACGGGGATTCGCCTCTTAATCTCCCAGTGGACTACTAATATGCTTTATGGCAGGATTCTTAATGCTAACCAGGGAGATTGTGTGGTCAGAAGGCGGGTGACCAAAGGAACGCCCCAAGGGGGGATTTTCGTGCCGGTTCTATGGAACCTCGTGATTAATGAAATTCTGATGGATCTCGGTGGGGACGGCATAAGTATATCGCTTATGCAGACGACGTCGTACCGCTGGTCCGAGGCAGGTTTCTGCCAACGATCAGCGAGGCCTTGGAGGAGGAGGTTGTCGCGATGGGCTACCAGAAATGGGTTGAGGACCAACCCAGGGAAAAAGGAGCTGGTGCTCTTTACGCGTAGATATAAGATACCAGAGTTCAGACTCCCGTCCTAGGACGGGGTCACCTTGCGGCTGTCGAAGGAGGCGAAGTACCTAGTCATAATCCCGGATTAGAAACTGTCCTGAAATGGGAACGCCGAGGAAAGAAGCCTTAAGGCACTTTGCGCTTTTTACTCCTGCAGGAGAATGTTCGGTAGGAAGTGGGGGTAACTCCCAAGATGATATATTGCATGTATACGGCCATCGTGAGACCAGTACTGGCCTATGGAGCACTGGTATGGTAGAATAGCGTAGGGAAGAGGACGCGTGCGAGGGAGTTCGAGAAGGTCCAGAGACTGGCCTGCGTCGGGATTATAGGGGCACTCAGATCCGTACCGCAGACACTCCTGCAGGCGATGCTGCATATTCAGTCCATTGAGGCCTTTATTCGAAACAGCGTCGCCAGGGTCGCGCTTAGGCTGCGGGAGCTCGGCATACTGAAGGAGGATGATTGCGGCCACAGTTCGATTCTGGTTGTTATGGATGCGGAGGCTAGACTAAGGAGGATCTCCGACCACCTGGCACCAGTTCCGGTTGGAGTGAGGGCATTCGCGATTCGATTTCCTAAGTGGGGCCAATGGAGGGCGAATGCTATACTTGCGTAGGATGTGACCTCGATCTACACCGATGGCTCCAGAGACTGGATTGGGGGTCTAGTCTGAAGCACTCAATACCAGTATGTCTCTGAGACTGCCGGATGAGTGTACGGTCTTTCAGGCAGAGGTATGTGCCATTGGAGTGGCCGCAAGAGAAATTCTGGTTAGGGGCTTACCGTACTTGAAACTTTAAATTTATGTGGACAGTATGGCGGCGCTCAAGGCCTTAGGGTTGAGGATGTTGAGGTCGAGATGCGTGGCGGATTGTTTGGATAGGCTTCGGGCCCACGATGTGACGCTGACATGGGTTGCTGGGCATGAGGGGATTGCAGGGAATGAAAAGGCGGACGATTGCGTCAGAAGGGGTTCGTCTGCGCCGGGCGAACCTGCCATCGGTCTTGCCTACGTGCAATTTGTCGAGCTACTGAACACAGTCGAGGGGATGGCCAGGGCGGTGTCGGTGGCATGGTGGGACTCGATGGATGGTTGGCGGATTGCAAAGGCGCTATGGCCGGTCATCGACTAAAGGATGACGAGTGAGTCGCTGGCGTTCGACAAGAGGTCGATGAGTACATTGCCAGGGGTCATAACTTCACACTGTGCCATAGGCCTTATGGCGGCGCGCATGGGAACACCGCTCAATGACTTCTGTTGGAGTTGCTTCGATAAGGATGCGAAGGAGAATATTGAGCACTTGCTGAATTCTTGTTCGGATCTACAGAGATGTAGGATCTCCTTTCTGGGGAGCCGCTTCTTGTGTGATCTGGGTGAACTTGCGAACGTACCTCTGGTAGGTCTCCTGAGATTTGTTGAGGGAATGTTCCGACGGGGGGTGCCATAAGCTCCGGCGTAGGAACATCCGTGCTTGCGTGGGGATGCCCCTACAGTGGGCCTGGGGGTCACTCTGTGATCACGGCGATCACGGAATGCGTTAGGTGGTGTGGTGCTAACGCAAAGACATCGAATTTGAACATTCTTACGAACAAATAAATGGCCATTAGGACAAAACAGAACCAGACCGGCTAGGTCCCGAACAGTCTTGCAGTGTAGAAAGGAGATTAACGCCTTCTCTGAGGATGACATACCATAACCGTATGTGTCAAATTTTAGCTTAATCGGATAAGAAGTGCGCCCTATAGAAGTTCAAGAAATCTAATGGGGAGATCGGATTATATGACAGCTATATCAGGTTATGAACCGATTGAAACCATACTTAGCACAATTGTTGGAAGACGTGCAAAATTTCAAAATACGACTTGAAAAATTTCAGCTAAATCGGATGAGAATTGCACCCTCTAGAAGCCCAAGAAGTTAAGACCCAGATCGTTTATATGGCAGCTATATCAAAACATGAATTGATTTGGCCCACTTACAATCTAATCAAACCTACATTAATAGGAAGGATTTGTGCAAAATTTCAAGTGCCTAGTTTTACTCCCTCGAAAGTTAGCATGCTTTCGACAGACAGACGGACGGACATGGCTAAATCGACTTAAAATGTCATGACGAACAATAAATATGTCCTTTATGGGTCTGAGATGCGTATTTCGCGGTGTTACAAACGGAATGACGAGCTTAGTATTCCACCATTCTATGGTGGAGGGCATAACACAACATAAGAACAACAATTTTAAAGAAAACATTATTTACAAAAAAAAATAAAATAATAATAATAAAACAAAAAGGTGCCCCAAATATTACAAAATTCTATGTAAACTCTGCTCTTGCTCATGTTGGCAAACTTTGCTTTTCCAAGAATAAAACGGCATGTGGAAATGTAAGTAAACTTACATCATTTACTCCGAAAAAGATTGCATTTCATGCTAACACAATTAACTTAAGTTTGCTGGGAAATGTTCATGTTGAACAATTACAGCTAAAATTGTAGCTCATATTTTGCCATCTTCACTGAAAAAATTTTTATTTTAATTTAAGAGACTTGAGCCAAAGAATGGACAAACCTAATTTAAAGATGATACATTTTCCAACTTTTGGAGAAAACATTTTCTGTGGTGAAATGTATTTTCCATGATACTAAGGATTTTTATACCCAACACCACTACTGTTGTACAGGATAATAACTTAGTTAATTTGTTTGTAACACCCAAAAGGAAGAGAGATAAACCCACTAATAAGTGTACCGATTGACTCTGAATCACTTTCTGATTCGATTTAGCTATGTCCCTCTGTCTGTCCGTCCGTCTGTCTGTCCATGTTAATTTGTGTACAAACTACAGGTCGCAATTTCCATTCGATCGTCTTCAAACTTGATATGGGTATGTTTTTGACTAAAAGACGAAGCCTGTTGAAACTGGAAAAAATCGGTTCAGATCTGGATACAGCTCCCATATATATGTTCGGTCGATTTTCAGTAATAATGCAATAAAATGGTCATTTGTTAACCGATTCTCGCCGAAATTGGCCGAAATTGGAAATTGGCAGGAAGGATTTTCTACGACTCTCGACATTACTGGTGAATTTCATGGAAATCGGTTCAGATTAAGATATAGCTCTCATATATATATCGCCCGACTGTCATTCCTGGAGCCACTGCAAGCACATTTATTGACCAATCTTGTCCAAATATTGGACAATGCTTTCCTCGACGACTACCACAATATACAAAGAGTTTAGTCAAAATCGGTTCAGTTTTACATATAGCTCCCATATATATGTTCGTCCGATTTGTAGTAATATTGCATTAAAATGGTCTTTTGTTATCCGATTTGGCAAATTTGGCAGAAGGGATTTTCTCTTGACGCTCTATATTACTGGTGAATTTCATGGAAATCCGTTCAGATTTAGATATAGCTCTCATATATTGAGTTGCCCAAAAAGTAATTGCGGATTTTTCATATAGTCGGCGTTGACAAATTTTTTCACAGCTTGTGACTCTGTAATTGCATTCTTTCTTCTGTCAGTTATCAGCTGTTACTTGCTTTAGAAAAAAAGTGTAAAAAATGTATATCTGATTAAAGTTCATTCTAAGTTTTATTAAAAATGCATTTACTTTCTTTTAAAAAATCCGCAATTACTTTTTGGGCAACCCAATATATATACGCTCGATTTTAACTTCTAGAGTCACAGCCAGCGCATTTATTGACCCATCTTGCCAAAATTTTACAAAACGCTTTCCTCGGCGACTGCCACAGTATCTGAGGAGTTTGCTTGAAATCGGTTTAGATTTAGGTATAGCTCTCATATATATATTCGTCCGATTTTGAGAAATATTGCAAAAAAGCTGATTTGTTCACCGATTCTGTCGAAATTTTGCAGGAAGCATTTTCTTATAACTCTCAATGCTACTGGTGAATTTCATAGGAATCGGCCTAGATTAAGATATAGCTGTCATATATGTATATGGCCAGATTTTCACCCCAAGAGCCACTGCAAGCGCATTGTTTTTACTATTTCTTTGTTTCTTATGGTAGTTCTCATAGTTGTCCGCGTGCGGGTTACTGGCCCAGCGCCCCAACTGCATAGGTTTTGTGGGATTCCACATGTCGCCCTCGTTGTGGCGAGCCGCTTGCTCCAAGATCTGAGCCGGCCGTCTAGCCGTCATTTGTTATTTGAAGGCGCCAATAACTCGCCTTGTCATCTCGAGTATC